>NC_062533.1:7223014-7598014 GCF_022655615.1 Tachysurus fulvidraco
GTAAAGTTAACTACCTATTATTGTACGGTGTGTCTTTAATCTCCTTATGATTACTGATGGGTGGAAAAAAAAGAAGCTGGCACTGTAGGAAAAGCTCTGCATATATATCTTGTGATGAATGTGAATGAGTTACACAAAATTATTCGAGATGAAATGATTGGTTTATTATTATGTGTCTTTCTGTGCTCAAGGATCAGTGGAAATTACAAACAGGGGGAAAAGTGGAAAGTATGAAAGTACAAAGTAGTGCAGCACCATCCAGTGATGTTTCCATAGGCAGATGCATATGTTATTATATATGATTTATTATAACAATAATATTATTATGATGTAATTATATATTATTGTATAAGTGTGCACCTTTAATTGATTTAGTTCACCTCTACATGTTAATGAATACATTAACTAACGAACATGGGGGTCATTATTCATGCATGAATTCATAAGACTCACATTGTAGTAAGTATTTATAAAAATATTGGTTATGTTTGTGTGTATCAGGGAGGTTCTTCATCTTGCTGTGACTGTAGTGGTGTGTGGCGCACTGCCCCACAGAGATCAGAGCCTGCATACTGAGTCAAAGTTCACCCTGCATCCCTGCTAGCTGCCCAGCTGCCATACTAAAATAACAGTTGATATTTGCGGTGGAAATGTCAAACCCAGTTGTTTCTTCCAGCTGAGATGAGCCCCAACTGGGTCTCATGTGCACGCACACACACATACACGTACACACACACACGCACACACGCACACACACGCGCACACACACACACACACACACACACACACACACACACACACACACACACACACACACACACACACACACCACACACAAATATACATACACACTCCCCCATAGGAAACTGCAAACTGCTGAGGGCATTATGTAATGGCTGTCTGGGCATGTCGCAATGTTCTGCAACATTCATCAGGGTCCTTCCCCAATACAAGTGCAGGCAAGGTGATTATGTAGCTGTAAAGTCAGCTGTAGCTCTAAAATACAGCCAGTGTACTTATTGTTCAGGGAATCACCTTATTAAACATGTCTAAACCTAAAATCTATCAGTTCAAAGTCAATCTGTAAACGCAAACGTAAGTGTTCATGTCACTTTGTAGACATTAAAACAATAGTCTTTTTTGCTTTTGCTTTTTTGGAAGGAATATATTCAATTTCACAGTTTCATTTCATCACACAATAAATCCTTCACACCTGACTATTTGGCATGATAGGAGACAACTACAGTGTAAATAAACATTGCAGTGTCATTGAACTATTTCTCTGTGTAAATGTGCACGATATAACGATATAGCGTCATGATCGTGTGTTTAGTGCATATATTTATATGTGTAGCCATATGTGTATAATATCTACAGCATATAATGGATCCTGTGCTATGGACACTCGCTCTCCTAGTTAACACTAAAAGTGCTAGCATTTTACAAATACACAGCCACATATTCTTATTTATCTTCTGAGGTCTGGGATTAATTGTTTTCATATTAAAAGGAATAAATAATATAAAAGTGCTCAGGTATCTACTAAGACTATTAACTTAACCTATTTCTTGGTTCATAATATCTCATATCTAATATATTACAACGTTTTAGAAAAAATGACATACAATAGTGTGTATATAGCAGCTATTGTCCAATACATCAATTATTATACTATTGCATATGTATTGCTAGATAACAGATACTGAGTAAAATACTGTGTCTGCATTAAAACATCTCTAACACAGTATTTGTATTAACATTACAGTCTAAAATAATTTCACCTTTAATACAAGTGTAATGAGTAAATAAATAAACAAAGTGGCAAAGTAACACAGCAAGATTACAGTAGTTACTGAAGATAGATGAATGAATGAATGAATGAATGAATGAATGAATGACATGCAATAGGCCAAAACATATAGACATTTCAGAATTACTGATTTTGTGTAAAATTTCGACACACTATTTTGTGTTGAACGCTGTTTCGGATTAACCATGGTAAAAACCAAGTGAATAAAATGTGCCTAAATTAACAGTGGGTCAACAGCAATAAAGAAATTTCAGGATACAATACACAACTTTTATACAATTCTGAACAAATTTAATTTCAGATATTTAAATTATTTCAATAATTATTATATTAGAGTATAGTTTCTTTTGTAAATTTGCACTTTATCCTTTTCACATTCAATATATTGCTTATTTTCATGAAGCTTAAAATAAATAAACAAATAAATAAATAAAATTAAATTAAAATCCTGTTATCTGAAATGAAACAGTTTAGTCAGTAAACAATAATGATACAGTAACATCTTTCTTAGCTCCTGGGAATGTAGTTAAATGAAAAGGGTGTATTATGGGTGTAATAGTGTATCTAACTTATATCACAGATATCTTTAGACATCATTAGTTCTGTGACAGGATTCTTTGGAAGATGGATGAGAGAGCTTGGTTAAATATTCAGTCCTCCCGCACAGGAAGTCTGTCTCATCTCATGGCTTTATTCAGAAAGAGTGTGAGCCATGAAACTGAGAAAATGGATAGGCTGGCCTCAATTAGTGCTTGTCTGCAGACATCATCCGTGATGACCATATACAGGAACAAGACGGTCCACCAGCACAAAAAAACACATCTACAGCTGAAAAACGAAGAGTACGGTAAGACATTACACTATCACAAACGCCAACATGTAATGACCGTTACAAGTCAAGTCAAAAAGCTTTTATTGTCATTTCAACCATATACTGTATAGCTGTTGCAGTACAGTGTAAAATGAGACATTTCTCCAGGTCCATGGTGCTACATAAAACAAAGACAGAGCTATAAGGACTTAGTAAGTTAGTCCTAGATATATAAAGTGCATCTGTGCAACCTGGTGCAAACAGTGCGGGACAAGACGAACAAGACAGACAAGACAGTGCAGGACAAAAGACAGTGCAGACAAAAAATTACAAGACAATACACAAAAGACAATAAACAGAAACAGCGCCGACCAGTGTAAATACTGTATGTTCAACAATATTGCATGTGCAGAAATACTGGAATGAACACAGGTTATAGTAGCAGGTAGATGAGGTATTGTAAAGGATTGTGCAAAACAGCAAACAACTAAAATGTAAGACAGCATATGTGCAAAGAGCTAAAAAGCAGTGTACAAAAACAGCATGTAAACAGTTTGATGAATATATATTGGAAGTATTTGGTGTAGGTCTGTGCAGTCCATACAGTTCTTATGCATGTGTGTGTGTGTGTTGTGCTCAGTAGAGTTCAGTTAAGTTATTAAGGAGTCTGATGGCTTGTGGAAAGAAACACAAACACACTATCATCTGATGCCACTCTCTGTATGTGGAACTTACTCAGAAAATGATTGACGGTTGTTGTTGTTATTATTCAGATTTGCTCGCTTTAACTTTATTTATTCATTCAGCCTTTAAAATAGCAAACATTCTCTATTCATTCAAATCCGAAGGGATCTCATTACCAAGAATACACCAATGGCCTTCATCAGCAACTGGCAAATACTAAAGTTTAGTGTATCCTTACTAAGAGAACTTGCTAGAAAAATAGTACTCATAGTTTCTTATCGTTAAGGTAGATGTTTTAGGAGCAAATTATAAAGTTTTTTCTATATTTATTTTAATTATTTAGAAGTAAATTTAAAAGTTTCTTTCAGATTGTCTGCTTTGGTAAAGGTATGAAAGCATCTGACAGATTAATCGATGGTGAAGGTTTAATGAGTAGCTCTGCTTTTTTGATGTGTACTTAACAGGGCTTTTACAACATATTCATCACTTGAATCTTTTATGAAGTGCACTTTAGTTGAAGGGTGCCTACTTTTGGCCCTTCATAACAACTAATATATACGACACATTTTAAGAGAGCTATACTGAGGGATTTATTTAAGGCTTATTTATCAAAATGTGGCAGATGACAAAAAGGCTTTTATGAAGTATTGCTGTGTCTTTACATGAAAGAGAGAAGAAATGTAAACTATTATTATGGGCCATTTGGATGAGACTCTACATTCTGTATTTTTTTGGAATTTTTTTTAAATTCTATACGTTCCACATTGTTTATTTGCTTATAAAATACTGCTACAGTATAACTTCAATGTTGAGCACAGTTGTATTTTCACTGGAGTAGGCACAACCTTCTTGTTAGCTCAAACGTGTCTGTCTGGCCAGTCTCCTCTAAACGTCCTGTTTACAGAATGACCGCATATTTTGATTTTCTCACCATTCTCTATAATCTACAGACTGTGGTGTGTGAGATCGTTCCTGAAATA
This sequence comes from Tachysurus fulvidraco, assembly GCF_022655615.1. NCBI lineage: Eukaryota > Metazoa > Chordata > Actinopteri > Siluriformes > Bagridae > Tachysurus > Tachysurus fulvidraco. The sequence goes on from NC_062533.1 coordinate 7,227,300, forward strand.
CCCAAACCAGCACCAACACCAACATCCAAGCCACCATCATTGAAAACACATTTTTCCCTTTCCAATCCTTTATGTGAACATTAACTGAAGCTCTTGACCTCTATACTGTATTCATGATTTTATGCATTGTGCGGCTGCCACACGATCGGCTAATTAGATAACTACATAAACAAGCATGTGTTCGGGTGTTCTTTTTAAAGTGGTGTGTGCATATGCCTTAACACTTTTTAGCAAAACATTCATGCACCAATAAGGCACAGAATAAATTAAACACTGCATATGGTTCTATTTTTTGTCAATACTTTCTATAAAATGATATATAGGATAAAACAATCTAGCTTTAAAATGGAATTATACAACTCCCAAAGCACTATTAGGTACATAAAGCTACACAATGAGCAAACAATTGCTTTAAATTGAATTTTTATGCATTGAAGAAAAGTCCTGAAAAACAAATACACCTGTAGAATGCAATGTACATCATAACACAATGAAGTAAATACTGTATAGAAACAGATTTGAAGTTTAATAATCACTGTTTTTTTTTTTTTTGTGCCAGTGTAGTGCTCACTGGGACTGAGATGTGTTTCCGGGTTTGAGTCAAGTTGGCACTAGTAACGTGTGTGAAGAAATTCTCTCCTCTTGCATAAGAGCTGCAGTGGCACTTGAATCATCCTCCTGATTAGAGTCTCAAGGCACCAGGTACATTCTGCAACATTTTTACCTCTGTGGTTATGTATGTGTTGATAATTCATAATTATGTATTAACAGAACAAGAACAAATTCAGCACATGCTCAGGGTCACGTATGAGAAGTACTTCAGTATATACAACATGCACAGACACTCACGCTTCTCCAGCACTTCACATCATGCTCTCAGCACAGAACAGGCAGATGCAATACACTGTGGCCTTCCAACTTGTGTCACATTCAAATCAGTTGTTGTCTCTCCATCATCACAACCCCCATGAGAGCAGACAGTCTGAGCGAGGTCTGAGTAAAAGAGTCAGTGCGAGAATAAAATGGAACACAAAAGATAAAGGTGAAGAAGTGAGATAAGGAAGACAGAGATTGCATGAGAGCAAGATTAAAATTCATACAGTCTAATCAGCCACTATATATAACAGTGTCAGGCATACCCACATACTGCCACTCCTATCCTAACTCACTATCCTGCACGTCTCAATCCAGACCCGTCCCTAATTCACACACCTACTAACGCTTGCAGTGAGTCAAAGAAGGAATGTGACTTCAAAACAAATCTCATTAAATTTAAAAAAAAAAAAGCCATTTCACCACATCACATGAACCTTTTCCTTACGATGTATTACTTGTTAAATATTTGCTATTTCTATAGTTTATGCCTAATCTGTTTGACACTGATTTAGGCATAATAAGGCTACAGAAAATGAATTATGACGTGCTGAGTGTGAAGCAGGTGTACAAGCCTAAACGCGCAATATAAACATTCATGTATACGCCAAAGCACGAAGCTCAAATCTCCATGTGCCTTCCCCATCAGTCACCGATTATCATCAATAACTATGAAATCAGCACCAACATGATGCAGAAACAGAAAATTTCCATACTGATTACATATTTAGTTTCATGCACTATGATTTGGGCTTCTGGAAATGAGGGTTATGAAGCATTTCCATTTTGAACTTGGGTGGCTCAGCGCTGTTTTACATTTGTAACTCCACTGAGACAGCAACTCCTTCAGGTTTCTCTAACTTTTTTAAAATAAGGTATGTATGTGTGAGTGTGTGTGAGTGAGTTACAAAAAAATAGCTATTTTCTTACCTTCATAGTTGTTGTATGTACTGTACGGTGAAGCACAGTGAGAAATCCTGCAGCACAGTTTGAGACTTTCTCCAGCTTGCTTTGATAAGGTTTTGAGAGTATTCTTACATACAGTATCTGAGTAAAAAATTCTGGCAGACACCGAATTTTAATCCAGCCATTGGGAGTTTTGTGAAAGACCTAAAAAGAAGCAGAACAGAAGCAGTACTAAAGAAAATGGAAGCATTTATGCCACTTTTGCTTGTGTTGTCTGTCCACAAAAAAAATTAGCTGCATATTAGCTTAATTTGTGTGGTCTGACATAAGAGTTGTTATTTAATAATAACAATAACAATAACAAAAATTAATTAAGCATTATCTCTAATGCTGAACTGGCATCAAGTGCTTCCTGATGATGTGCCTCCTGATGTGCACACCTAGCGCTCAGGATGCTAATATTCATGGTTTTATTCATTAAAGGATCAAAGATGTTTAAATTCATCCCAAACTTTTTTTTTAATACCAGGAACTAAATCAAGGGTCTCCTATTATAACCTAGTTGTTCTACTATTAATCCATTGTAAATGTCTCTCTGATTCTTCTTAAAGCATTTTAAGAAGATTATAATGACTTTAGTCACATATGATAAACCCTGTAATCTCCGAAGCATTTAAAAAACTAGCTCTCCTGCACAATACCCTACTTAGTGGCCAAACACACTCCAAAAACCATTCAGGGCAATGGAATTAATATTGGCACTGAAATGTTGCAAAACACGTATCAGAATAAAGAGCTATCCTAAAAACACAGAACTAAAAAAAAAAGGACTTAATTTGTTACTAACACTGTCATGCTGTTTGGACAGGGAGAGAATGGAGCTCAGGTCCTTCAGCTGGGCATGTGGTAATGAGCACATTTGCATTCGGTCTCAGCAGGCTTGCAGATGAGCCGAGGGGAGGCTGATTAGGGCCTGCCCCTGGTTACCAAGGCGATTATCATCATAATGGAGCAGGCAAGCCAGAAAAGGGATTTCCAAACACGGTATCCTGCAGCCTGTGTGAGTCCGGCTGGAAGAGCGCAGGCGAACTGGGACACATATTATGCTCCAAGACTATCAATAACAGGGGAAGCTTGAAATCTATTCTTAGAAATAATCATTTTAAGGGGCAATTTTACATAATACAAGTATTTAAATTCCATTACTAGCACCATTTGTTTTGTGTGGAATGCAGTTCGGTGAAGCAAGATATAAATATTAGATTTACTTTTAGCCAGCATGTCCAGAGTAAATTACAAAACATACCAACAGCACATACTGAGCATATACTACATTCTGAGACAGTGATAAAGCAGGAGTTACTGACTGTACATGTAATGAAGAAAAAGATTAAGCTTAAATCAGCTTAAGAATGGAGATCTCTGATAAAAGCCATACAGGTAATTATAGGCATGATTTGTGTTCTGTGATCATTAAAGAATAAGCAGTTATTCATTTAAAAACAGAACACACATGTAGATTTTTTTTCATACACATGTGGAATAAGAATCCAATGTTGAATATTAACACAGAGGCGACTGTGATACTAAATATACTAAAGAAAAGTACTTTATTATGCTAAATTATGAAAGACTAGATATTTCTCTCACAACCTGAGGTGTATATAAAAACTGCATGGCAGGAAATATGACAGTTATCAGACTGCTGCCTTTAATAGGTGTAAAGTAAGTCAGCAAACAATAGTGCTCCCACCACCGTGCTTCCCAGCTAGAATTAAATAGAGGCTTTGATTTTGGTATTAAAAGGAAACACTGCCATTAATGTTCAAAATTTGTAAACTTTGTACAAATAGACAAATAGAAAAAACTAAAATATGTGTATTCCACATTGTTTCAGGGACAATGCTTTATAGAAAGATTAATACAGTGTAAATTGAAAAAAAAATGTCCTTGCTTTGTGGTTCCTGTTAACCTTTTTGGTCATGTTAATTTAGCATTTTCATGCTTTTAATGGGTGAGATATTGTACATTAGAATGTTTCAGATCAGATGCTCTTCTATGCATTCATCCATCTGTAATGTATATCAGATCTCTATTTGCTACAGTGAATGCAATATACAGAAATGAGGCTTCTTTCATTCTGCAGAGCAAATGAGAATCAGGTCTTTCTTTAATCCTTCACCAACACTCAGCTGTCGCTACCATGCTGTACTGCCAAAGACGGGAAGCCATTGTGTGCAGATACTGTCATAAATCTATGCAAAATTATGGCAGCATGGACTAACTGCTTATGTAAGCAGGTCTTTCACTGACTAATAGACAAGTGGGATGGTAACCCATTCCCACTGATGTGAGCTGAATATATTGACAGCTCTGGGAAAACAGACTCTTGACATCATCTTGTGACTTCTGTAGAGAGAGTCTATGATGCTCATGGTAAAAGTGTATTACTTACCCTTCTTAAATGAGCACACTTGGTATTGTGGGATTCCAGCTCTCTGTACTTATGGTAGTAGCAATCATTGAATCATAACAGGATGAGCCATGATCGTGAATGTGAATGAGCTGATGATATTGTCCAAGAGGTGCGATGATGGCAAACTGAGTGGCAAAAGAACAGACTAGCTTTAGCTTTTTAAATAAAATGGATTTGTCATACAGCTAAACAAATATTATTACCAGAAGTTTTGACAACCTCTTATAAATATGTACATATGAAAAATGAACCGTTTCAAATATGAGGGAAATTAATCAAGGGGAATTGATTATTTCCTATAATCTCTTTTTTCAGGTGGTTCTTTATCGTTCTCCAATTATCATGACTCGGTTGTCGTCGTCGTTGTTGATTTAATTTTTTTTAGCTTTAGTGTGAAGAGAAGACCAGAGTGACAGCAGAGACAATGTACATATTACTCAAAAGACAAAAAAAAAAGGCTTTTGCAGACATTTCACCTTTGACACCCCAGTGGCATAGAACAAGAGAGAGAGAGAGAGAGAGAGAGAGAGAGAGAGAGAGAGAGAGAGAGAGAGAGAGAGAGAGAGAGAGAGAGAGACCGTCAGGATTGTGAAAGCCAGTAAGGCTCTTTAATATTCAATTCTCATAGAATTTCATCTGCTTACTTTGCATGGATCTCCCTCATTTTCTCTGAGCTGAATGAACAATACTCATACATTAAGTATTTTCCTCACAGTCACATCTGGGGTGATTTTTTGGAACTGAACTCTAATGTCTCCTTTCACCTATTGATTGTGATTCATCTCAGAATTTAAGCATGCTCAATTATATTGATATCTTTTGTATTATCAGTAAAGTACCTCCAGATGGTGATAAAAATGAATGAATTTGAGTTAGAAATACTGCATTGATACCAAAGCTTCTGGAAAAGGCCTATGAACTGATTCAAATCAGCTTTAGAAAAAAAGAGCTACATCTCCATCTGTTGACATAAAGTGATAACTACAGCATATTGGATCTGACGATGACTGTATGAATAGTTTGCACTAAGAATAGAGGCCCTTTTTGCGCATAATATATGTTGCATCAGATTTTTTTTTATTCTGTACATTTGTTAAAAATGAAAAGCAGCTCTTGTTTAGATATGTTGTAGAACTTAGACTCTTCTTGGGTCTTGACAAGATTTTTGCTTTTGGATGTTTGCTTTTGGATGTTTCTCCCACTCCCACAGAATTGTCCTAAAGCCATTTCAGTATTGTCAGTATGCTTTTAGTCATTCTCATGCTGGAACATGACCCAGAGTGTGCAGAGTCTCAATTGTGTCCAGTCTGGAAAGGATTTTCTTCATGGACTGAACTGTATTGACTGCATTCCTCCTTCCCTTCAATTCAGGATGTTCCCATTACTGCTAAAAAGCAACATCATATACTACTACATGATCAGATGTAAGTGCTTGGAGCTTAGCATGTTTTTTTTCATGCCCTCCTTTAAGTGGTCCCTTTTACTCAGGAGACAATTCAGTCTAGCTAATCTGCCATAAAGCACCGATCGATTATTTCTCAGATCATTGCCCTTTCATCAGCCCTTCCAACTATTTGGAGGACTTCTGACCTTAAATTGTGGTAAATGGTGTCCTACAAAGGGTCCATAAATAAGGTGTCCTACAAAACTGGGGTAAAACAAAGGGTCCATAAATAAATTATTTGAATTTGTTCTCTCTTTCTAATGATTGACTCTGGATTCAACAGGAACCTGTGATGGTAAAGGAGGTATGGAAGAAAAATTTAAAGTGAGTCACTGGCTGCACAGATAGAGATTATTTCAATCACATGCTGTAAAAACGCATTTCTGTGCTCATTTGTCTGACAAAAACTTGCTTATCAATCCAAGAATAGTTGCGGAACAATACCTGTTACACTACAATTCAGTACTTCGATTAATCACAGAACTACACGTGTTTTAAAAAGACATATTTCTAGAGAGAATGGTTTACTAGAATGCAGCATTTTCTTCCTATATATGCTACACGCTCATCCAACCATTTTCTGAACATCTTATCCTATGCAGGGTCACAAGAAGCATGGAGTCTATTATAGGAGGCTTGGAGCACAAGGCAGGACCTTGTACAGATACAACTGCACACACACTCACACTCTACATACAATTTAGAAATGGCAATCTAAAACATGTCTTTGGACTTGGAGAAGCCCCGAGGAAACCCATGACACACGGGGAAGAACATGCAAGATGAAATCAAACCCTAAACCCTGATGGCATGAGGCAAATATGCTAACCAATAAGGCTTTGTTAGCAATTATGAGTCATGTCTCCAGAGCTGGGGTGCAGGGATCTCAAGTTTTGAAGACAGGCAAGAGTGACATTAATTGACATCTTTGAAAGACAGATGCAATGATTAATGCATCCATGGCCAGGATATCAAATATGACTTGATTTTAAAAGTTACCTATAACATCAACGATGCAATACACTTTAATTTATTATAAAATTGGGGGCGCTGGGGGTTGGAGATGTCACTCTGTCTTGAGAGCCATATGATAAATAGTAAGTTTTTCTGCGTGACAAATACAATATGTGGCGGGAGAGCGTGACAAAAGACCCAAATGAGTGACTGTCACTCTCAATACGTGACACTTGAGTGATACACTGATTAATTCGGTTCGGGAGAAGAGATAAAAGCCCGCCCACACTGACAATTGATTGGTTGGCTTACCGAAACAGGCCAATCAGGATGCTTTCTGTCTTACATGCGCTTAATGAGGCCATCCTTAAAAATATCCTTTTGGTTTGCAGTAACAGTAAAAAAAAAAAAAAAAGGGTCGGTAGGTAGGTCTATATATTTTTTTTTCAAGTTTCAATGTAAAAAAAAGGTACAATTTGGGTGATGGTGATTACGTAGGTATGACTTTAAACAAATTAGCATATCGTGACGTCACTGACTGGATCTTCGACCCGTGCCTTCAGGCGCATCGTTGCAAACCTTATTTTGATGCCGGGCACAGTTTTTTTTTCCCAGAACTTCGTGCCAAGTTAAAGCGGTGTCGAGCTGTTTCAATTAATTTTTAGATGTATTATGTTGCCTGAACCCGTATGCCTTTGAACGGTGACTGCCATCATTACCCAGCGCGAACCGTTGACTCTGGCAGTGAATGAGACGAAGCGAACGCACAGGACATAGTGTGACATCCGGTAACCAATAGTGTAAACATAGATGACGTCACGGGTTTTTATTTAAAAGAAATAACGTAGCCTTCGTTTGTATGTAGACCTAGGCAATTTATATATTTACAATACTTATTAAAATATAATTTATATTATTTTATTGTTTTTGTATTAGTTGTTTGAAGAGTAAAAAAAAAGGTCGGTCTTAAGGCAAATTTATAACCGGCAAGTCGGTCGGACTTAAAGCAAAAAATCATAAAAAATTGAGTCGGTCCTAAATTGACAGGGTCGGTGGGTTACGGCAAACGCAAGGTCTCTCGCTCCCCCTCTCTGCCGTGCAAGTCTCTGTCGCGCATGCGCGCTCTTGCCGCTATCAATATGCGGGAGACTCCCGGAACTTCCGGGACACTTGGGATGTCTGAGATCATGACTTACTCTGTGCTCAAATCGATGCTCGCAGCTCCAGTGGTTTTATATATAACATTCGTCATACCAAGAACCAGTAATGCGAATGTCAATGATCTTTAATCTACAGGGTATTAAATCATTAATATTTTATCAAAAAAAAAAAATTAAGGAGTATCAGACTCAGCCTCTAGAGGGCGCCAGTTATACAAAGATCTACATTTCTCTTTCTTATGAGATTGAACTCTTTAAGCAACTGAGATTGCAGTTCATATTTGCAAATCCATAGATTTTTTTTATTATTATTGTTTGGATTTGCCCAATATATTACTGTACTTATGATAGTTGTCCCAAATACACACCAAAAAATTAATATATTTAATGTCATCTAAGATACATATATTTATATATAAAAAGCTTGTTACATGTAAAAAAAAAAAAAAAAGTGACGTGACATACGGCTAAGTATGGTGAACCATACTCAGAATTCGTTCTCTGCATTTGACCCATCCAAAGTGCACACACACAGCAGTGAACACACATCCAGAGCAGTGGGCAGCCATTTATGCTGCAGTGCCCGGGGAGCAGTTGCGGGGTTCGGTGCCTTGCTCAAGGGCACCTCAGTCGTGGCCGGCCCAATACTCGAACCCACAACCTTGGGATTACGAGTCAGACTCTCTAACCATTAGGCCACGACTTGCCCAAATGTACATGTTTACTGAGATATCAAACTTTAAACTGACTTATTTGAAGCCACTTTCTTCTGTATGCTGCAAAATTAAAAGTTACTTACTGTAACACATATTAAATTGCACACTTTAACACTTTAAAATTGCACAGTTTAAAACTCAACTTTAGATATAAAACATTACATTGTATTTCAGTGTAGTAATAGAATGAAATCAAGCATTTTATGTTATGTTATTTTTATTTTACCCACTAAGGTCTCACTACAATCAACAACCCTTCAGACTGTTGAAAACAGAAATGTATAAATTGTTTATACTGCTATGTAATCATTTCCCTTATAGTGGAGAGATGGTAGCTTATAATAAGTAGAAATGTAGGTCATTCTGTGCTAAGAGAAACCACGTGCTATCCGGGAAGCAGAGCAGTATTTGGCACAGGCTGCCCTGGGCAGAGCAGGCTCATTGGCTGATATTGTTTGCCAGGGACGGTTCTAGGATTTCACCTTTAGGGGGGCTTAACCCTCAGTGAGAATTTAAAACAAGAAGCGTTTTATACTATATATTATTTGACTACATAGTAAGCCAAAAGTTATGGTATTATTTAAAATGGCAAAGGTGGACACCAAATTTTTATGCATGATGTAATGATGCCAGTTTTGAATCAAACCAGTTCATGTATGTGTGCATTCTCTACGAACGGTGTGTCCAATGAATGCAGTCATTAATACATAAAAATAAATTTCACTGGTATTGATATAACTGATCTTTCTTTAATGTCACCACAGTACTGTACATTATATATATATATATATATATATATATATATATATATATATATATATATATATATATATATATATATATAATAGCCACACACAAATCTCTGTACGTTAAGTTCACTACTATAGCAGAAACATGCAGTAGTAGTACAACTTTTTATAACTTAAGCTCCAACAAACTTTTACTTGTGGGATGACATAAAATACATCCTCACAATACATACATTTTAGTAACGCGTTATTGTAACGCAGTTACTTTTGACATTAACTGACACTCTAACGCATTTTAACGTTAACGTTACCTTATGGTGCGTTTGTCTGTTGCTTTTTTAAATTAGTTCATTTTGGCTGAAGTGTAGCCTAACCTATTTACAGCAGTGACTGTACTATGTACTATGATGAAACATGATATAGTATAAGCATATCAAGTATACAGAGACCATATAAAAAATGACTCTCCTATCTATTACTTCTCTTCATTATTAGCCTAGGCAATTTAACATCCATTTATTTTTGAAAGTAAAAATGCTAGTTTTAGGGTGGCTGAGATAACAGACAGGGGGGCTGGAGCAACCCTAAAAAAGGTCTAGAACTGCCCCTGTTTGCCCATAGACATATCCAAGGGCGTGAAATATATAAAGAAATATATTTGTATTATTATTCAAACTGTAGCTTCTGACCTTTACAATTCCCTAGGTTTTAAGCTTTGTTTTCCTAGCCAGATATACACTTAATACAATATGGCATGAAACCCTGGGCAGGCGGCATGTATTGTCCACTCAATGAAAGTCTGATTTTTTTTTTTTTTTTACCTCAAGAGAAAAATAACACAGCATGATTTCTAACTTCTGATTGGGTGGGCAGCCTATAGCCAATGGACAATGATCTGTCTGCAGCAGCCCCAAACAAAACCCCATTCCTACAGCACAGAATAATTTTTCACCACTCGCCTCATGCTTCTGTCAGTTCGACACGATTACAGGCTCTAGCTTAATACTGACTGTTTTTTTGAAGGTTTACCTACCTTTGTCAATTTGGGATTGCTGTGCAGCAGCTAACGAATGCTCATAATCTGACTGACATTAAATTTTATTACTTCTTTGACTATCGTTACAACTTGATGTATTGAGCGATGCAACGTTTTTAAGCATATAAAGCAGTATCGGTGCTACCTGTGTCTCTGTTGCTGGCACATCGGAGGATACACTACAGCTTTACCCTCCATAAGCACTGCTCCTCCGCAGTCCTCAAGTGCTCCAAAGCAGACCCATCTCTCTGCTATTTCTGCCCCAGTCTGGGTGATTAGTGATTTGAATAAATACCCATTCCAGCCAATATACGCTAATTACACAAAGTGTGCTTTAGGTAATATATTCAGTGCATTCAATCATTTCAGGTAGCATACACGACCAAAGGTCTTCTGTTCTGTGTGATGCACCCTTGTTTCTCATGACATAATATGCCAATACCGACAATGTTGTATTTACCTTGTGTAGTATTAACAACTGGAAACAGGCACGTGATGAGGATGATTGCCCACCCAAATATAATTGGCTGGAACCGGCCCTGCTGTATCCTGTGTAATTTCTTAAAATTGAATATAGTTTACATATCTAAAAAAAATTGTGTGTGTGTGTGTGTGTGTGTGTGTAAAACTTCTACTGAATAAAAAAAATAATTGTTTGAAATGTTTAATTGAACATATTAAAACTATTGTATTTTATACAAGGGTCTTTGCAATGTACATTAAAAAATGTTTATTATGCACTTTTTTGTGAAAAAAAATAACACAAGTGCATTAAATAATAATAATGAGATATGTTTATTGGGATTTTTTGGTTTCTGACACTTTTGGATAATTAAACATGACCCTGGTCAGACTGACCTAGGAACATCATTGCTGTTCCTGAAAAACGAACATAACAGGGGTTTAAACAATATTCACACAGTAAATCTATACATGAAATGCTTTAAGTATATAGATGTATTAAATTGCCATAGCATTATTTTATTTCATGATATACAGATACTGAAGAAGTCTGTAAGAAAGGCAGCCAGAACTGGTAAGGACAACATCAAGTGTGTAGCATGTTTGAAACTAATGGAAAGAACAAATAAAAAAGCTGTAACAGTAATCAATAAAATAACAAATAATAATAACAGTAATCACACACACACACACACACACACATTCTCTTCTGCCTTTACAATACCATGCCTCATCAAACTAAATGATCCATTTTAAAAGCTATTAACAACTACATTTTATTTCCAGAAGTTTACTGTAATTTTACAATTACATTCTCTTGGTGCTACATTGTGGCAATTTATTATATACAGTACAAGTAGTAACAAATTCCCAGAGTCACATTTCATGGTCTGTTGGAAACCTTCCCAGAAGTGGAAAGCAACAACAGGTGGTGGGGTTTTTGCCCAAGTGCACAAAGCTTTACCTCCCATCACCCATGCAGTGTTGTTTGTTCATTTCCAATTTGCTTGGCCAGGAATGTGCAGAAATGAATTGGAAAGCCATTTAAGGACAGAATATTTGGATGTTTACATATTATTTTAGGCACCCAGGTCATCTTTTGTTATACAATATGACCGACAGGCACTGCTGACTTTTGAATTATAAGAGAAAAAAAACCCCTGAAAAGACAAATAACCTTGAGAGGAACATTGAGAGGAACATCTGTCATTAGTCTCCAAAAAACATCCTGCACAAAAGCGTGTGCTTTTTCATACTGGTCTTTTGAGTTGTGGTTTATAGCTTATTTACTGGTTTCAGATCCAGGAGTGGTTGGTGTCTAAGAACGACTAATGTGGAAGGAGGAAAAAAAACAAAGTGAAAGAGTTTCCCAGCTGCCTCTGTGGGAATGCCCATAACACATTCACTGCCACCCTCACTGGGCTGTTGGCCTCCATTATATACAGTAAAGCATCACAGTGAGAGGCAGTCTCACACAGAGCCAAAGACACAACGACAGTCTCACAGAAGAGTTTCTAGGATGGAAAATCTGACTTAATCATGATGAAGACCTTCCAACTCCCCACAATAAATCTCCGGAAGAAAAGTAAAGGTGTAATGATAGGTCGTAAGGCTAAGGATCCATTTGCAAGCTTTATTATCACTCTCATAGTACAACAAGCTTGGGCCAATATCAGCAAACACAACAACGTAGTAGAGACAGTAATCCTAGTCAGTAATACAGACAGAAGGTCAGGGCAGGCGGGAGACAATCGTAAGACAGGAAAAACAGAAGTAACAAACCAGGATAAACACAGGAAATAACCACTCAGCCTGACAGCCGTGGCAAATCGAGACTTCCCACAGGAGTCAAGTTCAAGTTCGGCTTTTATAGGAAGTGGGTGATTGGAAGCAGGTGGCGGTGTAATCAGTCCCAGTAAGGGATTATGGGAAACGTAGTCCGGAAACTACTAATACTCAGGGGAAGGTTCCCTCTGATGGCGATCGAAGGACGAGACAGGTGCTTCAACCATGACAAAAGGTAAGGAAAATCTTTATTTAAGCAACAGCAAGTATTTACAACAATTTTATTTGTCTCCTTTTAAAGGTAATTGTTTGTAAATGATTAAATGGTTATTAATTAAATGCAGTGTTGTAATGTAACGGAGTAAAAATACTTTGTTACTATATTTAAGTAGAAATTTCATGTATCTGTACTTTACTTCGCTATTTAAATTTATGTCAACTTTCACTTTTACTCCACTACATTTCCTAGATAAAATTTATACTTTTACTCCGTTATATTTCCACTAAGCATCTTCGTTACTCGTTACTACAAAATAAAATCAGAAGAAATGTGTGTGACAGTAATAAGGGAGGTTTGGCAAATCACTGCTCCTAGATTGAATATTTAGCACAGGCTGCCTATATATGACCCAAGATGGCGGTGCGTACACATCGCGAGGCTCAGCGTCTCTCTAGATACTGCATTTCATTGGCTCTGTACAAGTACCTTGCACAATGACAATAAAGTTGAATCTTAGGCAGAAATATATTTGTGTTATTATTCAAACTGTAGCTTCTGACCTTGGTTTCCCTAGGTTTTAAGCTTTGTTTTCCTAGCTAGATATACACTTCATATTCACAGTATGGCATGAAACCCTGGGCAGGCGGCAGGTCTTGTCCACCCAATGAAAGTCCAGGCAGTGGAGTGGACACTCAGTGGGGTAGGAGAAAACACAAAGATTCTCTGCATGGGAGTCCTACCAACATTACAGCTACATATGATATCTCTGTCAGAGCTTTACAAAATGTGCAGCAGATGTAAACGGCCCTGGAGACACTTGAACTAATTTTTTTGACCATGATGGTGAAATAGAGTAGGATTTGTCTGAAGATGAAGGTATATTCTGAGTCTGATGATTCTGATTATGAACAAAATAAGAAAACTGCTATTCATATTCTTCCAAGCAAGACATTCACATCAAAAAATGTTGAAACAAAGTGGTGTTCATCCCCAAATACACATAAATACTCTCTGTGGAAAACATAAAGACAGTTCCAGGGCCCACTAGGATTGCAATGCTTCGTGTGACAGACATCAAGACAGCTTTTGAGCTGGTAATACCAAACTAAATACAGAAAATCTGTCTTGAAATGACTAATCAAGAAGGAAGCTGTTTTTTTGGGAATGAAGTGGAAGTAGCTAGATGAAATGGATTTACATGCACATTTGGGTGATCTCATCCGGGCAACATCACTCCCAATAAAATTTCCAAAATGTAAATTATAATAAACATATTTATGTCAATTTAAGCTATTGTATTTTATATGCGGGCCTTTGCAATGTTCATTAAAAAAGGTTTAATATGCATTTTTTTATGAAAAAAAACCCATTGCATTAAATAATAATAATGAGATTGTTTATTGGGATTTTTTGGTTTCTGACACTTTTGGATAATTAAATATGCCCCTGGTCAAACTGACCTACGAACTTCATTGCTGTTCCTGAAAAATTAACATAAAAAGCTTCATCATCCTCTTCTTGCATGGATCAGATCGGGTTACAATGCAGTCAGGCCATTAAGGTTATGTTGTTTCCCAAAAGCTGTTCTATTCTACACATTAGTATTGAAGCTTGGGAAAGTTTCCTACAATTTAGTGCATAGTCTTAAATTTGTGGTGGCTTTTCTCATTTAACACCTATCTAACAGCCCTAATACTGAAAACATCTTTGGAGTGGCTACTGAAATGGTATTTTGTATTCCATTCTGTTGCCTAGTGCTTTATGGAATAATAGTACTAATGGGATAATTTTTAATGAAAGCCCATCCTGTCTTGGTGCACTCCATATTTGCAAGACACTGATAGGTCTATCCTCATTTATAATTATATGCTTTGTAAATAAAGTTAGTTATTGTAACCACTTCTCTTATCTGGTCTTGGTGCACATCATGTGGATACATTTACATTTACATTTACAGCATTTGGCAGACGCCCTTATCCAGAGCGACGTACATAAGTGCTTAAATCTCTAACATTGAATACATTAATGCTGGTTCACTAGGTTACATACTTAAGATACCATGAGTTTAAAACATTTGTTCAAAGTTACAATGAAAAAGTGTCAAAGGTTTTTTTTTTTTTTTAAATGCAAAAGATAAGGAAAGAAGTGCTAGTTGAAGTGTTTCCTGAATAAGTAGGTTTTCAACCGCCGCATGAAAGTAGCCAGTGACTCAGCTGTTTGGACCTCTAGGGGAAGTTCATTCCACCACCTTGGTGCCAGAACAGAGAAGAATCTTGTAGTATACTTGCCTCTTACCCTGAGAGATGGTGGAACCAGTCGAGCAGTGCTGGTAGATCGGAGGTTGCGGGGTGCAGTGCGAGGAATGATGAGGGCTTTGAGGTAAGAGGGAGCTGGTCCA
The DNA here is from genome assembly GCF_022655615.1 of Tachysurus fulvidraco. Taxonomy (NCBI): domain Eukaryota; kingdom Metazoa; phylum Chordata; class Actinopteri; order Siluriformes; family Bagridae; genus Tachysurus; species Tachysurus fulvidraco. Next base: position 7,242,479 of record NC_062533.1, read on the forward strand.
TTTTTGGCTTTGTAGGCCAGCATCAGTGTTTTGAATCGAATGCGTGCAGCTACCGGAAGCCAGTGGAGGGATCGCAGCAGCGGGGTGGTATGCGAGAACTTTGGCAGGTTGAAAACAAGCCGGGCAGCTGCATTTTGGATCATTTGCAGAGGACAGATTGCGTTCATAGGTAGACCTGCCAGCAGTGCATTGCAGTAATCCAGTCTAGAAATGACAAGAGACTGAACAAGTACTTGAGCAGTCTGTGTGGACAAAATGGCCGAATCCTTCTAATGTGGTGGATACACAACATCAAGTGTGTAACATGTTTGAAACTAATGGAAAGAACAAATAAAAAAGCTGATTACATTATAATAATAGTAATAATAACAGTAATCACACTCACATCAGCACAAACATTCTCTTCTGCCTTTACAATACCATGCCTCATCAAACTAAATGATCCATTTTAAAAGCTATTAACAACTACATTTTATTTTCAGAAGTGTACTGTAATTTTACAATTACATGCTCTTGGTGCTACATTGTGGCAATGTATTATACTGTATACAGTACAAGTAGTAACAAATTCCCAGAGTCACATTTCATGGTCTGTTGGAAACCTTCCCAGAAGTGGAAAGCAACAACAGGTGGTGGGGTTTTTGCCCAAGTGCACAAAGCTTTACCTCCCATCACCCATGCAGTGTTGTTTGTTCATTTCCAATTTGCTTGGCCAGACATTTGCAGAAATAGTTTGCTGAGCGTGTACTTTTTCGTACTGGTATTTTGAGGTGTGCGAATCATACTGTAGCTTATTTACTGGTTACAGATTCAGGAGTGATTGGTGTCTAAGAATGACTAATGTGGAAGGAGAAAATAAAGAAAACTGAAAGTGAAAGAGTTTAGTGTCTGCCACTGTGGGAATACCCATAACACTCCCCACCCTCACTGGGATGTTGGCCTCCATTATATAAAGCATCACAGTGAGAGGCACAGTGAGTCTCACACAGAACCAAGGACACAACAACAGACAAGTTTCCGGGACGGAAAATCTGACCTAATCACGATGAAGACCTTCCAACTCCCCACAATAAATCTTTGGAACCAAAGTAAAGGTAAGGAAACTCATTATTTAAGCAACAGCAAGTATTTACAACGCTTTTATTTGTCTCCTTATGAAGGTAATTATTTTAAAGGTAAATGTTTTAAATTGTAATTATAAATGATTAAATGGTTATTTATTAAATAGTTGTTATTTAAATAGGCAATGAAATGACGGAAAACTGTAATAACAGCAAGTATGGTGATAGTTATTTGGTTTATTCAGATATTATTATTATTATTATTATTATTATTATTATTATTATTATTATTATTATTATTATTATAGAGAATAATATCCACTGAATAATATTGAAGAATTATAGTGCTATCACGCTGCAGTTCTTTTAGGGACCGTCTAAAAAATGCAATGCTTCGGACGACTTTATGAGTTACACCATTCTGGCTGTAAAATGGTTTTTACAAGCCTGCCATAGCTTTCAGCTTCCCAACATCTATACGAGCGTATACAGCAGGAGTGTGCAGTATATTATCTAGTGAAGGTTTTCAGTACAGCCATGCAAAAGCTCACCCTAACCCTTACCCATACCAGCCCTGTGTTATACAGTATCTAAAAACTTAACCCTATCTTCAGTAACCACTTCAGCCTGTTGACAGTTGTGGTGGATCCAAAGAGCTGGTATTGCCATTATTAGGTTGTTAATATTGTTTGTTAACCAGTTAGCTGCTGAAAAAAAACACTTCCTTGCAAGATATAATAATAACATTTACATTACATGTTTACACATTATTTCTACTGCTAAATTTGGATTCAATATTAAAATCGCCCAAGTCATGTTACATTTAAATAAATTATGTGAACATCCTGTTCATTAAAGTAGTAGAATTATCCAGTCACTCATACTGTATTCCACCAACAGAAAACATGCTCCGTTTCTCCATTCAAATAGGTAACTTATGCTGCATTTGCATTTGACTTTGCACTTTTGACCTTGGAAATGGGAAGTCAGTACTTGAATTTCTGTCATTTTCAACCGTGTATTTGAGCTACAACATAGGAAATATAGGAACTTTGTAAGCTTTGCACTTCATTGGTGATTGGCATTCATCAACATAAACATGAGTACAAAGAAAACCAGATTTTTAACCTTTTTAAATAAGTAACTTTTATTTATAAATAACTTTTATTTATTTAGATCCATCTAAATTGCTTGGTTTGTCTTACAAAAATATTTACACACAACTATACTAAAAGAGTGATGAACTAGAACCATTGTGTTAAAACAATAGGTAATAGTACATGTTTACTTATTAAATTAACTTTTAAATGTTGCTAATGTTTTACTTTTATGCAACTTAAACAAATTTTCAATCTCATCAAGGAAACTAGAAATATAAACATAGTTGACTATTTAAAACAATTTTAAATAGATTTAAAATCATTAAAAAAAAACCCGCATAATTAAGGCTAGATTCATCCACCTTTGGATCTTTACATTTAGTATACTGTATTTAACTAGACTCAAGAAAAGAAAAGTCTGTGGATTCCTGGTTATCACAGCCATTTATGCTTGTTTTGAGTCTGGGCCTCCTAATTCCAGTGAAGAGAAACTAAAATGTTTACAGCGTCCAAAGGCATTGTAGAAAATTCTGTGCTTCCTCATATTTATGTCATTGGTGCTACATTAGGTTTCTTCTACTGTATATTAGGATTTTAATTATAGTGTTTAGGGGTCATAATTGTCATTTTAATTGAAATTATTGTATTGAAATGTAAATTATGACCCCTAAACACGATCATTAAAATCCTAATATACAGTAGAAGAAACCTAATGTAGCACCAATGACATAAATATGAGGTCATATTATGCATTACCATTGTTTAATGTATAGGACATTAATAAATACAACATTTTGAGAAACTGGATGTTGTTGTAGGCTTGGATGGTGATGCTAAGACCTGACACACACACACACACACACACACACACACACACACACACACACACACACACACACACACACACACACACACACACACACACACACACACACACACACACACACAAATAAACATACAGTGTTTCCTTTAATCTTAATTTTCTTTTTCCTATTAAAGTGAATTTGTGAACTTGTGGAATTTGGAAACATGAAATTTTATTATGAAGAGGATTTTTACACACACACACACACACACACACACACACACACACACACACACACACACACACACACACACACACACACACACACACACACACACACACACCATTTTTATCGTCTCATTTTTCTAACAAGGTGATAACACCATAGCGCTTACTATTTTAATTTGTGTGTTATTGATTATATTAAACTATAGCATTAATAATCAGCAGAATCATGCAAGACTTCTATGATATTGTTTCTTTTATAGTGAGTGTTTAATTTTCAAATCTCCATTTTTTTACAAATTGTATTTTTACAGGTGAAGCAGAGTCTGAATGCACTACCGTGGTTGAACAACAATCAAAGGAGAAATGCAAAAATAAGATACACATTCTAAACATATTGAATAAAATATGTGCTAAATTGCAGAGAAAAGGAAAGGTACCGGACACTCCAGGTACATCTAATAGATTTTCTTCTAACGATATATATATTTATTATTTAATAGCAATAGTAACCACTAAATGGCAATTTGTTCTTTTGGAAAATGAATTGAGTACAGGATATGGTGAAAAGTTAGCATTAAGGTATTCTCACATTCTTTCAGATGCCCCAGTAATCTTGGATTTCAACCAGAATGTAGAACAGAATCATTTGTCAGAAGCTAGCCAGCAACTTTTAGCACAGGAAGATCACCTCTTCAGATGCCAGTCATCAGATGCAGAAGTGACTTGCACTGAGGATGAGGAGGACAGTTTGCAGAAGAACTACGAAACCTTGATGCTTCATCTAAGAATGGCTGTCAATGATTCCTTTAACAAGGAGAATCAGGAGAAACTGAGAAGTGCTGTAATGGTTATACATCAGCAGGAGGAAAAAGACAGGCATTGGGAGAAAGCAACGGAAGAGAAAGGTCCATGCTGGAGGCCGCTAAGATGCAAAGAGATTCATGACATGTTACTCAAGGAGTTAATCGAGGTACGGCTGCAGCAAGCAAACAAAGAAGAGAACGGGGCAGACAACCTGTCCACTTCCCTGAAGAGAGAGGTGTGTCGGATGGGCAAGCGCATTCAAAAGGATCTACTCCAAGTTGTCCAAGACGTGCAGCAGTGTTATACATCAGACTTTGACATTTGCAATATGTATGTTCAGCTCTACCATCAAGCTTTCTCTGCAAAACTGACTGAGTTTGCTCAAACCAACTTAGACATCCAAGACTGCACCTACATACTACGCTGGATTCATGTTTACTATCCAAAGTAAGCGACAGGTGATAAAACATGCTCATGGATGAGAACTAACAAAAAAGTGTACCAAAAACGTTTTTTAAAATGTATTTTTCAGGGATATTTTGAAACAGAATGAGCTGGCACCACACATCAAGACTGAATCATTAGGAGCTTTGTTAACTGAGGAAGCTCGTAAGGCACTAGAGGAGCAATATCTGTCACACAAAGAGGTGAGGCAAAATAATACTTTTGGATATTTTCAATACTTATAACGAATTACAACACAACACAAATAAAATCTGATTAGCATTGTTAATGCTTCGGTTTAAATATTTTTATTAATCAAACTGTATTAAGAGTTTGCTTCAAATTAAAGTAGGAAACATGCTCAATTAGAGTGGAATGTATTTGGGAATGACATGTCTGGATGAAGCTCACTCATAAGGAAGTTTTAAATATCAGAGAATTAAAGGGCTTGCAAAAATTTGATAAGGAATAATGTTTTTGGAATTCAAGCCAGCTTTATCTGTTATTCTAACAATTATGTGTGGATGTTCTGAATGTTTATGATATTCTAAGGCCAGATTATATATCTTTTTCTATAGATGGAGGTCAGGACATGGTTGTCCAACGCTCTTAAAAAAGAGGAGGAAATTTGGCAGACAAGTAATAAACCTGCTCTCATTGATGGGTTCCCCATCTCCACCCTTGCTGTGGATCTTATACCTGTATGAACAATACCGGTTTAATGCATTTTTTTCTTGACACACATGGCTGAAATTTTCCATCCTGAGATTATTATATAGCAAATATTTTATTAGACTATTAATTATATTCTATTTTATACAGATACTTATTTGAAGATTAAAATGGTCGAATCTTATTGGCAGAATATTTAGCTACATATTTAGCTATACATTTAGCTACATCCTAGAAATACATGAAATTATCTAAATTACCTGTTAGAGGTTGAAAAGAGTAAAATGTTCTAAGAAACTTAGAAGTTGAACAGCCCTCTATATGTTAAAAGGTAGAAATATTACTTGAAATCCTATATTCAAAATATTCTTACAAGATAAAATCTCATTTCTTAACCATGGTTGTCATTTAGTTACAAAATATTTCTTCTTGTTTGAACCATATATCATAAATAAATGAATAAATAAGTTATTCTCTGGTTTACAGATTATTAACGGATCCATAAAGGAGACGGTGGATATTCTGGGTAACAGAGATAATGGTCAAAGAATTCTGGTTCTGTTGGAAAGTTTCCTAATGAGGTATACAAAATAATCCTATCACACTGAAGGACTATGTTAACAGCTTTATATTTAGAGTCTTTATAAAAGCCCACTACCAGGTGCTTGAACAAAAATGAGATAAACTTTAGTCACTTTGTATAATGCCATCTATCAAATGCCATAACTGTAGATATAAACAGTAAAACAGTTTAATATGAATGCCCCGATCCCAACCTACGCATTTTGTCACAATAGAGAAGCTTAGATGAAGTTTCAAAACATTCAAGTTCAAGATCAGGCAATCAGCAAAAAGGATATTGTGGAAATAGACAAACATAGATAAAAACCAGAGAAGGGCTTGGTGAATTCACTGCTGTATGTGATAAAAGAAAAACAGAAATTAAAGAAAAAAATATTGTTTCTCTTGACAGCTATAAGAAGTCCTTGACTGATCCTAAAGGAAAGCACATCAATTTACCGGACATCCTGAAAGCCAGTCTGTTTAGCATCAAGCAGTTTCGGTGAGATTCTGACAAATAATAATACACATTAATGCTAATGTAAATACAGTGCATATAAGTAAACCTGAAGAGCTTTATTTTTGCTTTAAAGTATTTATTATTTACATAAGTATGTCCAAAACCATTTCAAAATCACTTTTGGTATGTAAAAAGTTCAAGAATGAGAACAAGAATGAAGGAATTACAAGATATCAATATTGCAAAAATATTGGAACGTTTTAGCTTTGGTTCAGTTGTAATATAACGCGACTGTGTATCTGTAGGGAGTATATCGAGAAACAGGAGAATCTCCCAGATGACAAGAAAGCAGCTTTGCTGTCCATTGTCTCTGAGATGAGAAACTTCTGTCACAGTTATTTTCTCAGCCCCATTCACAAGAAGCTCAAGGTATCTACAATTATCTCACCCACACTTGCATGTTTATGTCAGTGGTCCTTATTCACTGAAACTGAATACAATCCCATCTCACTAAAATTATCGGATGGACGTTCCATCAAAAGCTTGGATTTGGTTAAATATATATATATATATATATATATATATATATATATATATATATATATATATATATATATATATATATATATATAAACATATGTGTTACCAATTGAATAAAACAGGATGTGTGGAGATTAAATTAAGATGTATTTGAACTTCATCCAATGTTTTCTGAAACTGCCAAAAGCAAAAATGTCTGCTTAAATAATTTTGTCTTGAATAATGGTATTAACTGAATAAAATCATAAAAAAAAGACCAATTCTTAGTAGATGACTTTGGTATTTGGACCCGAATGTTTCCCTACAGGATCAATATCGTAAGCTGTGGACTCAAACCTGGCTTTCAGAAAGTCAAACGATTGTTGGAGAGCTGATAAGCACTCTGGAGGACATGGTTCAGGATTTCTCAGACATACAGACTGACTCCATGAAGGTCAGTCAGAAACTTCAGAAAAACAGTCAGAAAAAGAACTAACAATTCAGCATTAAAACATGAACTAAAAATGATGAAGTGAAGAAGTGGTGGTAAACATGTTGTGCGTGTGTGCCTGTGTGTGTGCCTGTGTGTGTGTGTGGTGTGTGTGTGTGTGTGTGTGTGTGTGTGTGTGTGTGTGTGTGTGTGTGTGTGTGTGTGTGTGTAGGAGCTATTAAGCCAGCTGCATTCTGAAGTGATGACAGAATATGTGAAGAGGATGTTAAAGGTGAAACTGAAACTAAAAGACAAGGACGACCAGGAGGCAGCTGCAGGCTTTCTGTGTGAGGACAGTGTAAGAATAAACTCACTGTTCATCAGAATCGTGAGTATGCAGTATACATATATACTATATTCCATACAAGTAGTGGTTAGAAGGCTGACCATCTAAGGTTTTTAAATTAGAGTGCTTCATTTGTGCCCCACATTCGAAATGTACTTTTCTGGTCCCAGTAGAGTGAGAGTAAAATAATACACACACTCCTATATTACCTTTGAAATGTTGTTTTAATACTTATATATACATCAGATAATATATGGATGGAAATGCAGAAAATGCAGATTGTAAACATTCACAAAACATCAGGGTTAAAAACTGTTGGTCAGGCGTTCAACAACCAATAGTAATGAGATTAGGTAAAAGGCCAAAAGGCTTGATAATGTGAAAGTAGGACAAATACGTCATCATGTACTGTGTGAAAGAAAGTCCTATTCAACTATTCAAGTATTAATGAGACTAGGCAAAAGGCCAAAAGGCTTGATACTGTGAAAGCCAAACAATTACTTCATCATGAACTGTGTGAAAAAAGTCCTCCTGAGCTGTGACTGTGGCTTTAAACAAAATCTCACCAACAAAATCTGTTTTTGGAATAATCAGATGCCACATTCTGCATGCCACATTTAATCACAAACAGATGTGCCCTTAAACAATGTCAATATGTCGAAATATGGTTGGTGTCTGAATTTGAATCACTTTTTATTTTCACTTTCCTGCTAACAAGCACGAGAATCTCATTGTCACTATACACACTGTGCAAGTCTAAATCATTACACACATCCCTCAGAAGACGTTGTTCAGCACTGTGTGAAAAAAAATTAAATACTTGAATATTTAAAACTTCAGTGTACAAATCATACTCAACCGCAGATTTGCCCTATAAAACAACAGTAAGCAAAAAGGGAGGTTGAGGTGTAACATGTGAGACATGTGCAGCCAGCTAACAACATTTTTTCAAACTGCTGCTTGCGGTAAAACACCCCGAGTAAAGCAGTGTCAGAAACTAAATTATTATTTCACATTACTTAACACAACACAAGTCACAACAACATCCTGGTTGCTATAAGCATCATAATGTTAGTCTTGATGTGTTAATGTTCAAACCTGCCTTAGATGTATTTTTTTTACTAAAATGTAACGACAGACAAAAAGTACTGCACATGCTTGAGGTTACTATTCAGCACAATGTCCTAGAAACTATTCAAACAGTTATACACAAATGGATGCTTATTGGAATACATCATCACTCTGTTCCTACAGGGATCTGAAGAGAAATGGCTTTCCAGTATTTTACCTAAAATATCAGAAGTAGTGAGGCTGCAGGACTCAGGAGCACTTCAGCTTGAAATTGTTACACTGGCTCAAACCTACCCTGACATCAGGTGAGTGTACACGATGCTCAATCTTGGCTTAGTTGTTAAGAAACAACTACTGATAGGATGGATTTCATTCTGGCATTCTTGAGCCCTTAACCCTCAACAGCTCAGTTGTATAAATGGCAATAATTGTAAAATGAAATTGCTCAGAATTTAACTGATACCATGGCACATAAATCCTAATCAGTGTTATACGAAATAACTAACAGTCATATATGAGTGAAGGTTTTTCCAAAACCATGCCAGTAGGATATGCTAATTTAACTCTACTGTATGTGTAGATGTCATGCAACATCACTTCTGAACACACATGCCTTTGCAAAGTTTGTTGATTATGGGTACGGGTTATTTCATTCACTACTTTTATTATATTCACTATACAACTTTATTTTCGTACAAATGTAGGAACTTAAAAGTTACAGTAGTCATCTTTTTCAGGGGCTTTCACAGAGACAGATACTAGTTATTAGCTAGTATCTAACTTTTAGATCTAGTTTATTTTTAAATATGCTAGCAGGTCAGGGTTATCAATTAAATATCTTATACTAACTGCAGGTAATGGCCATGTTTTAAAAAAAAGCTTTTAAAAAGATTTCATTAAAAATATAAAGGTCATATCCGTACATCCTTTGTGATTTAATAAAAAAATGGCCAAAACAATACTAAACAATGTGGTGTTCAGTCATTTAATTGGACAGTTTCCTTAACTCGAGCTTATCAGTACCACCTAAATGTTTTGTCTTGGCTACATTTCTTGTATTGAAAGCATGGGTGTAACTTTGTTAAGGAAATTGCTTGGTCTTATGATTAAACTTAAAATAAAATCAAATAAAAAGTAAACTGTATACATAGTGCTTCACGTCTTGCTAATGTGAAAGTCTGATGTTTTATGTTAATTATCATTTGATTAAACATTAGATCGGACATTCAGGTGATTTGATATCATAAACAAAACTGTACCATCATTTTCATCAATTCATTTTTCAATTCCTTCAAGTTATACATTTAATAAAACTACAGTGACATTCGGAAAGCATTTTGCTTTTGGAAATGCTTTTAAATCATAAACTGGAAAATGTAAACCTACTTTTCACATTACTGTGTATGAAAATGAGTCTCTGTATTGTTTATTGAGAAATTATCCACGTTATTCACGTTTTCCATGGTTTGTGTTAACAGCGAATGCCAAGTCGTTGCACTCTTGGACCTGAAGGCAAACCTCTCCAAAGCAGAAGTGCGTAACATCAAAAAGAGCCTGAATGAAAACAGGAATTTACTGAATACTGAGTCTACAGCAGCTTTCTTCTGTAAAGTGCCTGTAAAAAAAAACTTACGGACTGTTTTAATAAATAAATAAATAACTGTGCAGTATTATTATGTTGGCTTTGTAGAAGCCAACATTCTGTTTTCCTATTTAAGCTCAGAAAAAAATTTATAAATAAAAAACTCCTCCTAGGGCTTTCGAGCAACTTGCACCAAATTCGGATATTTGTTGCTTTTACTTTTCTAAGCGATCCGAGTACCAGTACTTCCGGTACCGGGTCTCAAAGTGGCCTTTTTCCCATAAACTCCAATTATAAACTTTTGGAGGTTTATAACCCGACAAGCTTTTGAACTCTCTACACCAAACTCAGACAGCTCCTTTAGGGTGATACTCTGAACAAAGTTTTAAATTGGTGTATCGACTGGCCTTTCGGTTGTCCCACAGCCCCGCCCCCAAATATGCAAAATCAAAAAACTTTTTACAACATGGACATGTGACATATCAAAACACTCAGAACAATGAGGGGAAGTACCTCATGGGTATTCTGATGACGGCACTCGACACCACGTGACGTCACGTGCAGCCCCGCCCCCAAAATAAGTGAAATCAATAATTAGCACAATATGGACGTGACATATCAAAACACTCAGCACAATGCGAGGAACTTCCTGAAGAGTATTTGGATGATGTCACATGCCCGTCTCCACTTGCCTCCGAATGTTTTGGCACCCTATCTTTCTGTCCACTTGCCTCCAAAAGTAACACTGACCCTTATGTAAACTCGCCTCCAAAAAGCACTGGCATTTGCAAATACACTTGCACCGTCAAAGCAAACATCAAAGTTTTTCACGACGAACTTTACAAATCTAGTTGCATTTTATCATCTATTAAACCTTAATGCTTCTAAATACATTCTGGTTAATTTTACATGCCTTTGTGTATACGTATTCTACAAATTATAGTACGTAAGCTAATGTTACACATTTTGCTGTCAGTGTTGGGGGGATATCGATAATATGCTTTTTTTTATTGCTTTGTAAGTGTTTTGATGAATAAGAAAATGATGTAAGTTATATACTCTTTATGGATGTACAGTATTGTAATGTATTGTGTAATGTGAGTAATGTATTGTGTAATAAATCATACATCTCTTTACATTTTTGGAGTTGTGTTTCTGATTATAATTATTATTATTATTATTACTATTATTACTATTATTGTTATTATTACAATAGTCTATTACTGTGTACGCTTTATTTAGTAAATGTGTTAGTATGTAATTATGTATTCATGATTAATGTGTGGTAGGAATAATTTTTCATGATGTTCTGTCTTGTCATTGATCAATTAAGGCTCCATTGTCATATTCATTTACAACACGGCAATGGATAGCATCAGGCAGAAAATTTATACCATTAAATTAATACCAAACAATATGATAAATAATGCCAGAGATAATATTTCTGCTTTTGATCAGTACTTAGACTGTTTTACTTATAGATTTATTTTCACTGATTTCTTCATCAGAATTATGAACCTGCATGCTGTATCCTTTACCCACATGCTTCTTTAAACAGATACTACCAGTAGCTACCCAACCCATTATAAAAAGAATGAATTCTTCCCTGTTCAGTGAAGATGATGTGTGTCAGGTCTTCAGGAAGATTAAGAAAGGCTCCAGGCCCAGACAGCGTTTCACCAGCCTGTCTGAAAGCCTGTGCTGATCAGCTGGCCCCCATCTTCACACGGATATTCAACATGTCACTGGAGCTGTGTGAAGTACCCTCATACTTCAAAAGCTCCACCATCATCCCCTTCCCAAAGAAACCCAAAATCACCGGACTTAATGACTACAGACCTGTGGCTCTAACACCTATGGTCATGAAATCATTTGAAAGACTGGTTCTGGCTTATCTAAAGGACATTACTGGACCCTTACTGGACCCTATGCAGTTTGCCTACAGAGCGAACAGGTCTGTGAATGATGCAGTCAACATGGGACTGCATTATGTTCTGCAGCATCTGGACAGACCAGGGACTTATCTGAGGATCCTATTTGTGGACTTCAGCTCTGCTTTCAACACCATCATCCCATCACTCCTACAGCCCAAATTAACCCAGCTCTCTGTGCCCCCTGTGTCTGACAGTGGATCACCAGCTTTCTGACAGACAGGCAGCAGCTAGCGACTGGGAAAACTCAAATATAGCACCTGCACCGTCAGCACTGGCACCCCCGAGGGCTGTGTTCTCTCCCGACTGCTCTTCTCCCTGTACACGAATGACTACAACTCTAATGACCCCTCTGTCAAGCTCCTGAAGTTTGCAGATGACACCACACTGATCGGCCTCATCCAGGACGGTGATGAGTGGAGGTTGAATGGCTGGCTGAGTGGCTGGCTGTCTGGTGCAGCCTTAACAACCTGGAGCTGAACATGCTCAAGACAGTGGAGATGATAGTGGACATCAGGAGAACCCCCCCCCCCCCCTCCCTCCACTAACCATCATGGACAGCATTGTAACAGCAGTGGTCATTCAGATTCCTGGGAACCACAATCTCCCAGGACCTGAAGTGGGACATTCACATTGACTCCATTGTGAAAAAGGCTCAGCAGAGGTTGTACTTCCTTCATCAGCTGAAGAAAATCAACTTGCCACAGGATCTGCTGAAACAGTTCTACACTGCCATCATAGAATCTATCCTCTGCACCTCAGTGACTGTTTGGTTCAGCTCAGCCACCCAATCTGAACTCAGGAGACTACAGAGGGTAGTCCGGACTGCCGAACGCATCATTGGCACAACTCTTCCCACTTTCCAAGACCTGTACTCCTCCAGAGTGAGCAAATGGGCAAAGTCAATCACTCTGGACCCCTCACATCCAGCACACTCCCTCTTTGAACTGTTGCCATCTGGTCGGCGCTACAGAGCCCTGAGCTCCAGAACGACCAGATATAGGAACAGTTTCTTCCCTCAAGCAATCCATCTGATGAACAACTAACACCATGGAACACACAACACCTAATATTTGTACTATGTATACCTCAATTGCACATTTCATACTTGCACATCTGTACATACATACATACATATTGTCTAAATGTTTACTGTTAATTCACAATTGCACATGTGTACATAGAAATTGTATATATTGTATACCTCAATTGCACATTTCTCACACTTGCAAATTTGTACATACAATTGTCAATATTTGTATATGTATATTTCATATGTATATTTAAACTGCACATTTCGCATATGTAAATGTGTACATACAATTATATATACTGTATATGTCATTCTGTTAGACTGTGGAGCTTCTGGCACTAAAACAAATTCCTCGCATGTGAAAACATGCCTGGCAATAAAGCTGATTCTGATTCTGATTTGTCTCCGTTTGTAAATGATTAAATGGTTATTAATTAAATTGAAAACTGTAATAATAGCAACTATGGTGATAGCAATTTGGTTTATTCAGATATTATTATTATTATTATTATTATTATTATTATTATTATTATTATTATTATTATTACAAGACAAACATATATTACTACTAATAAAAATGGCTTAATGTCACCTTTACTTGATGTATTAGGACTTCTGAACTTAAATTGTGGTGGTAAATGGTGTCCATAAATAAGGTATCCTACAAAACTGGGGTAAAACAAAGGGTCCATAAATAAATGATTTCACTTTGTTCTCTCTTTCTAATGATTGACTCTGGGTTCAACAGGAACCTGTTATGGTAAAGGAGGTATGGAAGAAAAATTGAAAGTGAGTCACTGGCTGCACAGATAGAGATTATTTCAATCACATGCTGTAAAAACGCATTTCTGTACTCATTTGTCTGACAAAAACTTGCTCATCAATCCGAGACTAGTTGGGGAACAATACCTGTTACACTACAATTCAGTACTTCAATTAATCACAGAACTGCACATGTTTTAAAAAGACATATTTCTAAAGAATTTACTAGAATGCAGCATTTTTTCCCTATATATGCTACATGCTCATCCAACCATTTTCTGAACATCTTATCCTATGCAGGGTCACAAGAAGCGTGGAGTCTATTGTAGGAGGCTTGGAGCACAAGGCAGGGAATACCTTGTACAGATACAATTGCACACACACTCACACACGACATACAATTTAGAAATGCCAATAAGACTACAACATGTCTTTGGACTGGGGGAGAAGCCCTGAGGAAACAACACGGGGAAGAACATGCAAGATGAAATGAAACCCCAAACCCTGATGGCATGAGGCAAATATGCTAACCAATAAGGCTTTGTTAGCAATTAGGAGTCACGTCTCCAGAGCTGGGGTGTACAGCACAGAGACTAAGTGGTTAGCATGAGTGCATATGTGTGTCTGTGTGTGTATATGTGCATATGTACTATAGATGTGTATATGTAGACACACACATTTAGTAAAGATCATTGACAATCAAATTATTCGTATATATAGTTATATATAGTTATATATCATTCATCATACCAGGAACGAGTAATGTGATTGTCAATGATCTTTACTGTATAGACTGTTAGTACTATTTAGATTTGTGTATTTTTGTCATGTACCATTCTAAACTTAACGCACTGCAGCACCCCGTATCATCAGAACTGTGTAACTGCAACTGCCGGTTATTCCATAAATTAATCAGGCAAATATTTAGGTTTTATGGAGTCACATACTATGTCATTTAATGTTCGCTTTAACAAATCATAAATATTACATCAAAATTATAAAATAAAGCAGGAGTATCAGACTCCAGGTTATACAGAGTATCAGGGCGCCAGTTATACAAAGATCTACATTTCTCTTTATTTTTATGAACTGAGATTGCATTTCATATTTGCATTGCCTTGGCACTCCAGTTTGGCATCCATGATACAAAACCATAGATTATTTATTTATTTATTATTATTTGGATTTTCCCGACATATTACTATCCTTATATTAGTTGTCCCAAATACAGACCAAAAGAAGTCATATACTGTATTTATGTCATCTAAGATACATACATACATACATACATACATACATACATACATACATACATACATACATACATATATTACATAGCAATCATTTCCACTCTAGTGGAGAGATGGTAGCTTATAATAAGTAGAAATGAAAATCATCTTGTGCTGAGAGAAACCACATGCTATCCGAGAAGCTGAGCAATATTAAGCACAGGCTGCCTTAGGCAGAGTAGGCTCACTGGCTGATATTGTTTGTCCAAAGACATATCCAAGGGTGTGAAATATATAAAGAAATATATTTATGTTATTATTCAAACTGTAGCTTCTGACATTTACAATTCACTAGGTTTTAAGCTTTGTTTTTGTGAATAGAAATTTTAGGAGTGGAGTAACTGCCATACAACGTGCACCTGGTTATCCTTATGTGACAATCTCATCCAATACTATAAAGAAGCAAAGTGAAATTAATGCACCAAAAAGAGAGAAATGAAATAAAAGACAACAGAGACAGAAAGCAAAGAAAAAGGAAGCTATGGAAAATAAACTAAAAGAAATGGGTAAATTGTAGTATGAAATAAAGAAATTGAATGTATCCGATTAAAACTGTAAAGAAGAGATCCAGAAGGAAGCTGATTCAACAACAGGAGGAACAGACACTGTACCTAGACAGTTGGATCAATACCCATCATCTTGCTGAAAGAAGATTCTCGAATTGTTATAAGTTTTCTTTTCCATTTTATAGAATGATAAGTTTCCTTTACCTTTTGTATGAATTTTCTTTTTAATTTTATAGAATGGCAAGTTTCCTTTACCTTTTATATGAATTAATGTAACCATTTTTGAATAGGAAATTATATAATGTTCAATAGTATCTTTAGATATTAAGACAGAGAGTAACAGTGAAAAGGAAATCACAAGGCTTTGTGTCAGCAGCTTTGTGCCAGCAGAATAAGAACACACAGTCAGCCGTGCAGCCTAGGAGACTGAGATGTGAGAGGATGTGAGATCATGAGAGACCTGACGGTATGCTGACAGAGGCGGTATGCTGACTGGTTCTAAAACCAGTTATCGGTGTGCATTCACCTTGAGGCAAACTCACACACTTGGAGAGTGTTTCTTGGTTTGTTTTATCTTTGCATTTTATTTACTTCTACTTACTCTAGAATTGTTTGAATATTTGAAGGAGATTTTATTTGTAATTTTCTTTTCTTTTACCTTACATATATTACACACATCTATTTGTATTACACTACTTTTAATAAAAACAAGGCCTCCTGTTGTGAGGATCCTGAAAAGACAAAAAGGTCTAAGTCTGACTCCTTCATCTAAAGATTCAATTGATAGAATAGGTAGAAGAACTTGAAGCAGAACCTTTGTTAGAAGACCGAGGGACTTCGAAGGATACCTGCGTTCAAGGTAAGAGCAACTCTAATTGTTGATCTTGTGTTTTCAAAACTAACCCGTGCAAACTAGGACACATCCTTTAGTGGGATTGTGGAAGGGTTTCCTACACAATCCGAAAACAAGTGTCACTTGAGGACACGTAATAGTTTTTCACCACTCGCCTCATGCTACTGTCAGTTCGACACGATTACAGGCTCTAGCCTAATACTGAATGCTCATAATCTGACTGACATTAAATTGTATTACTTTTCTTTGACTATCGTTACAACTTATGTATTGAACGATACGTTTTTAAGCATATAAAGCAGTATCGGTGCTACCTGTGTCTCTGTTGCTGGCACATCAGAGGATACACTACAGCTTTACCCTCCATAAGCACTGCTCCTCCGCAGTCCTCAAGTGCTCCAAAGCAGACCCATCTCTCTGCTATTTCTGCCCCAGTCTGGGTAATTAGTGATTTGAATAAATACCCATTCCAGCCAATATACGCTAATTACACAAAGTGTGCTTTAGGTAATGTATCCAGTTCATTAACCTCCTACAACCTGGTGTCCACATACGTGGACATCACTGCATCTAAAATGCCAGGCCAAACCAAAGCTCGGGTCTTAGGAGGTTAAATTAACAATGAGGGTGACTGCCCACCTAAATATAATTGGCTTGAACTGGGCCTGCTGTATTCTGTATAATTTCTTAAAATTTTTAGGAGGGGTCAAAATTTTTTTTGTGTAAAACTTCTTCTACTGAAAAAACTGAAAATGTTTAATTCCACATATTTGCAACCCCCCTCCATGTTTATTTTACATAGATACTGTTTGGGTCAATCTGATTTAGTGCAAAAATGTAGGTGTTATGACTTTTGACGCAAACCTTTTTTGTTCCCGTCGGCAAACTCCACCCACAGTGGAGTGGACACTCAGTGGGGTAGGATAAAACATAAAGATTCTCTGCATGGGAGTCCTACCAACATTACACTCTGCAGCTACGTATGATATCTCTGTCAGAGCTTTACAAAATGTGCAGCAGATGTAAATGGCCCTTGCACTGGAACAAATTTTTTTGACCATGACAGTGAAATAGGGTAGTATTTGTCTGAAGATGAAGGTATATTCTGAGTCTGATGATTCTGATTATGAACAAAATAAGAAAACTGCTATTCATATTCTTCCAAGCAAGACATTCACATCAAAAAATGTTGAAATAAAGTGGTCTTCATCCCCAAATACGCATAAATACTCTCTGTGGAAAACATAAAGACAGGGACCACTAGGATTGCAATGCCTCGTGTGACAGACATGAAGACAGCTTTTGAGCTGGTAATGCCAAACTAAATACAGAAAATCTGTCTTGAAATGACTAATCAAGAAGGAAGCTGTGTTTTGGGAATGAAGTGGAAGTAGCTAGATGAAATGCATTTACATGTACATTTGGGTGATCTCATCCGGGCAACATCACTCCCAATAAAATTTCAAAATGTAAATTATAATAAAAATATTTATGTCAATTTAAACTATTGTATTTTATATGCAGGTCTTTGGAATGTTCATTAAAAAAGGTTTAATATGCATTTTTCTATGAAAAAAAAATACCATTGCATTAAATAATAATAATGAGATATAAACAATGTTTATTGGAATTTTTTGGTTTCTGACACTTTTGGATAATTAAACATGCCCCTGGTCAGTCTGACCTAGGAACATCATTGCTGTTCCTGAAAAATTAACATAACAGAGGTTTAAACAATATTCACACAGTAAACCTATACATGAAATGTTTTAAATATATAGATGTATTAAATTACCATAGCATTATTGTATTTTGTGATATACAGATGCTGCACAATGAACTTTAGAAGTCTGTAAGAAAGGCATTATATATTTATAATGAAATTTATACCATACTCTACTTGGGTAAAAGCATGGATGATATTACAAGTGAAGTAAGCCTTAGTTATAAAAAGCTTCATCATCCTCTTCTTGCATGGATCAGATCGGGTTACAATGCAGTCAGGCCATTAAGGTTATGTTATTTCCCAAAAGCTGTTCTATTCTACACATTAGTATTGAAGCTTGGGAAAGTTTCCTACAATTTCCTGAATACAGTAGTCTTAAAGTTGTGGTGGCTTTTCTCATTTAACACCTATCTACTGTAACAGCCCTAATACTGAAAACATCTTTGGAGTGGCTACTGAAATGGTATTTTGTATTCCATTCTGTTGCCTAGTACTTTATGGAATAATAGTACTAATGGGATAATTTTTAATGAAAGCCCATCCTGTCTTGGTAAACTCCATATTTGCAAGACACTGATAGGTCTATCCTCATTTATAATGATATGCTTTATAAGTTTATAAGTTATAAGTTATTTATTGTAACCACTTCTCTTATCTGGTCTTGGTGCACATCATGTGGATACACAACATCAAGTGTGTAACATGTTTGAAACTAATGGAAAGAACAAATAAAAAAGCTGATTACATTATAATAATAGTAATAATAACAGTAATCACACACACATCAGCACAAACATTCTCTTCTGCCTTTACAATACCATGCCTCATTAAACTAAATGATCCATTTTATAAGCTATTAACAACTACATTTTATTTCCAGAAGTGTATTGTAATTTTACAATTACATGCTCTTGGTGCTACATGGAAATGGAAATTTATTATATACAGTACAAGTAGTAACAAATTCCCAGAGTCACATTTCATGGTCTGTTGGAAACCTTCCCTGAAGAGGAAAGCAACAACAGATGGTGGGGTGGTGGACAAAATGCCCTCATAACAAACATGTCTGTACTGGTAACAAAGTGAAATATGAAAACTGCCAGGACTCAGCCCGGACTTTGGCCACGTGCATTTGTTTATGTTCTTCGTCACGTGTCTGCCCCGCCTTTGTCTGCTCATGCCTCTGCACACCTGTCCCTCATGTGTCTGATTAATTATTTGTCTATATAACTGTGCCGCGTTGTCTTGTGCAGCGTGGAATCTACTGTTGTCTTGTCCTGTCTTTAGTCCGTGTCCTGTTTAGTGTTCCTTTGTTATTAAACACTGTTTATTTCACCATCCTGCGTTGGGGTCTGGTTTATCCTGCGTTCGTGACAAAAACATTGGAATGATTTGTAATACTTTATGTTTACACATCCTTCTCATGCCCAAGTGCACAAAGCTTTACCTCCCATCACCCATGCAGTGTTGTTTGTTCATTTCCAATTTTTTTTGGCCAGACATTTGCAGAAATAGTTTGGAAAGCCATTTAAGGACATACCATTTGGATGTTTACGTATTATTTTAGGCACCCAGGCAGAGCCGATCGGCCCTATACGCTCACTACGCAAGTTGCGTAGGGCCCCGCAAATTATAGAAGACCCCGCCTCCCCCTACCTCGCTGTAAAGTGAACATTCACGTGAATAAACGCCCAAGGGCAATGATGTTTCTTAACGGCAGCTCGATAACCGCGCCGCGCGTGAACATGCGTTCATATGCGCATGCAATCGTGCACAAAATGACACGCGCGCTTCGCGCAGCAACATCTGTGTGGGGACCAGTACAAAAAGTAGCGTGAAAGCACACCTAAATGACAATGTTTATAGTTTCTCAATCAAGGTTACAACAACGTTAATGCCATATGGAAACCATTGGATTTACATTGGAATGGGCATAATGCCAGGTCAATACATTCACATAACAGGGATTTTTGATATCAAGAATTCAGTTTTCAATACTTAAAATGTAAATATTAAGAGTGTGATTTTTAGTAGTAACCATATTTTTGATATCAGGAATTACATTTTACACTAGTAAAAATAATTTCTGATATCTGCTATTCACTAGAATATTGCAAGAGCCAAGTCATATTATAAATAGTATTTTATATTTGAAAATGGATAAAGAGGGATCTGAGGGAAGCAGTTTAAGTGGAGCTTATGAAATGAATAATCGTAGTTATCTATAACTTACAGGTGCTATGCTGAAATTTGTTAGTAGAGGAGATGCTGTCAAGTGTGAATGTGTGGCAAATGGTTTACATGGCTCATGGGTCAGGTAGGAGGACCCCTTAGCAGAATTTTGCTTGGGGCCCCAGGGAGGTCAGGATCGGCTCTGCACCCAGGTCATCTTTTGTTATACAATATGGCTGACAGGCACTGCTGACTTTTGTATTATACGAAAACCCCTCTGAAAAGACAAATAACCTTGAGAGGAATATCTTTCATTAGTCTCCAGAAAACATCCTGCACAAAAGCGTGTGCTTTTTCGTACTGGTCTTTTGAGTTGTGATTTATAGCTGATTTTCTGGTTTCAGATTCAGGAGTGGTTGGTGTCTAAGAATGACTAATGTGGAAGGAGAAAATAAAGAAAACTGAAAGTGAAAGAGTTTCCTGTCTGCCACTGTGGGAATGCCCATAACACACTCCCCCTGCCTAAGCTGTTGGCCTCCATTATATAAAGCTTCACAGTGAGAGGCAGTCTCACACAGAACCAAGGACACAACAACAGTCTCACAGACGAGTTTCTGGGACGGAAAATCTGACCTAATAATGATGACCTTCCAACTCCCCACAATAAATCTTCGGAAGAAAAGTAAAGGTAAGGAAAATCTTTATTTAAGCAACAGCATGTATTTACAACACTTTTATTTGTCTCCTTTTAAAGGTAATTATTTTAAAGGTAAATGTTTTAAATTGTAATTGTAAATGATTAAATGGATATTTATTAAATAGTTGTTATTTAAATAGGCAATGAAATGACGGAAAACTGTAATAACAGCAAGCATGGTGATAGTTATTTGGTTTATTCAGATATTATTATTATTGTTATTATTATTATTATTATTATTATTATTATTATTATTATTACAAGACAAACATATATTACTAATAAAAATGGCTTAATGTACTTACTTGCTTTTTATTTGTAGCATCTGGATAGAGCTGTAGGCATAGAAATGGCTTGTAATATAGGAAAATACTGTTTTACTCTTGTTCTGAAATACTCCAAAATGCTGTTTTTGATGTACCGAGTAAATACTATTACACACGAGATGAGGTTAATGCAATAAACGCATCTAATTCAATTACTGTCTTTTCCACTTGATATTCCCAATTTTCCATGAAACTGCGCATTGCACACACACACACGCACACCCCCCCCCCCCCCCACCCCCACCCACACACACACACACACACACACACACACACACACACACACACACACACACACACACACACACACACATTCTATAGTCTGTTCTCGTATCAGCACCACCCCGGTTATGGAGTGAAGTGGAATCAGCGCGTGTCCGCCCGCAGCGTCAGAGACTAACGGTAGATTGCGCACCGTTATGTGTTATCCAGTTAATATAAGTATCTGCATTCGAGTAAGCAACAGAGAAGCATATTCTCTTGTTAATAATGCGATAACTATACAGTTCGCTGTTTGGCGGAAAATAGGAAAATATATACATCACAGTTGATAAAAGCCGAGCATGGCTGCGCCTGCGTATTTACCAGACCAGACGACCAGATGTGTCCATGTGGCGCTATATGACGTAGAAAATAATATATAAATACATAATAAATGTAAACAAATGATGATGATTATTATTATTGCTAATAATAATAATAATAATAATAATAATAATAATAATAATAATAATAATAATAATAATAATAATAATATTGAAGAATTATAGTGCTATTACGCTGCAGTTCTTTTAGGGACCGTCTAAAAAGTGCGAAGCTTCGAATGACTTTATGAGATATATTAACCACCATTCTGGCTGTAAAATGGTTTTTGCAAGCCTGCTATAGCTTTCAGCTTCCCAACATCTATACGAGCGTATACAGCAGGAGTGTGCAGTATATTATCCAGTTGGTGAAGGTTTTCAGTACAGCCATGCAAAAGCTCACCCTAACCCTTACCCATACCAGCCCTGTGTTATACAGTATCTAAAAACTTAACCCTATCTTCAGTAACCACTTCAGCCTGTTGACAGTTGTGGTGGATCCAAAGAGCTGGTATTGCCATTATTAGGTTGTTAATATTGTTTGTTAACCAGCTACGGGTAGCTGCAGAAAAAATGCTTACTTGCCAGATATAATAATAATAATAATAATAATAATAATAATAATAATAATAATAATAATAATAATAATAATAATAATTAGTATAACATTTACATTTCATGTTTACACATTATCTCTACTGTTAAATTTGGATTCAATATTAAACTGCCATGTTACATTGAAATACATTATGTGAAGATCCTGTTGTAGAATTATCCAGTCACTCATACTGTATTCCACCAACAGAAAACATGCTGTATTTCTTCATTCAAATAGGTAACTTATGCTGTATTTGCATTTGACTTTGCACTTTGACCTTGGAAATGGGAATTCAGTACTTGAATTTCTGTAATTTTCAACCCTGTATTTGAGCTACAACATAGGAAAACAACTTTGTGAGCTTTGCACTTGATTGGTGATTGGCATTCATCAACATAAACACATGAGTACAAAGAAAACCAGCTTTTTAACCTTTTTAAATAAGACAGAAACTTTTATTTATTTAGATCCATCTAAATTGCTTGGTTTGTCTTACAAAAATATTTACACACAACTATACTAAAAGAGTGATGAACTAGAACCATGTGTTAAAACAATAGGTAATAGTACATGTTTACTTATTAAATTAACTTTTAAATGTTGCTAATGTTTTACTTTTATGCAACTTAAATAAATTTTCAATCTCATCAAGGAAACTAGAAATATAAACATAGTTGACTATTTAAAACAATTTTAAATAGATTTAAAATCATTTTTAAAAAATAACACATAATTAAGGCTAGATTCATCCACCTTTGGATCTTTACATTTAGCATACTGTATTTAACTAGACTCAAGAAAAGAAAAGTCTGTGGATTCCTGGTTATCACAGCCATTTATGCTTGTTTTGAGTCTGGGCCTCCTAATTCCAGTGAAGAGAAACTAAAATGTTTACAGCGTCCAAAGGCATTGTAGAAAATTCTGTGCTTCCTCATATTTATGTCATTGGTGCTACATTAGGTTTCTTCTACTGTATATTAGGATTTTAATTATAGTGTTTAGGGGTCATAATTATCATTTTATTTGAAATTATTGTATTGAAATGTAAATTATGACCCCTAAACACTAAGGCATTGTAGAAAATTCTGTGCTTCTTTCTTTGTGGTCACAGTTTGGGGTAGAATCTACACTGGATGTAATGGTCAGATGTCCACAACCCTTTAATGTACATTTCAATACAATAATTTCAATTAAAATGATAATTATGACCCCTAAACACTATCATTAAAATCCTAATATACAGTAGAAGAAACCTAATGTAGCACAAATGACATAAATATGAGGTCATATTATGCATTACCATTGTTTAATGTATAGGATATTAGTAAATACAACATTTTGAGAAACTGGATGTTGTTGTAGGCTTGGATGGTGATGCTAAGACCTGACACACACACACACACACACACACACACACACAAACACACACAAACACACACACACACACACACACACACACACACACACACACACACACACACACACACACACACACACACACACAGAAATGCACACATAGTGTTTCCTGTAATCTTAATTTTCTTTTTCCAATTAAAGTGAATTTGTGAACTTGTGGAATTTGTAAACATGAAATTTTATTATGAAGATGATTTTTACACACACACACACACACACACACACACACACACACACACACACACACACACACACACACACACACACCATTTTTATCGTCTCATTTTTCTAACAAGGTGATAACACCATAGCGCTTACTATTTTAATTAGTGTGTTATTGATTATATAAAACTATAGCATTAATAATCAGCAGAATCATGCAAGACTTCTATGATATTGTTTCTTTTATAGTGAGTGCTTCATTTTCAAATCTCCATTGGTTTACGAATTGTATATTTACAGGTGAAGCAGACGCTGAGTCTGAATGCACTACCGTGGTTGAACAACAATCAAAGGAGAAATGCAAAAATAAGACAAAAATTCTAAACCTATTAAAAAAAAAATATGATAAATTGCAGAGAAAAGGAGAGGTACCAGACACTCCAGGTACATCTAATAGATTTTCTTCTAACGATATATATATATTTATTATTTAATAGCAATAATAACCACTAAATGGCAATTTGTTCTTTTGGAAAATGAATTGAGTACAGGATATGGTGAAAAGTTAGCATTAAGGTATTCTCACATTCTTTCAGATGCCACAGTAATTTTGGATTTCATCCAGAATGTAGAACAGAATCATTTGTCAGAAGCTAGCCAGCAACTTTTAGCACAGGAAGATCACCTCTTCAGATGCCAGTCATCAGATGCAGAAGTGACTTGCACTGAGGATGAGGAGGACAGTTTGCAGAAGAACTACGAAACCTTGATGCTTCATCTAAGAATGGCTGTCAATGATTCCTTTAACAAGGAGAATCAGGAGAAACTGAGAAGTGCTGTAATGGTTATACATCAGCAGGAGGAAAAAGACAGGCATTGGGAGAAAGCAACGGAAGAGAAAGGTCCATGCTGGAGGCCGCTAAGATGCAAAGAGATTCATGACATGTTACTCAAGGAGTTAATCGAGGTACGGCTGCAGCAAGCAAACAAAGAAGAGAACGGGGCAGACAACCTGTCCACTTCCCTGAAGAGAGAGGTGTGTCGGATGGGCAAGCGCATTCAAAAGGATCTACTCCAAGTTGTCCAAGACGTGCAGCAGTGTTATACATCAGACTTTGACATTTGCAATATGTATGTTCAGCTCTACCATCAAGCTTTCTCTGCAAAACTGACTGAGTTTGCTCAAACCAACTTAGACATCCAAGACTGCACCTACATACTACGCTGGATTCATGTTTACTATCCAAAGTAAGCGACAGGTGATAAAACATGCTCATGGATGAGAACTAACAAAAAAGTGTACCAAAAACGTTTTTTAAAATGTATTTTTCAGGGATATTTTGAAACAGAATGAGCTGGCACCACACATCAAGACTGAATCATTAGGAGCTTTGTTAACTGAGGAAGCTCGTAAGGCACTAGAGGAGCAATATCTGTCACACAAAGAGGTGAGGCAAAATAATACTTTTGGATATTTTCAATACTTATAACGAATTACAACACAACACAAATAAAATCTGATTAGCATTGTTAATGCTTCGGTTTAAATATTTTTATTAATCAAACTGTATTAAGAGTTTGCTTCAAATTAAAGTAGGAAACATGCTCAATTAGAGTGGAATGTATTTGGGAATGACATGTCTGGATGAAGCTCACTCATAAGGAAGTTTTAAATATCAGAGAATTAAAGGGCTTGCAAAAATTTTTGAATTCCAAAGTTTTTGGAATTCAAGCCAGCTTTATCTGTTATTCTAACAATTATGTGTGGATGTTCTGAATGTTTATGATATTCTAAGGCCAGATTATATATCTTTTTCTATAGATGGAGGTCAGGACATGGTTGTCCAACGCTCTTAAAAAAGAAGAGGAAATTTGGCAGACGAGTAATAAACCTGCTCTCATTGATGGGTTCCCCATCTCCACCCTTGCTGTGGATCTTATACCTGTATGAACAATACCGGTTTAATGCATTTTTTTCTTGACACACATGGCTGAAATTTTCCATCCTGAGATTATTATATAGCAAATATTATATTAGACTATTAATTATATTCTATTTTATACAGATACTAATTTGAAGATTAAAATGGTCTAATCTTATTGGCAGAAAATTTAGCTGCATCCTAGAAATACATGAAATGATCTAAATTACCTGTTAGAGACTGAAATGAGTAAAATACTCATAAGAGAAACTTAGAAGTTGAACAGCCCTCTATATGTTAAAAGGTAGAAATATTACTTGAAATCCTATATTCAAAATATTCTTACAAGATAAAATCTCATTTCTTAACCATGGTTGTCATTTAGTTACAAAATATTTCTTCTTGTTTGAACCATATATCATAAATAAATGAATAAATAAATTATTCTCTGGTTTACAGATTATTAACGGATCCATAAAGGAGACGGTGGATATTCTGGGTAACAGAGATAATGGTCAAAGAATTCTGGTTCTGTTGGAAAGTTTCCTAATGAGGTATACAAAATAATCCTATCACACTGAAGGACTATGTTAACAGCTTTATATTTAGAGTCTTTATAAAAGCCCACTACCAGGTGCTTGAACAGGGCACTTAACCTTCATCATTGTGTTGGCGAAAAAAATGAGATAAACTTTAGTCACTTTGTATAATGCCGTCTATCAAATGCCATAACTGTAGATATAAATGTAAAACAGTTTAATATGAATGCCCCGATCCCAGCCTATGCATTTTGTCACAATAGAGAAGCTTAGATGAAGTTTCAAAAACATTCAAGTTCAAGGTCAAGAACAGGATTCGGCTTCAGGCAATCAGCAAAGAGGATATTGTGGAAACAGACAAACATACTGTAGATAAAAACCAGAGAAGGGCTTGGTGAAGTCACTGCTGTACGTAAAAAAAAAACAAAAAACAGAAATTAAAGAAAAAAATATTGTTTCTCTTGACAGCTATAAGAAGTCCTTGACTGATCCTAAAGGAAGGCACATCAGTCTCCCAGACATCCTGAAAGCCAGTCTGTTTAGCATCAAGCAGTTTCGGTGAGATTCTGACAAATAATAATACACATTAATGCTAATGTAAATACAGTGCATATAAGTAAACCTGAAGAGCTTTATTTTTGCTTTCAAGTATTTATTATTTACATAAGTATGTCCAAAACCGTTTCAAAACCGTTTCATTTTTGGTATGTAAAAAGTTCAAAAATGAGAACAAGAATTATTATAACCTTTATTTTACCAGGAAAGAAGCACATTGAGATTAAAAATCTCTTTTACAAGTGCGTCCTGGCCAAGACTAACAGATACAAGCACGTTTGAGTTTAACAAATAACATCCAACAATACATACAGACACACACACTCACACACACACACACACACACACACACACACACACACACACACACACACACACACACACACACACACACACACACACACACACACACACACAAGCAAATCCATCAAATTTCAATATCAATAAAAATTTATTAAAATTAAAACAAGTACAGCCCGAAGTTTCATTCTCCAAATCATGTAAAAGTTTTTAAAAAAATGTCCAACGGAACCAGTGTCCTCAGATTTACTGCACTTTGCAAACAATTCCAGGCAGAGGGAGCAGCAAATTTAAATGCCTTTTTTCCACATTCAGTACGTACCACTGGAACAGAAAGTAAAAATAATTCTTGTGACCTGAGGCTATAGCTACAAGCATACTTTTTACAGATGTATTTACAAATATATGATGGCAGTAAACCCAGGATAGATTTATATACAAAAACATGCCAGTGTTTTTGTCTTCGGATGGACAGCGAAGACCAGCCGACCCGAGCATACAACACACAGTGATGAGTGAGGGTTTAAAGATTTGTTATAAACCTCAATGCACCATGATAAACAGTATCAATAGCATGTAAACACTATGAAGATGCATGCATATATATAACATCACCGTAATCCAGTACAGACATAAAAGTCGCTTCAACAAGCCTCTTTTTTGCCTCAAAGGAAAGACAGGATTTGATTCTAAAATAAAAACCCAATTTCACTTTCAATCTTTTCACCAGTTGCTCAACATGAGGGCCAAAGGAGAGAGCGTCATCAATTAAAATCCCTAGATACTTATACTGAGACACAAACTCAATTTCTGAACCATGAGACATAGTAATAGGCACAAGGTTATTCTTTGAGATTGGTTTGGATTTAGAAAACAACATGAATTTTGTTTTATCAACATTTATAACTAATTTTAATTCAAACAAATTACGCTGAACAATATCAAATGCAAACTGTAACTGCGAAAGAGCCTGATTGGGTGTGGATGCAGAAATATAAATAACTGTATCATCTGCATAATAATGGAACTTTACATTATGGACATTATGATCAATATTATTTATATATATATAGTAAATAGAAGTGGTCCAAGGACTGACCCTTTAGTAACATTGAGTGAACCAGATATAAAACCATCTGCCTGTACACATTGCATTCTGTTTGAAAGATAGTTATTAAACCAACCAATTGTATGTTTAGATAATCCAATATCCATAAGTCTTTGTATCAGTATATTATAAAAGAAATTAAATAAATTTTTTCCCACTCCAAATTATTCAAATCGTGTAAAAACCCTTGTTCTGAGAAATGTTTCATGTCACGCTTAGTTATGATGTTTGTTTAGTTTTAGAAACTTTTGTGTTTCTTACTGTTGCGATGACACAGTGGTCACTGATGTCATTCGCAAATACAGATGCAGTTGAATACTTATGGGGAGTGTTTGTTAAGATTAAATCTATTAGTGAAGATTTTTCTGGACATTTTAGGTTTGGTCGAGTGGGATTGTCAACAATCTGAAAAAGATTCAGTGCATCGCAATAAGTTTTAAATTCATCAGTTGCTGAATGCAACCAGTTCCAGTTTAAATCACCTAAAACTACCAATCCTTTGGCATTAAGAGCTGAAAAGAGCTGGAATAAAGAAGGAAGTGCACTACTATCAGCAGACGGTGTTCTATAGCAACCGACAATTGTTATGTTGAGAGATTTAGAAACCTCAAGATCGAGAGCTAAAAATTCTAATTGTTTAGTCACTGATTTAAAAAGCAGTACTTTATAAATTTTTTTTTATAAATATCGCTACGCCCCAACCATATCCATATTAGAGATTAAACTCCGAACATTCAAATGAATAAAACCAAGTCCACACCTTGATTTAAAATCTGCAGGTGTTTCTAGACTTGATGCAGAATCAGAAACTGGACCTGGATTAGTAATAAATCAAAAGTAATAAATCAAGCACCTCTGCCTGAATGATTTAATAGTATAAACTTTGGACTTGATCTCTACTATTTTAAAATTCCAGTGGGCCTTTAAAGAGATTGTAAAATTATCCTGAAGAGCCATAACACTGGACAAACAAACCAGGTCTTTGGTACAAAAACAGGACTGTAGTATAAAAGACAATCTGGCATATGGTACCTCTAGTGCAAAGCCAGATACAGACGTTCCTTTGTGTGCTGTGACCATAAATGGATTCACTAAATATGTGTTATTATACCCGTGATAACCATTTTCAGTACTGTAATGGCTAGATAGGCACAGTACAAAAAGAAAACACAGCATACGAGTCAACTGGTTCATCTTTTCTCCAAAAGCACCAATAAAGCCCTCCGTAGAAAAGTACCGATAGTCAAGTACAGCATAGGAATCCAAATCCACTTGTTATTCACTCTCCTAAGACAGATCACAGGCGGTACAGTACTTGACGTCAGATGTAAACAGGAAAAGGAGCACAGTGAAGTTATGCGATGCTAAGGAAAAAAGATAAAATCAAAAACAGCAAGGTCTTAAACAATAAAAATAAACCACATCAGCAGCAAAGAAGAAGCACTTCCCTTCATCTTGAAGGATTCATATCCATAAGACCACATAGACAACTTCCACAAACAGCCAAGACAGCTTCCCCAATCCAGTGACGTAGGATAATCCAAGTCCTGCAGACCCGCGAAGCCGTCAGAAATACAAGCCACGCTTGATATAAGGTCCAGTTGACTGCACGGTGATACTAATTATTGTGCTAAGACCATAAATTGAAGGATTTATGATCGCACTTTGTGAATGAATGAATGAATGACAAGATATCAAGGCATTTGCAACAATATTGGAACGTTTTAGCTTTGGTTCAGTTGTAATATCAAACGACTGTGTATCTGTAGGGAGTATATCGAGAAACAGGAGAATCTCCCAGATGACAAGAAAGTAACTTTGCTGTCCATTGTCTCTGAGATGAGAAACTTCTGTCACAGTTATTTTCTCAGCCCCATTCACAAGAAGCTCAAGGTATTTACAATTATCTCCCCCACACTTGCATGTTTATGTCAGTGATCCTTATTCACTGAAACTGAATACAATCCCATCTCACTAAAATTATCGGATGGACATTCCACCAAAGCTTGGATTTGGTTATATATATATATATATATATATATATATATATATATATATATATATATATATATATATATATATATATACAGTCAAATACAGTCAAAATAATTTTAGAAGTTTCTCAGTGTTAAGGGATGAAATAGTTAAAACAAGATGTGTGGAGATTAAATTCAGATGTATTTGAACTTCATCCAATGTTTTCTGAAACTGCCAAAAGCAAAAATGTCTGTTTAAATAATTTTGTCTTGAATAATAGTTAATAACTGAATTAACTGAATAAAATCATAAAAAAGACCAATTCTTAGTAGATGACTTTGGTATTTGGACCCGAATGTTTCCCTACAGGATCAATATCGTAAGCTATGGACTCAAGCCTGGCTTTCAGAAAGTCAAACGATTGTTGGAGAGCTGATAAGCACTCTGGAGGACATGGTTCAGGATTTCTCAGACATACAGACTGACTGCATGAAGGTCAGTCAGAAACTTTATTAAAAGAACTAACAATTCAGCATGAAAACATGAACTAAAAATGATGAAGTGAAGAAGTGGTGGTAAACATGTTGTGCGTGTGTGTGTGCCTGTGTGTGTGTGTGTGTGTGTGTGTGTGTGTGTGTGTGTGTGTGTGTGTGTGTGTGTGTGTGTGTGTGTGTGTGTGTGTGTGTGCGCGCGTTTGTGTGTGTGTGTAGGAGCTATTAAGCCAGCTGCATTCTGAAGTGATGACAGAATATGTGAAGAGGATGTTAAAGGTGAAACTGAAACTAAAAGACAAGGACGACCAGGAGGCAGCTGCAGGCTTTCTGTGTGAGGACAGTGTGAGAATAAACTCACTGTTCATCAGAATCGTGAGTATGCAGTATACATATATACTATATTCCATACAAGTAGTGGTTAGAAGGCTGACCATCTAAGGTTTTTAAATTAGAGTGCTTCATTTGTGCCCCACATTCGAAATGTACTTTTCTGGGCCCAGTAGAGTGAGAGTAAAACAATACACACACTCCCATATTACCTTTAAAATGTTGTTTTAATACTTACTGTTTGTCAGGCGTTCAACAACCAATAGTAATGAGATTAGGCAAAAGGCCAAAAGGCTTGATAATGTGAAAGTCAAACAAATACAGTACGTCATCATGAACTGTGTGAAAGAAAGTCCTATTCAACTATTCAAGTATTAATGAAACTAGGCAAAAGGCCAAAAGGCTTGATACTGTGAAAGCCAAACAAATACTTCATCATGAAGTTTGTGAAAAAAAAGTCCTCCTGAGCTGTGACTGTGGCTTTAAACAAAATCTCACCAAAAAAAAAAATCTTACCAATAATCAGATGGCATCTGCATGCCACATTTAATCACAAACAGATATGCCATTCCTGTCTTACTCACCCAACCCACACACACAGGCACACACACACACCCACACACACACACACACACACACACACACACACACACACACACACACACACACACACACACACACACACACACACACACACACACACACACACACACTGTTTCCACTGGGGTCTTAAAATGTAAACAAGATGTTGAAAGCAGTAAGATGTTTAAGGGTTTAGGATTTTACACTGCATCACTGTGTTTGTGCTGAAAAGAATTTTACTCCTGACTTTTTTTTTCCATTAAGTCACATGCACACTATTCCAACAAAAGTGAAAGAGAGAGTTTTTTTCCACAAGCTAACTGAAGTCTAGGTGTTGACACATATTAAAGACACAGACAGTTAAAAAATATTTTTAATTAAAGATGTGTCTGATGTGTCTAGCTGTAGATGATATGCTTAGCTAGATGATAAGGTTGTCATTAGAAATGGGTTTTGCATTTATCAAATCCACCTCCTGAAGTTTCTTGCTATACAATACATTTTATCCTTATAACAAAATGAGCTGCTGTGCCCTTAAACAATGTCAATATGTCAAAATATTGTTGGCGTCTGAATTCACTTTCTATTTTCACTTTGCTGCTAACAAGCACGAGAATCTCATTGTCACTATACACACTGTGCTAGCCTAAATCATTACACACATCCCTCAGAAGACGTTGTTCAGCACTGTGTGAAAAAAAATTAAATACTTGGTTATTTAAAACTTCAGTATACAAATCATACTCAACCGCAGATTTGCCCTATAAAACAACAGTAAGCAAACAGGGAGGTTGAGGTGTAACATGTGAGACATATGCAGCCAGCTAACAACATTTTTTCAAACTGCTGCTTGTGACACAGGTCACAACAACGTCCTGGTTGCTATAAGCATCGTAATGTTAGTCTTGATGTGTTAATGTTCAAACCTGCCTTAGATGTGTTTTTTTTACTAAAATGTAACGACAGGCAAAAAGTACTGCATGCTTGAGGATACTATTCAGCACAATGTCCTAGAAACTATTCAAACAGTTATACACAAATGGATGCTTATCGGAATACATCATCACTCTGTTCCTACAGGGATCTGAAGAGAAATGGCTTTCCAGTATTTTACCTAAAATATCAGAAGTAGTGAGGCTGCAGGACTCAGGAGCACTTCAGCTTGAAATTGTTACACTGGCTCAAACCTACCCTGACATCAGGTGAGTGTACACGATGCTCAATCTTGGCTTAGTTGTTAAGAAAGGACTACTGATATGATGGATTTCAATCTGGCATTGTTGAGCCCTTGACCCTCAACAGCTCGGCTGTATAAATGGCAATAAATTTAAAATGTAATTGCTCAGAATTTAACTGATACCATGGCACATAAATCCTAATCAGTGTTATACGAAATAACTAACAGTCATATATGAGTGAAGGTTTTTCCAAATCCATGCCAGTAGGCTATGCTAATTTAACTCTACTGTATGTGTAGATGTCATGCAACATCACTTCTGAACACACATGCCTTTGCAAAGTTTGTTGATTATGGGTACGGGTTATTTCATTCACTACTTTTATTATATTCACTATACAACTTTATTTTCGTACAAATGTAAGAACTTAAAAGTTACAGCTGAGACAGATACTAGTTTTTAGCTAGTATCTAACTTTTAGGTCTAGTTTATTTTTAAAATGATAATATGCTAGCAGGTCAGAGTTAAATTTTAAATATCTGATACTAACTGCAGGTAATGGCCATGTTAAAAAAAAAGCTTTTAAAAAGTTAGAATTAAAAATATAAAGGTCATATCCGTACATCCTTTGTGATTTAATAAAAAACAGCCAAAACTTCCAAGTCCTAACTAAACAATGTGGTGTTCAGTCATTTAATTGGACAGTTTCCTTAACTCGAGCACCTAAATGTTTTGTCTTGGCTACATTTCTTGTATTGAAAGCATGGGTGTAACTTTGTTAAGGAAATTGCTTGGTCTTATAATTAAACTTAGTACTGCACGTCTTGCGAATGTGAAAGTCTGATGTTTTAATGTTAATTATCATTTGCTAAAACATTAACTTTTATACAATTTTCAGCGAATCAACAATGGACATTGGAAGGCTTTTAAAGCTCATAGTTTAATATTATTTAACTATACATTATCTACCTTGAGCATTTTTTATAAATAAAGAAAGTAGATTAATGCGATCTCATACTCTGAGTGACTATTAAAAAGACAACTATGTCCAGTATAAAGCTTTACAATTTAGATTTGCCTACAGTATATGTGTTAATATCATAATGTCAAATATAACTCAAACATTTACTAGTAATGCATGTCTTTTTACATCTCCAGTAGATACATTATATTACAAATGCCACTAAATCTTGCATTTAGTAGACGCCCTTTTTTGTCAGTTTTGCTATTATAGAAAATTAATCGATGTAAATAATAAGAATCTTCAATTCAACTGTGCTGTGAAACAAAAAAAGTGTTGAGATTTTGTGATGTCATATTGTGATGTCAGTGTTGTGGCTATGGCTGAAACGTAGGTTTAACAACATATTATATGTGTTAACATATTTCATAATAACTGCATAATTCTCCTATAAATAGAAAAATCCTGTGTAATCTATTCAAACCTTCAAATTGGTTCAGACGTTCAGGTGTTTTGAAATCATGTATAAAACTGTACCGTCATTTTCATCAGGATTCCTTCAAGTTATACATTTAATAAAACTACAGTGACATTCGGAAAGCATTTTGCTTTTGGAAATGCTTTTAACTGGAAAATGAAAACATACTTTTCGCATTACTGTGTATGAAAATGAGTATTGTTTATTGAGAAATTATCCACGTTATTCACGTTTTCCATGGTTTGTGTTAACAGCGAATGCCAAGTCGTTGCACTCTTGGACCTGAAGGCAAACCTCTCCAAAGCAGAAGTGCGTAACATCAAAAAGAGCCTGAATGAAAACAGGAATTTACTGAATACTGAGTCTACAGCAGCTTTCTTCTGTAAAGTGCCTGTAAAAAAAAACTTACGGACTGTGTTTTAATTAACAAACTGTGCAGTATTATTATGTTGGCTTTGTGGAAGCCAACATTCTGTTTTCCTATTTAAGCTTAGACAAAAATTTATCAAGAGTAACTCCTCCTAGGGCTCATGAGCCACATTCACCAAATTCGGATATGTAGTAGACCCCGGTCTGAAGTTTGTTGCTATTATGCCATCAGAGTACCGGTACTTCTGGTACCGGGTCACAAATTGGCCTTTTTTCCCATAGATTCCTATTATAAATTTTGGAGGTTTATAACTCCGCAAGCTTTCAAACTATCTACACCAAACTCGACCAGCTCCTTTAGGGTGATACTCTGAACAAAGGATTAATTGGTGTACCGATTGGCCTTTCGGTTGTCCCGAAGCCCCGCCCACAATTATGCAAAATCAAAAACTTTTTACAACATGGACATGTGACATATCAAAACACTCAGAACAATGAGGGGAACTTCCTCACGTGTATTCTGACGATGTCACATAAAAATAAAAAATGTGCACAACATGGGCATGTGATATATCAGAAAACTCAGCACAATGAGGGGAACTTCCTCAAGAGTATTTGGATGATGTCACATGCTTGTCTCCACTTACCTCTAAATGATTTCTGTCCACTTGCTTCCAAAAGCAACACTAACGCTTATGTCCACTTGCCTCCAAAAGCACCATCCTTTGCGAATACTTCAATCAAATCAAATCAAATCATATTTTATTTGTCACATACACATACATACAGGGTACGATATGCAGTGAAATGCTTTATGCAACTGTCCGGTATGAGAATAAAGAATATAATAAAAGTATAAAAAAGCAAAAAAATAAAATGAGAATAAAATAAGAAGAAAGTATAAACTATATAAGAAAACTATATTAAAAACTATATAAAATATGAAATATGTGGAGAGTATGAAGAAATAACATATATACATATACATAAATATACATATACATACATGTTTATGGTTTTTAAAAGATTGTCCTTAAACTGTCCAGGTGCAGTATGGTGTGTAAATAGTGTATAAAGTGGCACTGTGCTGTGCAAGTCCAGAGTTAAAGTGACAGTGACAGTCCAGAATTAAAGTGTCCATGCAAAAAAAAGAGGGGGTGCATAAACAGTGGGGATGAAGAGAGAGGTCCAGTACTAGATCCTGGGTGTCTCCTGGTTTATGATCTGGATGGCCTGCGGGAAGAAGCTTCTCGCGACGAACTTTACAAATCTAGTTGCATTTTATCATCTATTAAACCTTAATGCTTCTAAATACATTCTGGTTAATTTTACATGCCTTTGTGTTTAAGTATTCTACAAAGTATAGTACGTAAGCTAATGTTGCACATTTTGCTGTCAGTGTTAGGGGAATATCGATAATATGCTTTTTTTTATTGCTTTGTAAGTGTATTGATGAATAAGAAAATGATGTAAGTTATATACTCTTTATGGATGTACAGTATTGTAATGTATTGTGTAATGTGAGTAATGTATTGTGTAATAAATCATACATCTCTTTACATTTTTTGAGTTGTGTTTCTGATTATTATTATTATTATTATTATTATTATTATTGTTATTGTTATTATTATTATTATTATTATTATTATTATTATTATTATTATTATTATTATTATTATTATTATTATTACGATAGTATATTACTGTGTATGCTTTATTTAGTAAATGTGTTAGTATGTAATTATGTATTCATGATTAATATGTGGTAGGAATAATTTCTCATGATGTTCTGTCTTGTCATTGATCAATTAAGGCTCCATTGTCATATTAATTTACAACACGGCAGAAAATTTAGACCATTAAATTAATACCAAACAATATGATAAATAATGCCAGAGATAATATTTCTGCTTTTGGTCAGTACTTAGACTGTTTTACTTATAGATTTATTTTCACTGATTTCTTCATCAAAATTATGAACCTGCATGCTGCATCCTTTACCCACATGCTTCTTTAAACAGATACTACCAGTAGCTACCCAACCCATTATAAAAAGAAGGAATTCTTCCCTTAGCACTGGCTATGTGCCAAAGTCTTTTAAGCTAACGGTTATCAAACTTTTAATTAAAATACCTGACCTCGACCCAAGCCAGCCGTACAACTATAGGCCAATATCAAACCTCATTTTTATCTTCAAGATACAAGAAAATGTCTATAAGTTGAAGATCACATAAATAATATCACAAGGGTAGCCTTCTTTCATCTCAGAAATATTGCTAAGAAAAAAAAAAATGATGTTATTACATCATGCATTTGTTACCTCTTAGTTGGAATATTGGATTATTGTAATCCAGTTAGTCCAGAACGCAGCAGATACATTAGAGTCCTAACTAGAACCAGAAGATATGAACACAGCACCCCTATCTTATCCACATTTCATTGGCTCTAAGTCAAGTTTTGCATTGAATATAAAATACTATTTCTAACCTATAAAGCACTTAATGTTCTTGACCATAGGACTAAGTGATTTTTTCTGATTCATAACGCCTACTTAGATCAAAATGTGCAGGCTATTTAGTAATACCTCAAGTACAAAAGGCTACAGTGGCGGGCAGAGCTTTTACTTCCAGAGCCCCACAGTTATGGAACAGCCTTCCAATTAGTGTTAGGGACTCAGACATATACTTCTGAAAAGCTGCTTCGAGACAACGTGAATTGTTAAAAGTGCTATACAAATAAATTTTATTGAATTGAAATTAATTTAGTTGGAAAATGTTGGAGAGAGCAGTTTCCTCCCAACTGCTGAAAACATGCCAATGGGTAAACTGGCTGCACTGCAGTAAAGTACCCCTAGGTGTGTGTGTGTGTGTGTGTGTGTGTGTGTGTGTGTGTGTGTGTGTGTGTGTGTGTGTGTGTGTGTGTGTGTGTGTGTGTGTGTAAGACAGGATATTCTCTGGATCCACAGAGAGGTCCACAGAACACTATAATGAAAGGTGAAACAGAATGCAAACAAAATGAAGATTTGCACTAAACTCAGTTACCGTAGTCTTCTTTTTAAAGGGCTGTCCAACAAAATGTCTAGCTGTGGAATGGTTCCTACATCCTTGCTAGACAAAAAAAAACAACAAACAAACAAAAAAACAGAATAAACCATAATGAATGTACGAGTACATTCTTCTCCATCCTTAAATTGTTGTTTGCAGTAGTCAGTCTGGAATGTATATTGTTGCATGCACAATTTGGCAGGCAGAGCTGAATAAAATCACCGCCTATTCATCTGCCTATTCCTGTGCAGTTTTAATAGTTTGTTTTGCTAAAGTTATAGCTGCTGATTATCCTCTGAGACTCAAGTCGTTTAAGACATCCGAAATTAACGAGAGGACGATTAGGGTTTAGATATCTTTTGCATCCATTTGAACCAACTTTTGAGGCTTGGTAATATTTGAAATACAAGTAGTATTCTTTTCTCCTTTTGTGTACCTTATCCTCACTGTGTGTGGTATCTATTAATCTACCACAGCTTTATTTATGTCTCCTTAGACAGGCAAAGGAGTCAGCAGTGTGTTTGTGAGGCTTAGCAGTGAGGATCATGTGATTTCTTGGAAAGGAAAATAACACTTGAAAAAGCAAATAGACTGTGGTGAAGGAGAACAGGAAAGAAAATATATAGTGGTGAAGGAAATCGGGAAAAAACCCTGAGATGATTTAAACCAGTGATTCATAGAAATGAAACTGAAAGACATTTTCTTGCTTCACATGACGTCAATGGTGTCAGTGACGACCTCTTTTCAGCATCCACACACAACCACACCCAGCCTGAGGAAAAGGAGGTAAGCAAAGCCTTTTTATCCATCATTTCTATGTAGTGCAAGGACTGGGACGATAATATAAGATGTATATAATACTGAGATTTCACACTGAGATATATGAGTATATTATAATTAATGTTGTAATGCTTTTTAATCATAGTCATGGTGACTGAGATATCAGGGCTGCCCCTTTTTCCCTTAAAATATTCCTTACATAATTTAGAGGTTACAGATTAATATATGTAGAACCAAACAGGATTCGTTAGGTCATATTGCACAAGCCTAATTGACTGGAATTAAATTTCCAAACTGAGATCAATCTTGCAAAAGGCAAGATTACTGATTAGATTTCGGACTGTAAAGGATGGAGCTTAAATTTCAAGCATGAGTTTTGCAAAAGCATCACAGCACAATGATCAATGTAATGTAAGAGAGAAAGCATGACAAAATATGATTGCTATATTTTTGTTGCTTTTAAAATACAAGGCTTGGAGTAATAACTGCTTTTGAACCATAAAGAAGAAGTGTGCCTGGGGTCATGTCCAGGGAGAATAGCAAGGGGATCTGTGTGGCAGACAGGTAGACAGGTGGTGTCTTTTTTACATATGGGACCCGGACACAAAGGGAAGATTCATATTCAAGAATGTTTTTGTTTTTTGTTTGTTTACAAATCCTGGTAAAGTAAAAAAAATATATAAAAAGTAAGGTAAAATGTCAAGCACTGTTCAAAGCACCATGGAACACACTGTATACAATACAACCAAAGGGGTAATCCAGAGAGTAATCCAAATAACAATGCAAAACTACAAGTAAACCACACAGAGGTTCAGAACCAACATGGCGCATACAAGAGATCATAAAACTTCACAAAGAGATCATTTAC
Source organism: Tachysurus fulvidraco (assembly GCF_022655615.1). Lineage (NCBI taxonomy): Eukaryota > Metazoa > Chordata > Actinopteri > Siluriformes > Bagridae > Tachysurus > Tachysurus fulvidraco. The sequence continues at coordinate 7,282,099 of NC_062533.1, forward strand.
TAGACCAAAGTTAAAAACCTGTAACTACTTCACAAAGTCCACGCTAGTATTCATAGGAACATGACCTCTGCTGGTGGAGAGAGGAGATCTTTTGGGTTGGTGTTATGCTATGATTAAATGAAGTGGGCTCTTTACAGGAACTAGAAAACAGAATATAGTGTGATGGTAGGAACATATGATTTTAAATGGAAGTGGAAAACCACTTTCTAAAAAGAGGTTCTAAAACAATTGGTACAGAGAACATAAAACAAGGCTTTAGACTTTCATTGAGTAATCATATCGTATCTTCATATCAGCCCTCTGTAATCACCCTAATCTGTTTCTTTTTTCCCCTTTGTTCCTTTGTCCCATTTAGTTTGGAAGTTCTTTCTAAAACAAGACCATTTGAACATGATCCTTTATTAAAAAGCTTGTAGCTTATATCACTAAAGCTTTTATAGTTTCTTCCCCTTTATATTAGGGTTACACATTTTCTTCTTCAGATATGACAATGTAAATCGCAACTTCCTCATAAGAATTTTATTTCAGCACAAACATCCGCTTCCATCTTCAATAAATTCATGTTTATTACCCAACCCACTTGTTTAACTGACAGGCTTTAAACAGTTAAGTCCTACAATGGAAATAGCTTAAGGGACCGAATGAGTGTGTGAATGGGCACATTGGAATGCCAGTGAAATGTCCAATGCTGAAGGGAAACCCTGGAAAAGGTTTAGTGTGATGGCAAAAAAACAAAAAACAAAAAAAATCCCAGCACAATCATGCCTTATCATTAGGAAAAAAAAATCTGTGAAATGAAAGCTTGAAACTAATTCTGGTAAATGCTAAGAGGAGGAATCTACTAGAGGGGAATTCTTGCGGGTTGAGGTCAACAGAGGGAGATACTGTTTATCATGAGACATAGAATGAAATGTTAAAGCTGTACACCAGATCAAAAACAGAATAAGTGAAAGATGCACTGATGCAGGATCAGTAACAGAGGTTTCTGCTAGACATGGGGTTAAACCTTTTTTAAACCCCACTCCTGCCCTCTCCTGCAGAAACTAGTTTAATTACGTTCGCTCCTACTGAAAGTTCAATCTACATATGTGACTGTCCAATCCTGCTGACATGAAAGATTAGAATGAGAATTCATGCATTTATTTTGATCCTACGGGTGATAGTGTACTCAGGCATGAGTAGGAGCATGATGGGAAATTTAAGCCAAATTAACTGTGTCCTGGTCCGATTAAAAATGTATGCAGAATACAGTATACGTAGAATATTTATTGCAACAGTCCAATTACCTAAATCTATACAAAGCTGGAACATGTTTCTTAAGTTTTACTGGATACAATAATAATAATAATAATAATACCAGTATACAGTAACAGACTGGCTTATTTACAATGATTGCATTATAGTTTCCTCCTTTGTGGTTTAATAAGCATTAATACAATATGTAATAAAAGTATGTGGACACCTAACCATGTAATTAAAAATAAGTATTTTAACAAGTAAATATATTTTAAATATAATTAAACACATAACCATTTTTTTCAGACTATATACTTTTACATATTTAAAGCTTGAAATTATCTTATACTTTTGGTAGATTTAATATACGGCAATAGAATAAGACATTATGAGCTTGAAACTACAGCCAACGTCTAGTAATAGGCTAAATAGTCTTATCATATCTCTTATAGTCCATTAATTTTATAATGAGAAGAAGGTTAATATTTTCCTTTACTCAGGATACCTTCACTTGATCAATTAGCTGAATGATGTGTATACTTTATCCATACCTAATACTATTTTGTATATTTCCCTTAATAAGCAAATCAGACACTTAGAGGCTTCAGTTGTACAGAAATGAATTCTGCAAAACATGAAGGTGAGCAGTATTTATATATATACTGTACATATATGAGTATACTTACACACATAACTGCAACATACTCAATACTACCTCTGTTTCCTATTATATTTCCTATTTTCTGATATATTTTGAATATAAATTTTATATATTTATTTCTTCTTTATCTTCTTGTGACTTATTTTTATTCCCTTATTCCTTTATTTTATTATTTTATTCTATTGTCTATTTTTATATCAAGAACAGTTGGGACAATTTTTAAAATGAATGGTTGAAAGCACAATTTCTAATTTCTGATTTTTGTTTTATACCAATAAGCATAACCCATTTAGATTTAATTCAGACAAAAACACTGTCATGTGTAGACCAGTCATACAACACACAGTCTACTTGTCAGTTAAGGATAAATTTGTTTGATGCCTGGCAATTTGAAAGTGGAGTAGTAGTATGGCTTCCAGATGTTTGGATGTTTTCTGTTTATTAATGATTTGTTGAACATTGTTAGAGCATACTGGACCTGATGGTGACTCTGGCACTGTTGTGATTGTTGAAGATACTAAAAAATCCAAAGGTGGCTCTGCAATGGGTTTATTAACTCGCAATTTAAAGACAAAAATGGGAAAGACAACTTCCTCAAAATCCGACCAAGGTAAGATTAATTAAAATGACATCTGCATTCTGTATAAAATTGGTGTTTAGCAAAGTGAAAAAATGAGGAGCTGCTTGCCAGTATTGGGAGGCAGGTTACCTGCAGTACCAACTGTAGTCACAAGCTGTTGCATAGATCAGTTGTTGTTATCAGTATTGTTTTGTTCTGAGATCACCATGTGATTCTGTTAGTAATCATATGGTGGATTTGGCAAGTGTGCACATACAAGAAGGGTTCCTGGTATTTAAACATTGCCCTGGTTAGAAGAGTTGTGACATTATAGAGTTAATAACTGCCAATTTAAAGGATTTAGGAGCCTGAACTAAAGATAACGAGGGCTTAATTATATTAAGAAGAAGCTCACCTAGATCTCCTTTCGATCTAACAAACATGTCATTGAAGAATCTCAAGTCCTCACTACAGAACAGTGATGAAATAGTGTTTATCAGATATAAGATATCAGATATCTGATTTTGTAGAAAATCTGTACTTTATGTCTTCTGTCTAAGAAGAAATGTAATGAAAACTGGAACTGAAATGTCTGGCAGAATTTATCCAGGAACATTTGCGACAAGAAGAGTGACTCTTCAGCACAAAAAATAATTGATGATAAAATAATTAAGTAATTATTGTGGTTAACGCTATCCTTTAAAAATTAACAAAATTACATTAATAGTAGGTAATGCATTTGTTAATGTGAACAACACACACTAATTTGATTATTGTAATAGTATTTTGGTCATGTTTATCATTGTATAAATATGTAATAATACACTTAGGGTCTGCTAGCTTTTATTCTATTTTTGTGGCTTTTGATCTATTGTCTATTTATATATCAAGAACAGTTGGGCCCATTTTTAAAATGAATGGTTGAAAGTTATCATGCACAATTTCTAATTTTTGATTTGTATTTTATACCAATAAGCATAACCCATGTAGATTTAATTCAACACAGATGTACATCTATCTCCTCGTCTATTTGTCATTTAAGGAAAAATTTGTTTGATGCCTGGCAATTTGAAAGTGGAGTGAAAGTGGAGTACAGTAGTAGTATGGCTACCAGAAAACAAAAGAGTAAGCAATAAGAGATATAGCAGCATTAGCTGATGTTCCAACAATTTAGATCTGTTTGATATCAGTAGGTGTTAGTGAAGAACCGAGTGCTGTGGCTAACATTACTGAAATCAATACCATGGATGCTACCAAGACTGTTGCTGACTCCAACACCAACAAAGATAACATCGCTGCTTGCAGCAAAGGTGAGTTAGGTCACCCATGCTAGCAAGTCATGACCAGATATTGACTCTTCTCTTCCCGTGTGCATCTGCAGAACATGTTTTGTTATCCTGCATGCAGGAAACTCCTGCTTTTAATCCTCAGCTTTCTGTTTTTAGCTACTTAAGTAGACCATCCAGAAGCAAACATTTTTAGTTTTCAGCATTCCTGTGCATTTCACTGACCAGACTGACAAAGTGGTTAACATTAACTGATTAGTGTTTTGTAGTGACTAAAATACAGAACACATCAAGAACTAAAGGAATGAAATCAAAATCAGCATCTTATCTTTCTTTTCTTTTTTTCTTCTTTTCTTTAACCTGTGTTAACATTTTTACTTGGTATTTTGGTATTTTTTATCACCTGGGAAATGTTTGTAATTCTTTGGGTTATGGATGTTTTCTGTTAATTAATTAATTTTTGTACATTGTTAGAGCATATTGGACCTGATGGTGACTCTGGCACTGTGGTGATTGTTGAAGATACTAAAAAATCCAAAGGTGGCTCTGCAATGGGTTTATTAACTCGCAATTTAAAGACAAAAATGGGCAAGACAACTTCCTCAAAATCTGACCAAGGTAAGATTGATTAAAATGACATCTGCATTCTGTAGAAAATCTGTACTTTATGTCTTCTGTCTAAGAAGAAATGTAATGAAAATCTGGAACTGAAATGTCTGGCAGAATTTATCCAGGAACATTTGCGACAAGAAGAGTGACTCTTCAGCACAAAAAAATCATTTATGATCAAATAATTAAGTAATTATTGTGGTTAACACTTTCCAGTAAAAATGTACAAAATTACATTAATTGTAGGTAATGCATTTGTTAATGTGAACAACACACACTAATTTGATTATTGTAATAGTATTTTGGTCATGTTTATCATTGTATAAATATGCAAAAAAAAAAAACACTTAGGGCCTGCTGGCTTTTATTCTATTTTTGTGGCTTTTATTCTATTGTTTATTTTTATATCAAGAACAGTTGGGCCCATTTTAAAATGATTGGTTGAAAGTTATCATGCACAATTTCTAATTTCTGATTTTTATTTTAGACCAATAAGCATAACTCATATCAAGCATCTCGTTAGTTCTGGCAGGCCACATCATCAAGCGTGCATCAGCTGTTAATCAGCTGTCTACAACGCGCATCTATCCAGTCATGACATCCATATTACCTGACCATTTAAATTCCCATTCATTGAGCCGCTTTCTAGCTCTTTGCTGCTGCTGCTGCGATTTAAACTCACTCCTCCAACCCCGACAACACCATACCGGACCCTGTGTTCGTTGTACCAGCTACGTCATAAATCTCCACATATTTTTTTCTCTCTCTCTCTCCATCTTTATCTAGATGTTTAATTATTTATTTATCCATTTATTCATTATATTTAAAAAACAACAACAAAAAACTCTATGCACGATTAATGGTTCTGTAATACAGGGGTCTATTCTATTTCTATATTGCTGCTATCCCCGCTCTGTCCATGCATGGGCACGGATGGGCACGTGGATTCTTGCCCAGAACAGAACCATATCGCCAACACTAACTGTATGCTATCATCTAATAAATTCTCATTTGACAAAGTGGTCCTGACAGAAGTAGATTTATTTCAGACAAAAACACTGTCATGTGTAGACCAGTCATACAACACAGATGTACATCTATCTGGTCATCTACTTGTCAGTTAAGAATAAATTTGTTTGATGCCTGGCAATTTGAAAGTGGAGTACAGTAGTAGTATGGCTACCAGAAAACAAAAATGAAAGCAATAAGAGATATAGCAGCATTAGCTGATGTTCCAACAATTTAGATCTGTTTGATATCAGTAGGTGTTAGTGAAGAACCGAGTGCTGTGGCTAACATTACTGAAATCAATACCATGGATGCTACCAAGACTGTTGCTGACTCCAACACCAACAAAGATAACATCGCTGCTTGCAGCAAAGGTGAGTTAGGTCACCCATGCTAGCTAGGCATGACTAGATATTGACTCTTCTCTTCCCGTGTGCTTCTGCAGAACATGTTTTGTTATCCTGCATGCAGGAAACTCCTGCTTTTAATCCTCAGCTTTCTGTTTTTTAGCTACTTAAGTAGACCATCCAGAAGCAAACATTTTTAGTTTTCAGCATTCCTGTGCATTTCACTGACCAGACTGACAAAGTGGTTAACATTAACTGATTACTGTTTTGTGGTGACTAAAATACAGAACACATCAAGAACTAAAGGAATTAAATCAAAATCAGCATCTTATCTTTCTTTTTTTCCCTTCTTTTCTTTAACCTGTGCTAGCATTTTTACTTTGGTATTTTTTATCACCAGGGAAATGTTTGTAATGCTTTGGGTTATGGATGTTTTCTGTTTATTAATGATTTGTTGCACATTGTTAGAGCATATTGGACCTGATGGTGACTCTGGCACTGTGTTGATTGTTGAAGATACTAAAAAATCCAAAGGTGGCTCTGCAATGGGTTTATTAACTCGCAATTTAAAGACAAAAATGGGCAAGACAACTTCCTCAAAATCTGACCAAGGTAAGATTGATTAAAATGACATCTGCATTCTGCATAAAAAGTGAAAAAATGAGGAGCTGCTTGCCAGCATTGGGGCCTAGGTTACCTGCAGTACCAACTGTAGTCACAAGCTGTTGCATGGATCAGTTGTTGTTATCAGTATTGTTTTGTTCTAAGATCACCATGTGATTCTGTTAGGCAAGTGTGCACAAGAAGGGTTCCTGGTATTTATTAAACATTGCCCTGGTTAGAAGAATTGAGACATTATAGAGTTAATAACTGCCAATTTAAAGGATTTAGGAACCTGAACTAAAGATAATGAGGGCTTAATTATATTAAGAAGAAGCTCACCTAGATCTCCTTTCGATCTAACAAACATGTCTTTGGAGAATCTGAAGTCCTCACTACTGAACAGTGATGAAATAGTGTTTATCAGATATCTGATTTTTTTTTTGTTAATCTAGCCACTGTGCTAAATAAAAACCTGGGATAGTGTTGGTTAATTTCTATGAGTTTGCTCAGGTGCTCAGCCCTAGCAGCGTTTAGAGCTTTGCATGCAGTTCTAAAAAAAACCTCTTGTTTACTTTCTCTCGCCTTACTTGTTTACTTTCTCTACACTACACTTTTTGTCTCTAACCTTCTTTAATCAGATGGGGGCAACAGTGTCTAATGAGCTAGTGAAGATAGTGCCTATGCTGTTAGTCATTACATCTAGATCATTTGCATTTAAGGGTATAGTAAAAAGTTGAGACAGGTCAGGCAGGTTATTTGTAAATCTGTCTTTAGTGGACGGAATAATAGTTGTACCGAGTCGATAACGTGGTGAGACACGATTAATTTTATAGACTGAAGTACATGAACAAATAATTAAGTAATTATTGTGGTTAACGCTTTCCAGTAAAAATGTACAAAATGACATTAATAGTAGGTAATGCATTTGTTAATGTGAACAACACACTAATTTGATTATTGTCATAGTATTTTGTTAATGTTTAACATTGTATAAATATGCAATAAAGCACTTGGGACCTGCTGTTATAGGATACAAGGCAGAGTTACAATCCCAAATCTTTCTTTAATCCTTATGAACTTTTCATATTTCATGCCTTTACAGTATGGACCAGGACAATATTGGCCATGAACTCTCTCATATTCAGTGTCTATACCAAAACTACTCTAAACTACATCTAAACTACAAATCCATTTAGAATGTATAAATATATTTAAAATAAATTAATATTTTTTGAATGTGAAAAAACAAGAATGCTTGTTTATCTTCTGTCAGTTATTTTATAAACACTATACAGGTTACCCAAGACCCTGGGGATGGGGCATTGCAAATATGGGTAGGAATCATTTAAACGTCGAGCCCACTTTAGATTTAAAGTGCTAACCATGAAAAATAAAAGTTACCTTAAAATAAATAAAAAATACTGCTCAAGGTGGATCCTTGGTGGATGATTAAGGATTAAGGATGCTGTAACTATAACGGTTGTCTTAATTAACAACGTGTGTGAAATAAGAAAATTCATAAAAGGTTTATTTTTATAAGATTGTCTGTTGACCTCAGGTTAGCTCAGAGGTCAATAAACCCAGATACTTGTGAACCCAGACACTTTCATACTGTCTGTAATCGATCAGTTTGCAATGTTCATGAAGCAGTGAGGCTTTCTGTTTTAAGTTAACGTCGATGTGTTTCTGAATTTGCAGATGAGTTCTGATATTTGTTTTTGTTTTCTAATAGTATAATATTTTTTAAATGTATTATAGAGTAATAAAGAGCCTTATGTGGATTTAGGCTGGATGTTTGTAAGAAATAAATGACGCTGGAATCCTTTTGTGTTTTTTCGTTTGTTTGAGCATCTTCAAATCTCAGCAGCTTCATTATCCGATTCAGATCTCTGGCATCTTGCCCACGTGACCTCATCACGCAAGATCTTCTCCCTTTGTACTGTATATGCTCTAAATTTCTCTTAGACCAATAAAGTTTAAGGAGCTAAGTTTAAGGCTCCATAAACACACAGGGTCACTTTAGTGTGTGTAGCCGGTCTGCCTCCTGTCATGTTTTTTGGGATATAGGAAGAAACCAGAGAACTTTTAGGAAAACCATACGAACATTGTGGAGAACGTGCACAGGATTGATCGATATCACATACAGCTGGCTTTAACCACTAATATGTTGTGCTAACGTGATTACAATCTGTTATTCTGACCTGAGATTTCATTCTTGGCATGAACTGCAGTTAGAACAAGGTAGGAGTTTTTTCTGCGTTAGCTAACCTGAAGTGGTTTCTGAATCCTGCTCATTTAAAATATCATATGCACTGCCACTGAAAATGTCACTAATATTTTAAAGTGTTTCTTTCAATTTGGGAATTTAAAGTGATTGCTTGGAACTATGGAACTATGGGGAAAATGTGCAGTATGATGATATTATTATGTTATTTACATGATGACTAGGTGTTTAAAGACATTCAACCTTTATTTTTCTGATACATATTATATAAGCACCCCCCCCCCTATTTTATTTACTTATAAGTATTATTCAATTCAAAATTCAGTTCACATGTATTTGTATAGTGATTTTAACAATGGACATTGTCTCAAACCAGCTTTTCAGAACATAAACATAATACAAAAAATATATTATACAAAGATTAATAAAATATAAAAATTCATTTTAGATTAATATAGAATTATATTTAAATGAGATATATAACTGGTTATTGTTGGCATAACAATGGAAACTAATCCCATGCCTTCTAATGATGTTTCCAAAACTTCAGTCAATAAATTCTTCACTGTACAATCACGGTCAGCTCCCGTAAATCTGCAGCAGTGGGAGTTTTGTTCTTTGGCTTTTTATTGGTCCGTTTAGATGAGATATTTTTATTAGCTACAGAAATGCCAGTCAGTGACTTTGATTAATTTGAACTTTTTTAATTTGAAGTACAAGTAAAATTACAGTACAAATAAACTCATAAACGTACAAATACCTAAAACATTTACTTAATTACAGTAACATGAGGAGAGAATGTTTGCCTTTACTGTCAAAAACAGCTTTTCTTCTTTATGCAAAACAAATTTTATAATATACAATTAAAGACACAATGTATAAATGTCAGTCAGGGTTTTGCTGCTTTGTGACACTTTTGGTTCAAGGAATTCTTTCAACAATATATATATATATATATATATATATATATATATATATATATATATATATATATATATATATATATATATATACGTATATCCATCCATCCATCCATCCATTTTCTACCGCTTTAGTTTTCATCATGAAGAAACATATATACAATGTTTGGGGTAATGGATGTTTCATGTATATTTACAATTTGTTTCCATTTTTTTCTTAGTTAATAAGGGAACTGGTGATGATTCTAGTTCCACAGTGATGGTTGAAGGAACACAAAAATCCCCAAGACATTCTTCAAGAAATATTCTTCATCAGATCTTTAAGAAGGCAGGCAATAAACATTCTTCAAAACCTAGTTCAAGTAGGTATGAATAAATAAATAACCACTGATTTAGGGTTACTAGGTTAAAATTTGAAAATCTTTCTTATATAATATCTTGCATTAAGTCTCACATTTTTTAAGAGCATATATTATATAATATATCGAATCGAATCAAATCGAATGTACTACTACTTAACTATGGCTCTGTCTAAAGGTAGGTCTTACCATCCTTTGTAAATCTACTAGCAGATATACCTATATTCCAATGTCTCTCTGCCTGTGAAATGTGAATATAAATGATCACTTTTCACACAAATACGTCTTTAGTCTGATTTAATAGTTTGGTTCTAATTTTCTGTCATCACCAAGAAAATGGGCAAAAGTTTGCAATGTTTTTGTTGTGGAAGCTTATTATTTATTAATAATTTGTTTATTTTGTTTCTTAGAGCATGATGGGACTGCAGTTGATTCTATTTCAATAGAGATGGTTGAACAACCTTCAAAGTCCTTAAGTAGTTCTGCAAAACAATTCCTAAATCTGACAAAGACAAAAAAGTCAGCCCGAAAACATTCATCAAAATCTAATCCAGGTAAGTTTCGGATTTCCATGCAGTTTTTAGACAATTTTTATATAAGGAAATCCTTTATAAGGACTTTTTTGGTTTAATTAAGTAGATTATCATATTTCAGACCTCCTAGATTTCAATCAGAAGCTGGAACAGGGATATTTGGCAGAAGCTAACCAGCAACTTTTAGACAGGGAAAAGAGCCTCTTCAACTCTCAATCATCATTTGAAGAGGCTATTTGCACAGAAGATGCTAAAAATGACTTAAAGAAGGATTATGAGACTCTCATGGAGCATCTGAAGAAGGCTGTCCATGATTCCTTTAACATGGACAATCAAGAGATGCTGAGAAGTGCCATAAAGGCTATAGTTGAGCAGGAGGAAGAAGACAAGCTCTGGGAAGAGGCATCAGAAGAGACCCCGTCTTGGCGACCCATGAGATGCAATGACACGATAGTTAAGGAAGTAGTGGAGAATCGACTGCAGCAAATAAATGTAGATGACAGTGATACAGATATACTGAAAACAGCGGTGGTACAGATAAGCAGCATCATGCAGAATGATCTGCTACAGGTTATCAAACATGTGCAGAGATGTTACTCAGAATGTTACTCAGATTTCAACGCATGTAACATGTACGCTCAGCTCTATCATCAGGCTCTCTTAACAACACTCAGGAAACTTCTACAATGCAGTGTAACCATGGAGGATTACAGATTCATACTGCAACAAATAAGCAGTTATTCAAAGTAAGAAAAACAAGAATATCATCAACAGTGTCAACAAGAAACATGGTTACATGCAATTAGAAACCGGATTTACTGATACACCTGACATCATTAACCCAGCTTTACATGTTTATGATTGTTTTTCAGGGACATTTTGAAACATGATGAACTGAATCCACACATCAACACTGAATCATTAGGTGATTTGTTACCTGAGGAAGATTATAAGGCACTGGAGGATCAGTACTTGTCACACAAAGAGGTCATGCACAATAATATGAGCGTATTACATATTCTTTTTGTATGATACACACTCATTGGGAACTTTAGTAGGAACACATGCAGCCCTGCATATTTGTGCAACTCTCGGATTGTGACAGCACCTCTGTGCATAAAGTCCTGCACATGCAGGTCAAGAACTTCAGTTAATGTTAAGTTCTTCAGTTAATAATCATGGGGAAAATAATAGTGGCTTGTTGATGAGAGAGGTCAGATGAGAATGCCCAATTTTATAATTGTACAACTAAGTATTACTCAAATCTTCAGCTGCTTCAGATTCAACAGTTGTACAGAGTGGTTATTTAAATGGATGTCCTGTTCTGCTGCTGTCCTGCTCAAAACAGTATGGCCAATCTCTTCTAACCTCTCTCATCAACAAGCCATTTCTGCCTGCAGAACCACTAGTAAAGCTCAAACCAGCTGTCTGGCACCGAAACCATGACACTGAGAATTATTTTTTCCCTATTCTGATGTTTGATGAGATGAAGCTCTTGACCTATATCTGCACTCTTTTATGAATTGAACTGTTGCCAAATGATAGGCTGATTGGACAATTGCATGATTTGCATAAGTACAGTTTTTCAGTGCCATGTCATACTAATTTTCCTTTTATCTATCTTTTATTATTTACAGAATGAAACCAAGACCTGGTTGTCCAATGCTCTTGAGTTAAAGGAGGCAGACTGGCAGGCTAATAAAAAACCTGAACTTATTGATGAATATTATATTTGCCATCTAGTTTTAGATGCTATAGGGGTATGGCCATCAGGATGGTTTGATTTATTTTACTATTTAAAATTATGTAAGTATTTTACAGCATATCATTATTAACATCCCATCTTCTCTGGTCTTATGAAAACCTTTATTTAACAGATTGTTGATGGAGGTGTAAAAGAGGTTGAAATTACTCTGGGGAAAGAGAAAGCAAAGATAATTTTGTTGCAAATGGGCAACTTTCTAACGAGGTATTTTCACACTCACATTAGCAACTAGTAGCAAGGTAATTTATTACAGACAAAAAAGAGAAGGAAAAATACACCCAATAGCCTATTTATCTGGAAAATGAGACGAGATTCATATTTTTCCACCAAATCGAATGATACATTTGAATTTACAAAATGTTTGACTATTTGCAAGTAGCAACATTTCAAAAAAAATATTTATTTGCATTTCAGTTATAAAAACTCCATGGAGGAATTTCTTAAAACCCAGCAGATGGACATGACTGAAATCGTGAAATCCCAACTGTATAATATTAATAAGATAAGGTAAGAAAATCGTAGTCTTTGGTATCAATGATGACTACAGTTTATGACAATGACATTACGGTTTTCTTGTATTTAAAAATGTTTTATAGTCTACAGTTGGTGGCTAAATACAGTATAGCAAAAGGTTCTAAACATATACTTAGCATTATGGGTCATTTTGAAGACCTAAGGAACTGAGAAAACGAGGAACATCTCAGATGGGAAGTTGAAAATTACTGTTTTCGCAGGGACTATATAGAAAATCAGGACGATCTTCCAGATGAAGTGAAAGTAGCTTGGCTGTCGACTGTATTAGAGCTGAGAGAATCCTGTCACAGTTACCTCCTCAACCCAATACACAAGGAGCTCATGGTATCTACAAACAAAACACCTAGAATAGACCACAATACATTCCCAAAGCCGAGTCTCCATCCCAATTTCACGCATGTATGTCCATCGCTGTATTGTTGTTTTAGTTATTCATGTATCACAAAACAGATGTAATCTACTATATACAGGGAGAGTTCACCAGCATTGTGTCACTCGAACTCCACTCAGTGGATCTTTCAGCTGATAGCCCATCAATGCAATATCCATTAAATGATTGTAAGAGCTGAGTGAACTGAGCAATAGAAAAGTGTTCAAGTTCCGTTTTTCATTTGGTGTGGAAATTGTTGTAGAAACATGAAAATATAGAGCTCTTAAAGTATTGGACCAGCAATTCGTCAGCAATTGGAACATTCAATGTGTTTGTTGTTACTAAAATATTTACTATTACTTACTATATGTTTACTATTACTGTTGTGATTTGGATTTGAGATCATAAAATGAATATGAGATGATAGATCAGAATCTTGTCTTATCTCATACAACCACCATGCTTGACCAACAAGACTGTATGTTTTGGATCATGAGCAGAACCTTTCTTTCTCCACATTTTGACCTTTCCTTATTTTGGATCTACAACTTTTGTGGTTGCAGATCTCTGTGTTTCTTTGTGAATTCCAATTTGGGCTTCTGATTACTGATGATGATTGTTTGCATCCTGTGTTATGGCTTCTTTGTATGATGGATTGTGAAATTTGTGAAAACCCTGCACTGTTAAGGTTGTTGGAGATATCACAGGGTAATTAGCAAATGTAATTATACTTGTATTCTTCTTAAATTCAATGTATCTTGAGAGTGTAAATATTTCAGAATAGTCCAGTTCCTAAAAAAGTTCTACTTTAAAAGTCATTTTCAAAAATATCCCAGGTGTATAGTATCAAAAAGCTGGGGTGAGAAAATCTTAGACGTCCTTGGTATCCATGATGACTCTACAGTGTTCTTCATTACTTGTATTTAAATTATTAAATTGAAACTGGGGGGAACACAAAGAGCTCATGATAAAAACATATCATGTTTGCAAAAATTCTATAGCCATTTAGGGTCATTTTTAAAAAGATTAAAATGAGGAACATCACAGATGGGAAGTTTTAATGTCATATTTCTGCATTCACATTACTATATAGAGAAAAAAGAGGATCTTGTAAGTAGAAATGAAGTGAAAGTATCTTTGGTCTTATCTGTATCAGAGATGAGACCTCGTCACTGGACAGTTACTGTTGTTTTAGAGATTTTCTTCACAGCATATTTCTATCCTCAACTGCTGTTGTGTTTCTTGGCTGACTGATTGGATGTCTGATTAAACATTCAGTATTACTCATTGTTTGTCAGCCAGTCTAACAGAACACCTGGGCAACAAGAAACACCTCTTTATTATCTGTTCTTTTTGATTGTGTGAAAAATGGGTGAATGGGTGAATGGGTGAAAAATAAATTATCGTCACTCGACAGTTACTGTTGTTTTAGAGATTTTCTTCACAGCATATTTCTATCCTCAACCGCTGTTGTGTTTCTTGGCTGACTGATTGGATGTCTGATTAAAATCAGTGCTCAAATCCAAAGTAAACCTTCAGTATTACTCATTGTTTGTCAGCCAGTCTAACAGAACACCTGGGCAACAAGAAACACCTCTTTATTATCTGTTCTTTTTGATTGTGTAAAAAATGGGTGTGTTCAAATAAAAGATGTTAGACAACACATCTGGTTGAAAGGTCTAGATGTTGGTTGTAAGGTCTAGAAGTTGTTTAACACTGAAATTTTGATCAGTCTTAATCCGATCAAGCCCAAAAGTCTTCAGTGTGTTGCAAAAGGGGACTTTCAGAGGGTCCTGTATGTAAGTCCACTTGTGCACATATAAAAATATAAAGGAGCCAGCCATGCTAGACACTGCAAGCACCTCTGTGAATTTATTCTCTGTAGAGGAGTCTTCATTAACCCATTTTACCACAATGCTGACATTCCATTATGGTGGCAAAATGAAAATTGAATTATCAGACATTTTCAATCGGTGTAAACAAATGAATTATTTTATCAGCACAAGTCTGATAAAAAATTTGTCAGGACACTGTTGGCTTTCAGTGTGAGATATTTTTACCTCTTAGGATAACCTCACACAGAATTTTAGTGGTTGAAAGTAAAGCAATTGAGCAGAAATGGGTTAGACTTCACCTTCTACTTTGAAGATATATACATTTGTGTGAAAATTCTTTCTTGTTTTTTTTTCTGTAACATTTCTATGATTATATTGCAAGAAGTGTAAAATCAGTTTTTTGTAAAAAGGCAAATATTTGTTCAAGTTTTAAAGCCCATGTTCACATGCATAAGCATATTACATGAGGAAGATAAATAGGAATGATCACATATTTAATTTTGCTAAATTCATTCAAGAGTTCCCACCATCTTTGGGGTTGACAGAAAACATAGCACATTTCTAAGAAAATTGTTGAAGTTTATATTAGATAATGTTTAATTGTAATGGTGGATACTAAATATTCTGCCTTATAGTAGGTGCTTAATCATTTCCAACTCTTCTTTCTGTGGTATTTACACAGGAAACCTACCGTAAATTGTGGACTCCAGCTTGGTTTTCAGAGCATGAAGCAATCATTGACAAACTAGAAGATACACTAAATGAGAAAATTCATTCTTTAAAGGGCCTAATCTGTGAATGTCAAAAGGTAAGGGTCACCACCACACGAGAATCCAGCAGTGTGTTTAATAATACAGTATATACTTGAGAAAGACTGTATCTCTCTGTTTGTGTGTGTGTTTAGGAGCTGTTAAGTCAGCTGCATTTTGAGTTAATGATTGAATATGTCAGGAGAATGTTAAAGAGGAAACTTAAATTAAAAAACAAGGCGAAACAGGAGGCAGCTGCACGTTTTCTATGCCAGGACAGTGAAAGAATCAACACACTGTTTGAACAACATGTTAGTAAGCCTTTCACACAATTACACACAGACATCACAAAGCAGAAAATCATTGCACTTGCACCTTGTCAGAAGAAAATATTCTTCCATATTTAAAAAAATATTTTACTCAATTCATGGTGTTAATGGTTGGGATTCATAATCCAAATCTTCAATACAATGTTTGGTTCTGTGGACCTGCTTTATACCTAAACTCCTATCATCATCAATGCACAAGGTCTACATTTCAAATTCTGTAAAAACAAACAAACAAACAAATAAACAAATAAATAAATAAAACATGGTTTCACTTAACTTCCCCAACTTTTATATATTTCCTTGATAACATAACAAAGGAAAATCCCTCAGTAACTACTTTCCTCTCAGCTAAGTGCTTTATTAGCACTTATTATTGTAAAAACCCATATTTATATATTATTATATTATTTATATTTATTGGATATTATTTATTTAAACATAATATGAGAAATGTATTGCTTTTGTTTCCACCACAAAAGCACCATGTTATACTTCAATGTACTTGTAAGTTCACATGTTGACTATTGTTCTATAACAGTACATCCCAAACTGGTTTAATATTCATAACAAGAACAATTTCCGGATGATTACAAATTTGTGTTAATTAAGTGATGTGTCCTGTTTTTTAAGTTTTCTATAGTTAAATTTAACTTTGTGGAATCTCTGTAAACAAGATGGTTCTTGTTCTAAGTTGCTATAGCAGCTAGAAACAGACACTCCCTTAACAATATCTCTTTTTTCTTGAAGTTAAAAAGACAAAAATGCAGCTTGTAATAGGAAAGAATTATGTCCACTTTCCCAAAGGTTCTCCTATTATAGAAAATTTACTTACTGTTCCAATACACACTCAAGACTACTTTCAGCTTATCATTGATACATTTTTCACTGTTAAATACCATCAGTTTTAAAATTAGCTTTAGATTGCATTGAGTGTTTTAGATTACTTATACATTACATTTTAGAAACCTGTGATTTGTGCTACTGTCAATTATAGAAACTAATCCACAACCATTCAGATTTAAGAATTCAAAGGCCATCCATCCATCCATCCATCCATCCATCCATCCATCCGTCCATCCATCCATCCGTCCATCCATCCGTCCATCCATCCGTCCGTCCATCCATCCGTCCATCCATCCGTCCATCCATCCATTAAAGCAAGTCCATCCATCTATCCATCTTCTACCGCTTATTCGGGGCCGGGTTGCAGGGGCAGCAGTCTAAGCAGGGACACCCAGACTTCCCTCTCCTCAGACACTTCCTCCAGCTCTTCTGAATACCGAGGCATTCCCAGGCCAGCCGAATTCAAAGGCTGTATATCTAATTTCATTGTTCTGATTTTGAAATGTTTTATCTAAACCATATTCCACCAAATCCACTCATGTTGCTCAAATGTGTATATGTTTTACATTTCATTGCTCCTGGCTAAGGAATAATAATGTGCAAATTAAACATATATTTTAGGTTAAATCATATCCCAGTTATAGCTGACGGTTTTCTAACTATACACGTCTGAGTTTTTGTTTGTGCTTGGAAATAAATATTTACTTTATTCCAACAGGGATCGGAGAAGGAATGGCTATCTGAAATTTTGCCCAGAGTTTCAGAAGTGATAAAGGTACAAGATCCGGAAAGTCTTATACTAGAAATCTGCGCACTGTTGAAACAACATCCTGACCTCAGGTAAATATTTTGGGGCAAAAAAATATTGGGGCAAGTCGTGGCCTAATGGTTAGAGAGTCTGACTTGTAATCCTAAGGTTGTGGGTTCAAGTCTCGGGCCGGCCACGACTGAGGTGCCCTTGAGCAAGGCACCGAACCCCCCCAACTGCTCCCCGGGCGCCGCAGCATAAATGGCTGCCCATTGCTCCGGGTGTGTGTTCACGGTGTGTGTGTTCACTGCTGTGTGTGTGCACTTTGGATGGGTCAAATGCAGAGAATGATTTCTGAGTATGGGTCACCGTACTTAGCCATATGTCACATCACTAAATATTTGCAGTTATATATCTATACAGATGCCCAAAAGGAACTATATAAGGAACATATAAGGAATATAAGGAACTACTGAGCAAAATTTACACAGAAATCAGAATAATGTTTACACTAGTACACTTACAATAGTTAACACTGTTTTTAAGTATTAGTGTTTTTAACATTCACATTTCTGCATGGATCTCAACATATCCAATAGACAATTCATCCAGGTTAAAAAATAAATAAAATAATATATTTAAAAAAAAATTCCCAGCTAGACAGCTGATATATAGTCCTGATCATACCTTACTCTTTATTGCATAACATCACTAAACTGACTTGGTTATTCAGATTTCTCCCATTGGAGGATATTTTTTCTCCTAGAGGTAAACAGGTTCTTTGTTCAACCACTTGTGATTTCAAGACTGGACTACCTCTGCATACCATCTGATCCTTGTATCTGATTCAATATACATCTGAATCTTGACTTGTTTTTAGTCTCCCAGAGTTCTCCCTCAACACCCTATTGCTATGCTCCTTACTGGCTTCCTGTAGCTGCCTGTGACATATTTGAAACTCTGATGCTTGCCTACAAAGCCAAATATGAGTAAGTGCTTCCTCCAGGCCATCAGCTCAATCATGTCATCATCACTCAAGGTACAAGGAAGGCATTCCTTAAGACTCTTCTCTGTCCTGACAACAATAAGGGTGGGATGAACTTACCCTGGTCATCTAAAAAACAGGAAAAGGATCTTTGACAAGCACTTGACATAACACTGTGTTCATCTGTATTTATCATTGTATTTCCTTTTTTTAAAATGCAAATGCTTCTGTAACTTGTAACATGGCGTCTACAGAATGTAAACGTTAATGTATTGCATGATTATTAAGTCTGAGGAGAAGAATGACTCTATTACAATAGTTCTGGAGCTGCTGTGAGTCTGCTGATTACCCCTGAGGTCATAAGCCAGCTCAGTAATGTCAACCATTATCGCTTCTCAAATGCTAGGCAGATAAAAAGCACAATGATAAGGTCACACATGAGTTAGC
This sequence comes from Tachysurus fulvidraco, assembly GCF_022655615.1. Taxonomy (NCBI): domain Eukaryota; kingdom Metazoa; phylum Chordata; class Actinopteri; order Siluriformes; family Bagridae; genus Tachysurus; species Tachysurus fulvidraco. The sequence continues at coordinate 7,301,049 of NC_062533.1, forward strand.
CACGATTTCCTGTAAAATTTCCCAGTGAAATTGTTCAGCTATGTGTGGTTAATGATTAGCAGGGTTTTTTTTGTTTTTCCATCAGTCCCGGAAATATGCACAGCATCAAGGAAATCACCTAAGTTCAAACCAGTGGTCAGTAAAAGTAATGAGCAGAACAACCTTTAAGCGGCTGACATTTTAACTAGACAGCTAAAACACTGTCAGTTATTCATTCTGCCACTGTTTTCTCCCACAAGATGATCCCTGCTGCTTTTGCAATCAGGATGCAGCTGCACAAACAGATTCAGGCAGTCACTGCCCAAGCTAGCTCAATCACATTCTAAAAGATAAGCTAATGATGTAGACAAAAGTTAATTATTAATTTAATTTAAACACAAGTGATCAAATGTTCCCTTGCTTCATTCTAATGACCTTGTTTGTTGTTCCTCTTCCTCAGTGAACAGCAGGTCTTTCAGCTTTTGCAGCTGAAAAGCAGATGTCCAGATGTGAATATGGTCAGAGAGTGCTACCACCAGACTCTGAACAATCTGGAAGTGTCTGAGTCGAATCCAACGTTCTTCTGCCATGTGCCTAGGACTATCTCAATGAGCTTCTATTCTTGTTTCTGCATGCTCCCCTTTTATTGGACCGAAGCACGTACTTGTAGCAAATGCTAACAAGTTCTCGTTCATGCATTTATACGATTATTCAATGGGTTGTTTTTTGTACATCACATTATAGGATTACATAAAAGCATAGCTAAGAATTATCATAGCCAGGCCACCTACAGGAATGTTTTTAGGAGGTGAGATAGAACCCGGACAAACCCACATGGACACGAGAGAACATTTCACAAATTATAAAAGTCTGTTTAAGTGTACCTCAGTGTATGCTAAGGTGTCGTCAAATATGTATGTAAGCCTATATAGCTATATATAACTATACATTGTTGAATTAATTCATAATTTCCTCAAAACCCTAAAAAAAATCTAAAACCTATAGTTCTATTTACAGTTCACACTATATTGGCCATTGTGATGCATGCATTAACATATAGACCCTTTTTATACATTAACAAGTAAGCTGTGGATGTGATCTTGTCTGTTGGTTGGAAAACTTGCATATTTGGCTTCTGAATGACCTTTTGCTATGGGAATATGACTCAGCAGTGAACCAGTGACACAAACAGTGAGGCAGAGGAATGATTTAGCATGGTACTGACCAACATTGCATGCAACTGCATGACAGAAAATACAGTGTAATAAGCAGAAATGTGTGTGTATTCGGATGTTGTTATTTGAATGTGAAATGTGTGCTGATACCATTCTTAGTTTCAGTCGAGGTGATATTACTGTAATAGCCAATGAACAATAAATAAATTTAAAGTTCACCATTTCCTTTGGTTTCAGGGAATAACCTAGTGTGTGGTCAACTTCATTATACGTGTGATGGATTTTACATTCTTGCATAACTTACTGGTCATGTGCTTTACTAAAATGAAAGGATGAATATTAAATGTGGATGTGAACGTGTGCATAATGAAGTGTGACCTACATGTGTTTCCTTAGTTCCTTAGTGGTGGTTGTACTAGTCAATATACGTTGTATTACTATCTCTCGTGCCAATCATCCCTCATCACTGTTAAACTGGAAGTATACAGTGCACGATTGTTATGTTGTTTATGGCATGCAACCTGTTTAAAGACAATATGAAACTCAGTAACACCAGAAAGGATACATGGAGATACAGTATGACTAAATGCAGGAAGAGGAAAAGCCATAAAAAAAAAAACACTGCCTTCAGCTGACTAAATTGTTAAGAAAATGTGTTTCATTGTTGACATGTTACATTGGAGTTTATGTGCGCTTGAGGAATAAAATTACACAGGAAAGCCTTACAATAAATAACACTTGCTGAGCACTTTAGGAAGTACTAGGAACACTAAACTAATACCTGGAAGGGCCTCCTCTCTTGTTCTCAAAACAGCCTCAATTCTTCATAACTTGGATTAGGTAGAGAAACTAACTTGGATGGAGAACAACTTCCGTTGACCAATGTGCTTTCCATTAGGTCATTAAAAACAGAAAAAACACACAACAAACAGAAAAATTATAATGGGTAAATTGCAGCCTCTGTTTTCTGTTCTTTGCTGACAAAAGTGGAACTTGGTATGATATTTGTCTTCTGTAGCCAATCCTCATAAAGGTTTGACATGATGTGCATTCTGGCATGCTTTTCTGCTCTTTATTTGAGTTACTGTCAATTTACTGTCAGCTTGACTCATTCTAGCCATTTTCTATGACCCATTTTCCACAACAAGGCATTTCAGTCCACAGAATTGCTGCTCACTAGATGTTTTTTCTTCACTGCACCATTAAGTAAACTCTAGAAACTGTTAAGTAAACTCTAGGAACTGTTGTGTGTGAAAATCCAGGAGATCAGCAGTTACAGAAATACTTTACCCAGCCTGTCTGACAGCAACAATCTTCTTGTAATAAAAATCACTGAGAACACAATATGTCCCATTCTAATGTTACTGTAGATGTGAACATAACTGAATCTGCTGACATTGTATGCTGCAACATAATTGGCTGATTAGATAACTTCATGAATGTGTAGGTGTACAAGTGTTCCTAATAAAGTGCCCTGAGTGCACATAATAGATTTATTGCTTCAATATTTCATACAAAGACAATTTAGCTTATTTCTCATCTTCACATAATTTTTATATATAGCTTATGCCTGCTCAAATTTGCATGGATAGAAATATATATAAAAAATAACTTTATATTATCTACTGCCCTCTAGAGCATTTTAAATTAAATCACTACACTCAGTTTCACAACAGTAACTTTTAAAGTTTCTTTCTGACAGTGCACTGACAACAAAATATTTTGAACAACTGCATCTCATTGCATCTGCATTATATCACACAAGGTTTTAGGACATTTGACAATCACACCTATGTGCTTGTTTACCATTTAAATAATCTCCACTCTGTGAAGGCTTTCCAATAGATGCATTAGCATGGCTGCAGGGATTTGTGATCGTTCAGCCATAAGAGCATTAGTGAGCCTTAGTGAGATCAGGTACTGATGCTGAGTGAAGAGGTCTGGGGTACAGTCAGCTTTCCAGTTCATCCTAAATGTGTTTGGTGGGATTTACTGTATATGGGATACTGTATGTTGTATCATAGCTTTTGAGATCAATTGGTCTAAAATTCAATTTTTATGCAGATGATACTCAGATCTATATTCATTTTAAACCTAATGAAACTGTGCCTGTTGATTTTCTTTCAGAATGTAATTCTAAGATGAAAGAATGGATGACAGAAAATTTTCTTTGTCTTAACAGTGAAAAGACTGAGATTGTGCTTGTTGGCTCACCACACCAACTACGCAAAGCCGGGTCAGTCAAGCTATCTCTTGAAGGTTCAAATGTTGAGTTTCAAACAAAATTGAGGAATCTAGGGGTAATTTTCGATGACAATTTAACGTTTGAGCCACATATTCAAAATACGGTTAAAACTGCATTCTTCCATCTCAGAAATATTGCCAGATTGCGTCCAATGCTGTCATTTTCTGTTGCTGAGAGACTGATCAACTCTTTTGTGTTTTCCCGTATTGATTACTGTAATGCCTTGTTGGCTGAAAAAAGCTATCTTAAACAAATTACAGGTAGTGCAAAATTCAGCGGCTAGAATACTTACTAGAACAAAGTTTCACAAATCTTTTCACAAATCACATTACTCCCGTTTTGGAGTCTTTACATTGGCTCTCCGTTAGGTTTAGGGTTGATTTTAAGATTCTGATGCTTACCTACATGGGTTAGCTCCTCAATATTTGGCTGATCTTTTAATTCCTTATATTCCATCTCGCAACCTTTGTTCTTCTGAAACTGGTCTTTTAACTGTTCCTTTAACTCGTTTAAAATCGATGGGTGATAGGGCTTTCTCTTCACTAGCTCCAAAACTGTGGAATTCTTTACCAACTGAGATAAGGCAAGCAAAATGCCTCAACTCAAAACTCATTTTTTTAGGGTAGCTTTTAATTTGACTAACTGAAATTTTACATAATGCTTATTTTATAGTCTATTTTTGTTGCTTATATTTTAATCTTTATATTATGTGTGTATTTTTTGTTGTTTTTATTGTGCTTTTGTAAAGCACTTTGGGATGTTCTTTTAAAGGTGCTATAGAAAAGAAAGGTTATTATTATTATTATTATTATTATTATTATTATTATTATTATTATTGTTGTTGTTGTTGTTGTTGTTGTTGTTATTATTATTATTATTATTATTATTATTATTATTTTTATTATTATTATTATAGTTCATATGGTACAGGACTATATATTTGCATCATATTCCTGTTGGCGCATTTTATCATTGCAAAATCAACATTGCTGTGTTGAACTTAACTGAAACTACTATGGCCATAAAAACCTTACATGAGGCACCTTACATGAGGAACCTTACATGAGGAACCTTACATGAGGAACTTTAGATAGGCAGCCTTAGGATAGGCAGCCTTGTGAGTTTAGATGTTCTCAATGGCATCTGCAATATCCACTGCCTGTTGGACAAATTTTGCATCCAAAGTGAAATTACGAAAAGTCTTTACTGTGTACAGATGGTTATGCACCTGTTAAAAGCAAAAAAGAAGAGTCAGTTAAAAAAAAGTGGGGAAAAGATATGTTTTTATTCTTCCTAGTTTTATCTTTAGCTGAGGAATGTGGAATTTGGCCAGATAATTGCCATTTTATTCATCATTCATTCATTTTCTACCGCTTATCTGAACTTCTCGGGTCACGGGGAGCCTGTGCCTATCTCAGGCATCATCGGGCATCAAGGCAGGATACACCCTGGATGGAGTGCCAACCCATCACAGGGCACACACACACTCTCATTCACTCACACACTACTGACAATTTTCCAGAGATGCCAATTTCATTTAATTGCCATTTGATCATTATTACAAGTACATTGAACATACATGGTGATTATTGGTTTGGATAAGTGGGTGGACCTAAAATGTTGAGTGCAGCTCATTGGTAAACTTATACAACTTTTTATTCTTCTGCAACCCTATATGTCAAAATAAGAGTTTATTACTAATACCACTTCTGGGACTGCTAGATTTATTTAGATTGAAATTGCCTAGCATCATTTGGCAACAGAAAATTGTAATTATTAAAAGATTTGAGCTGTAGTAGTGAAGGCTAATAAAAAGACGGATAGTGCAGTTTGGACAAGGTAGATAAGTAGATATTTGTTTAGATTAGATATAGGAATTAATTTAAATGCCTGATAAATGAATGTGAAAAACATGACGTGAAAAATTCATATTGGATGTATAATTTGTCCATACGAATATTAATGTTATGCCTAAGCGCATTAGACAGCTTTGTATTTTGTTGTTTAGTATCGAATCCAGGAGTAGGTGCCCTAAATGTTTTGAATGTCCTATGACCCATTGACATCAATAACCTATGTAGACTATTGTTAGTGTTAGGATTAGAAGGCTTAACCTAGACCAAAATAATCTAAAAGCAGCATGTGGAAGTATTTTGAGTTATACACTGTAGACAGAAAAGCTACGGTTAATGGTAATGTTGTTTGTCGATTTTGTAAAAAACAATTGTTTTACACCTCACACCTCCATGACAACAAACTCCAAAGAAGAAGCAAGGTCATACAGAGGCACAGAAGATACCCCACAAGACAGTAAGTCATGATTCTTTATTTTTCTTTTGTATTAATAGAGTGACATTGAGGATTTCATAAATCTTTAATGTTTTTGGATATTTTCTTTTACAAATGGAAAGAAAGCTTAGACAATTCAAAATTTGTAAAAAAAAAAAAAAAAAAAAGTGTCCCGGTGGATGTGAATTCACCCCATTTACAATTTTTTTTCTACATTGTTTTAGTTAAACACAAAAAAGTAAGGCATTCCATTGAAAGGAATATTTTTTTAAAGATTAATTTTCCTATATTCATAACTTATTAAATGAATTTCCACATACTGTATATATAAAAACATTGGCAAATTCTACCCCAAAGTGTCTTACCTGCCCCCATGCTGTAACTGACATGAAGCCCATTGCTTGGAGGAATGACTGGATGAAAATCAGCAAAACTGATAAATGCAAAAATAGTCAACAGAAGTCCATTTTAGGCTCATTATTATCAGACTACTCTAAATGGTGATAATTTATAGCCTTGTTTTCATGTGATGTGATGGTCTTGTTAAATGAGACCAAAAACATTCAACAACATTCAACTACATCCTGTTTACAGCAAAGCTTTGCATATTTTAATCTTTATGTTAAAAAGCTCTGTCTATGTCATAAAACAGAGAATAGTGATACACATAACGTTCATGGATGGATGGATGGATGGATGGATGGATGGATGGATGGATGGATATCAGAGCACTGTTGAATTTTCAAAACTATTTGGTCAGAAGAATTTTACAAAGAATCTGAATGCAGATTAAAACATACAGACTGCTCATGCAGATGTCTCTGAGGCCCTCTAGTGGCTAGCTGTAGTACAGTTTTTAACCGTGCATTACTGTATTTTAAGTTACACTAAAAAATTCTAAAACCAAGCCTCAGTGGAGTCCTGAACATGTTGGAAACATTGTTTTGAGATTCAGATCGATGTTTGGTGTGATTGCATCACATAAATCCTGCAGATCTTTCACGGTGTGAATCCCGTACTACTTCCTGAAGGAGATCTACTGGATCCAGAATTGGTGACTGAGAAGAACACTGAAGAACAGTGAACTCACTATCTTGTTCATAAGCTGTTTTGAAATAACTTCTGCTTTGTGACATGATACATTATCATGCTGAATGTAGCCATTAAAAGATGGTAAATTGTGACCATGAAGTGATGCACATAATCATCAACAATACTCCAATAGACTGTGGTACCCAAGCAATGATTCCCCAAAATATTAATTTCTCTCCCCACACCATTAAACCACCTCCACCAGTTTGGACTGCTGACACAAGGCAGATTGGGTCCATGGATTCATAATGTTGGTGCCAAATTCTGACCCTTCCATCTGTGAACCTCAGGAGAAACTGAAATTCATCAGACCAGGCTGCATTTTTTTCAGTCTTCAAACTTTCCTTCAGCTAGTTTCAAAAGCCTCAGCTTTTTGTTCTTAGCTGAGAGAAACAGAACCTGGCATTGTCTTCTGCTATCGTATCAATCTACCTCAAGGTTTAACGTGCATTCTGAGATGCTTTTTTGCTCATTAGTATTGAACAGAGTGATTATTTGAGTTACTAAAGCTGGCTGTCTGCTCAGACGATTCCACACTGACCTCGCACATTAACAAGGTGATTACACTGGATGTTTTTTATTGCATCATTCTAAACTCTAGGGATGGTTGCATGGGAAAATCCCAGAATATCAGCATTTATAGAAATACTAAGACCTGCCTTTCTGTGACCAACATTTTCCCCATTCTGATGGTTGATGTGGACATTACCTGAAGCTGATGGTCCTTATCTGCATTATTTTATTCAATGCACTGCTTCCACACATACATTCTATGCTGATCTCTAGAACATATTAAATTAAATTAAGTCATTGTGCTTTCCAGTTTCTCAAGAAACACATCAGTAGTGTTTATGGTTTCTTTTTTCAGTGCATTCATTTAGTAACTAGATATTTCTTCTGTATGTCTGTGTTTCTAGAAAGCTGTCTCAGAAACGACGACACAGATTTATTCCTTTTTTAACAAAATTCATTTTTTAATTCTGCTCCCAATTTACATATCAGTCTCTGAAAGTAAAAAATTCATTTATTTTCAGCAACTGCTTTACCCCTGTCTAGTTGCACTGGGATCAATTACGAACAATTCAAAGAAACTACTTCAGCTACAGTCTTGTTTTGGGAAGGTGAGAAACCAGAGACCCTGGAGAAAAACCACAAGCACAAAGGGACAACATGCTAAACTCCAAACAAACAGTAAGCTCCAGCTCAGTATTGCACCATGGAGCGTTCATGCAGTAATGCTACATGCTATACAACCCTGCTTCCCACAAACATTGTGTAATAAATGCCCTGTAAATGTAGCCATATATTTTAATTGACCTCTCACTCAGACATGGGGTATTAACTTCATCTTGCTAAAATAATGGGCCACCAGAGAAATCCAGAGAACACTGTCTTAATTATGCTCAGTGGCAATCAGCAGCACCTGTGCCTGAGTCTATTTAAGGACGATCTTTCTACTCATATGGTGCTTAGGCTTGCGTTAACTTTGCTATGTGTGGGTGCTCAAGGCTCAGCTGCTAACTGGGTTGGGCACAAACACGTTACCTATAGCCAATTCTTGATCTTCTAAGTGCTCATTGTACATAAATACTGTATATATTTAAACAAATTAAAGGTATTATTTTTAAGACTTGGCCCAGAATTATAGGTGAGCTTCATTAATCTTTGGGCTCTTACAACAGTGTCTCTTCATTTTCCTTTAAGAACATAGGGAATTAGAAACACAAGCTTTATTTTCATTTTCCCTTTGCTAGCAGTATAACATCGTAAATGTTCTCTTTTTCTAGAAGGACAATTAAACTCCACTGAAGATCTAACTCAGGGTTGTTAGTTCTCCTGGAGAACCTTATTTAATCCAACTCATTACTTAACAGCTAAATCCTTCATGGGTCGTGTTAATTAAGTGGGACAGAAATGGGAAAGCACAAACCATGCCAGTGAAAATGCATGGTCTTTCACTAGTAGCACAATTGACAATAGCCCACCCAATGGCTCAGTCAGTAGTAAGCCTTTTCAGACCTTCTGATTCCACAGGTAATCCCGAGAGTCTATGCTGCCTGTTTTATTGCATTCTTGTGTCATTGTCATTTGAGATTCTGGCGGTAAGCTTTTGTTTGGCAGCAGGATGAAAACACATCTAGAGCTTTCACACTGTGTGCCATCCTCTGCCCTGGTTAGCTGGGTATTTAGCTCTTTACAAACAGTGGAATGTGTGCTAAAATGAAATGAACTGAAAATGTCCCTATGATACACCCATTAAAAGAAATCATGACCAGTCTTTGTTATTTATCAACATTGTGCAACAAGTTGTACAAATTCTGGTATATAGTCAATGATGATGTGATTACAACTGTAAGCCGTTTTATTCGCTGCGGGAGTTCTCTTGTTTGTACTGGTGTGTGTGTACATTCCTACTGATGCGTGTGAGTGTGGAGCTAGAACTGTTGTCCGATCAGATCACACAAACAGCAGCGTTATCCAGACTTTCATTATCATCCTCTGTGATTTTAATAAAGCTAATCTCACCCGTGAACTGCCTAAATACAGACAGCATATCACATGCCCCACCAGGAACAACAATCTACAGGACCACTGCTACACTATTTTAAACAATCCATACCACTCTGTTCCCAATGCAACTCTTGGATTCTCTGATCACAGTTTGGTTCATCTTCTATCAGCCTACAAGCAGAAAGTTAAACCTGCTAAGCCTATTGTAAGATCTGTAAAGAGATGGACAAATGAAGGAGAGTGGGATATACAGGTACAAGCCTGCTTCGACCTCACAGATTGGAGTGTTTTGAGGCTGCAGTTACTGATTTGGATGAACTCACTGACACTGTAACATACTACGTCATTTTCTGTGTGTTCCTTCCAGGACTTACTTAACATTCAACAATGACAAACTTTGATTTAATGCAAAACTCAAACAGCTTCGCCAGGCCAAAGAGGACGCCTACATAAGTAGGGACAAAGCCTTGTACAAACAGGCCAAATACACACTAAATAGGAAAATAAGATTGGCAAAACAAAACTACTGAAAAGCTGAAAAAACAGCTTTTGTGTAATGACTCTACATCAGTGTAGAAAGGCCTGAAAGACATCATCAGTTAGAAGTCCCTATCCCCTGGGACTGAGGCCAATCAACAAATGGATGAATACCTGAATGAGCTCTACTGCAGGTTTGAAAAACAAAAGCCTGGTCTGGCACCTCACACCTGCTCTGACTATCTTACAACATGGCCATCATCACCCTCCCCCTGCCCCCCCCCCCTTACTCAAGATCTATGAACGTGATGTACCCAAAGTCTTCAGTGCAAAGTCCCTTACTGCTTCAAACACTCCATCATCATCCCTGTACCCAAGAAACCAAAAAATCACAGGACTATATCACTATAGACCCATTGCTTTAACATCTGTGTTCATGAAAGCTGGTGTTGGCCTATTTGAAGGACATCACTGGACCATTGCTGGACCCCCTGCAGTTTGCTTACTGAGCAAACATTTCTGTGGATGATGCAGTCAACATGAGACTGGACAAACCAGGGACTTATGTAAGCACGCTGTTTGTGGACTTCAGCTCCACCTTCAACACCATCCTCACAGGTACCCTCCTGAATAAACTGACACGGCTCTATGTACATATCAGTGGATCACCAGCTTCCTGACCGACAGGCAGCAGCTAGTGAGGTTTGGAAAACTCACATCCAACACCCACACCGTCAGCACTGGAGCTCCTCAGCGCTGCCTTCTCTACCCACTGCTTTTCTCTCTCTACACAAATGATTGCACCTCTAAACACCCCTCTGTCAAGCTCCTAAAATTTGCAGATGACATTACAGTAATCTGTCTCATCCAGAAGGGAGACGAGTCTGCATACAGACAAGAGATTGAGCAGTAGGCTGTCTGGTGTAGTCACAACAACCTGGAGCTGAACATGCTCAAAACTGTAGAGATGATAGTAGACTTCAGGAGAAACCCCCTGCCATCCTCCACTCACCATCATGGACAGCACTGTGGCTGCAGTGGGGTCATTCAAGTTCCTGTTAACCACCATCTCCAGGACCTTATGTTTGACATTCAAATTGACGCTACTGTAAAAAAAAGGCCCAGCAGAGGTTGTACTGTACTTCCTTCATCAACCTTCCAAAGTCACAGCTGGCACAGTTTTACTCAGCTGTTATTGAGTCGGTTCTGTGCTCTTCTATAACTCTTTGGTTTGGGTCATCCAGAAAATCAGATTTAAGAAAATGGCAATGGACTGTTAGGACAGCAGAAAGGATGATTGGTGTACACCTGCCCAACCTTCAGGACTTGTACCACTCTAGAGTGAAGAAACGGGCAGGTAATCATTATAGACCCCTCTCACCTCGGCCACAACCTGTTTGCACGTCTCCCTTCAGGAAGACCCTACAGATCTCTGTGCATTAGAACATCTGGGCACACCCCCCCCTCTAAACAAACAAACAAACAAACAAACAAACAAATACATACATACATACATGCATACATACATACATGCATAAAATAATCCGGTTTTAACAGCTAATACAGGGATTATTACCTGTGTTCTGTAATTCATTCTCTATCTGTAATTACTGCCACTTTCTCAAGTATGTAAATATGTAAATCATTACTATTTACATGTTTACTCTTCTCATGCCAGATATGTATATTATGTATGTATGTATGTATGTATATATGTATGTATGTATGTAATGTATGTATGTATGTACATGTATATGTATATAATGTATGTATGTATGTATGTATGTATGTACATGTATATGTATATAATGTATGTATGTATGTATGTACATGTATATGTATATAATGTATGTATGTATGTATGTATGTATGTACATGTATATGTATATAATGTATGTATGTATGTATGTATGTACATGTATATGTATATAATGTATGTATGTATGTATGTATGTATGTATGTATGTATGTATGTATGTACATGTATATGTATATAATGTATGTATGTATGTATGTATGTATGTACATGTATATGTATGTATGTATGTATGTATGTATGTATGTATGTATGTATGTATGTACATGTATATGTATATAATGTATGTATGTATGTATGAAGAGCACCTTAAAACCCACAAATTCCTTGTGTGTCTGGTACACTTATCGAATAAAGCTGATTCTGACGCTGATTCTGATTCTGACACGGTGCAACATAAAGTGATTGACAGGAGACCGAACCAGTAGTGTTAGCCCACAGTGATGGGGGCGGGTTTAAAGAACCAACTTAACATTTCGAAGCACGCTGTTATAGAAACCGACCTAGGAGACGTGTTGTAGAGGTAGGTACAACCATATCTACTTCTGTCTAATCAACACAGCGATTAAACACAAAGATTAGTTTAACACCGAATAACATAACAGAATATATTTCGATGCATTATGACTGAAGCTAGAAGTAGTAAGCTAGTTAATAAGCAGTCGAAAGCTAATACATCACATCCTGCCATATGTTAGCATGGACTAGCTAGCGCGCGCTATCTTTTAGATTGGATTGTCAGGATACACAATGTAAATAGTTTACGTTGTTTATTTCAGATCCCCAGTTTTGAGGGCGTCTCAAAGTTTGTTTTCAGGCTTCATCATTCGTTGTGAGGATTGTCACAAGCTCCACGGCTGTGTTGTGTATAACGCAGTGCTGCTACACTACAAACTGCTCATCCAAACACTTCATTCATCTCAGGGAGACGAGCGTTGTGTTTATGTCTTTGCTTTACGAAAACGCAGACTATTCGGACGTCAGGAGCTGCGGATGGGAAAGGTACACACGTATACGTATTTCTTTCTTTTTTTGGTCTTGTTTGTGTTATTTATCTCGTCTCGCGCCTGCTTTCTAAAATGAGTTAATTCAAAATGGCGCCTTCCAGTTTTGCTCTTCTATACTCTGGACTGGATGACTGAAACCTAACAATTATTTAATATACTGTTTCATTTAGATATTTTACTCCGACACAGCTGCAGTATACGATGCTTTTATGTACGCTTAAGTCGTTTATTTTATTAATTGTTTTTAGCTAAGCAACATGTGGTCTGAAGCAAAATGCACCACGCTTCTGTTTAATGCTACGTGGAAAATCTCGCGATATTTACTTTAGAATCGATATTAACTTCTGCCTGATTATCACATGGTCACGTACCAGACGTGAGTCATTAACGCGTCTGTTCCCAAAAGATAAAACTAAACACACATCAGAGCGGTTTTTGTTTTTGTTTTTTGTTCATTTACATTTTACACAAGAAGCAGTTAATCCTGGGTCATAATAAACCCCATCTGAAAAGAATGCAGGTTTATACATCTTGTATTTTTTTACCTGAGGTTAAGTCCTGGGAATTCTTAATCTGATGTTTCACACCCAATATTCTTAAACCTGGGTTTATGTTTGTCTTTGCATTTTTTTTATTTTTTTTTTTATTATTTAACTAGTTTTAGGTTTTCAAAGAGGTCAGAACAAGTCTGTCTTTCTTTGCCAAAGAAGGCATTGTCTTTCATTTTGTATGTATGTATTTAATTATTTATTATTATTTTGCCCATTTAAATGTTATTTTTTTTCTCTCTCGGTTGACCAGGTGTGTTTTTGATTAGACCTCTGTGTAAAAAGCAGTTCTAAACCTGATTAGAGATGTTAAATGTGCCTCAACTTTGGTTTGAAAGTGGTGTGTATAACAGCGTTAACCTTGGGTTAAGATCAGTATGTATGAAAAGCCCAATTTTGGTGCAGTCTGAAGAAGTTAATACCATTTATATTAACATAGCTCATCACTGATTGTTGCATTTAGTGTCCTCTGGGGCTAATTTGTTTAAGCCCACATCACCAACACGTACACAAGTGTCTTCGGCAACGAAGGCTCAGGTGTTATAAACATGAACTTGCTTTTTCTTTGCAGTAGATAGAAGTAAAAACAGACATAACTTATCCAAACAGTGTTGCTTTCATCTTTTATTGAGAGTGCCTGTTCCTGTAGGCATATGTCCGTTCAAGTTTTATGTCCCTGCATGTGCAATGAGACCCAGTGCTATAAGGCTTGATTGTGTTATCATGATCTTTTTTCCTTTAACTAGTTCTTTTACCACAGTATTAGTCTTTTTTTCACCTCCATTGTAATTTTGCTATAAGTAAGGTGTGTGTGTGTGTGTGCGCGTGTCAAATGTAACGTATGGACAGAATTAACCAGTATCCCAGTTTTGTTAAATGTTTTGTGTACCTGATCTGCCTCCTCATTTCCCCCTTGTTTTACAGAGCTGTTGGACAGCTGTTGAAACCTGCGTGGGGGGAACTTAGTCGACAAGCCTGCCACTTGGAGCCTCACTGGCCAAACCATTTTCATGTCAGAGACAGAGTCTTCTTGCAGTCGTTTATGTCACCTTTTCCTTTCTGGACAGAGAATACAAAAAATTTCCAATTTGAGATCTTGTCATCTTGCTGATAAACCCTACAGTAAGCCAGAATGTCTGTCAACGTCAACCGAAGTGTCACGGACCAGTTTTACCGGTACAAGATGCCGCGTTTGATTGCTAAGGTAGGAGTTGACGATTTAAAAAAAGAGAGTTTTCACGTTGCTGTTATGTATGTAGAGAACATGTCTATTTCCTTTGTTGTATTTTCTGATAGGTGGAAGGCAAGGGGAATGGTATCAAGACTGTTATAGTCAACATGGTTGATGTTGCCAAGGCACTGAACAGGCCTCCAACTTGTAAGTACCGTTTTAAAGAGGGACTTGTGTACACAAGCTTCAGTGAAGATTCTTTAAAAAAGAAAAAAGAGAGAGAGCGAATACTCCAAATGTGTGTTTTTTTTTTTTAAAAGATCCAACCAAGTTCTTCGGCTGTGAGCTGGGAGCCCAAACCCAGTTTGATTCAAAGAATGACCGCTACATTGTCAACGGGTCTCATGAGGCAAACAAACTGCAAGACATGCTGGATGGATTCATTCGCAAGTTTGTGCTGTGCCCGGAGTGTGACAATCCTGAGACTGACTTGGTAACTATGCTCAAAGTGCTTGTGTATTTGTAATAGACCTTTGTTTCTCCTGGTTGACCTTTGAAAGAAGCTACTACTTTCCAAACATTCAGCCATTTCATTTACATGAGTGAACCTGGTGCCCTCTTTGTTTGTACCAGTGCTCTGCCCATTTGCACATGCTGCTGAGTATGCAGGATGTTGCAAGCTCGCTCCCAGCAAAAGGTTTTATTTCTCTATGTGCCAGATTAAAATTTCTGTTTATAAGAGCTGACATGATGCCTACATTGTTTAGGAGCTGTCATGGTCATGTGTACAGTTTAATAAGTGTCCTTAGGGACAGTAATTGAATGATTTGAATAAGAAAAATAATAATAGTGGTGTGTTTGGGGTGGGGGAGTGTGTGTGCACGTGCGTGCTGAGTCTGGGCTTGTTAATTTTGCAGTGCAGTAGACTTGACTCCTGCATGGCCTCAGCTACATGGTTTTCTGCTTAGACCGCAGTCAGTGTCTGTTGCCTCCAGCACTGGTACAGTGTGTCCTGTATTTCAGAGAAGGTTGTTGAATGTACATTGTGCCGGTGTCGGATGTGCTGCAAATTACATGGTCAATTTTTAGTTCATGTCCCCTCTCTCTCTCTCTCTCTCTCTCTCTCTCAATAAAATCAAACCGAAACAAATCTCTCTCTCTCAATAAAATCAAACCGATACAAATATCTCAAATATGTAACTTCATTAGGCTTGTGCGATTATCATTCCCACCAATATTACTTTGGCACAATATCCTGTGACATTTATTTCTGAAGAAATAAAAATAACACATTTGTGTGAATTGTTACATAAAATATGCCAGGAGAGCAGTGTGGGTTTTTCACTAATAAAATGGGAGATGAGCCATGGGACTCTGGAATATAAACACTTCCTGAAAGCCCCGCCAAGAGAACGGAGAATGTTTTTACTTCATTATTATGAAATAAAACTTGCCAGTATATGTTTAACTTGGCTAACATGCTAATAATTATATGCTTCTCCTGCTCTTAAAACTGAAATGTCGACAGTGCTCTTTGTTCTGTGTTTTTCCCACTAATGGTTTTGGACCATTAAATCATTTCATCACTTTTAAACAAAAAAAAAAAACCCATCCATTCATCTTTAAATCAGAGCTCACTTTAAGAAGCATGAACACATGCTCTGCTCTCGTGTCACAGCTTCTCTGCCTCTTAAATCTTTGAACATGATTCTAAGAGTTTTTACTTGCTTTGGGGTCTGCAGAGATTATTGTGGGTAACGTACTGCTCTTCCTGTCTTCAGCATATCAACGCTAAAAAGCAGACCATCGGAAACTCCTGTAAGGCCTGTGGATACAGAGGCATGCTGGACACCAGACACAAACTCTGTACCTTCATCCTCAAAAATCCACCTGGTAAGTTCAGATGAGCATAAATGTGTTCACCTAGTGGTTTAGGTGTTGGCTTAGTATTAGGAATGTCATGAGTTTGAATCCCACATCCACCAGGCTGCCACTGCTGGGCCACCAAGCAAGGCCTTTAACCCCTCAATTGCTCTGTGGTATAAAATGAGAGATAATGTAAGATAATGTAAATTTAGCAACTGCTAAATGCTGTAAATGTACAGCTCACTACTGTGTTATAGTTTTATGTCTCTCTTACATGTGGAAATAACTCTGGCTCAGGGACGACTCAAAACAGGGATCATTTCAGAAGCCTCATCACTTTATACATACTCACATGTCTCTGTGCTGCTCAGCTCTTTCTCTGCCACAGCTTTGCTTCTATAAGTGCTTTCTAGATTCATTATTTGGGCTATTTGAACATACTGGCACTGGCATGCCAGTCTTGTGGGAAAGTTGAACATGGATTTCTTGACACAGCTTTAAGAGGTGAGGAGGTGTGATGCTGTAACAGCCAGCTTCAGATCAAGCTGCTTTTAATGCAGGCCGGAACACTGACTACAGCCCAGATAAGGAAAAAATATATGCATGCATTTTGTCATGGCACATTTTAATACGTGTTTGTTATTGACTTGTCAGCATACTGAGTCATTCATGATGTTGAGGAACTATATTGCTGAACCTCTGTGTTAATGCAGCGTGACCCGAAATTCGAAAAAGACTAAAATAGCTTGTACAAGATTCATTTCAATGTGCTGTGTTTCAGTATGACTCCCCGTTAACATTTCAAAAATGGTAGTGCACAAACACACACACTCGCGCAAACCCAGATGCTGTAATGTCATTACATCCCTAATGCTTTACACCCCTGGGGGCAAACTATGTTGATAAGTGGCTTTGTATTTTGCATGACTTTCATCCAGAGCCACATTTTAGTGGTTTAATATTCTTTTCTATATTTATATTGTCTGGTTTTGTCCTGTTTTGATTTTATTCAATAAACTTTTTTTAGTGTTTTTAAATGGCTAGGCTGTAAAGAAAAAATCTTAATTTTTCTTCTTGCCCTCTCCCTGTCCTGGAGCAGAGAGCGAAAATGGTTCTGTCAAGAAGGAAAAAGAGAAAAAGAACCGCAAAAAAGACAAAGAGAACGGCACAAGCGGCGGCGAGGCTGGAAACCGGAAAGACATTGATGCCCCTGATGCTGTGGTGAGTTTAAACTTCTACGTTTGAGTGTACAAAGTCTATTAGGGTAATGTGTAACATGGCCTAAAAGTAAGACTTTCCTTTAAAAATATTAATGCTTGCATCATGTAACTTAGTTTATATTTTATAAACTGGTGTGTGGCTTGTCGGTAGGACGGAGACGACGACGATGAAGATTGGGCTGAAGAGACCACAGAGGAGGCACAGCGTCGCCGAATGGAGGAGATCAGTGAGCACGCTAAAGGCCTCACGCTGAGCGATGATCTGGAGAAAAGCCTGGAGGAAAGAGTCAACCTGTTCTACAATTTTGTGAAGGTGTGCTTAATGAGTGATGTTTGGAGTCCGGAGCACGGTTTTTAAACTAGCCGCTATATGCTAAGCAGATTGTTTTTATTTAGCCTTTTAGTTTATATTGTTATCTGTGTTGTGAGTTTGTAGTGTATTCCTGATGAAAATGGGTGTGCTTTAATGAGCTGTTTTGGCCCTTGCCCTGCTCTGTCCCTACAGCAAAAGAAAGAGCAGGGAGTGATTAACTCCTCTGATAAGGAAATCCTGGCTGAAGCAGAGCGGCTTGAAGTGAGGGCCATGGGCCCGCTGATTCTAAGCGAGCTGCTCTTTGACGAGAACATCCGTGAGCAGATTAAGAAATACAAGCGCCATTTCCTTCGAGTGAGTCTGTCTACAGAAATCTGTCTCTGTTTTGACTCCAATCCATTTTATTTAAAGTGACTGGTCCTGCTCCAGAAGCTCTTTTGCATATCTGACGCATTTACTGCTAGACGTCTAACCAGCTGTGAATGATGTGTATGACGTCTATAGCTTTTATTAAACTTTTTTTTTAACCCTCATTAGTTTTGCCACAACGATAAAAAGACTCAGAAGTACCTCCTGGGTGGCATCGAGTGTCTGGTGAAGCTCCACCAGAGTCAGCTGTTGCCTCGCGTCCCCATCATTCTCAAAGACCTGTATGACGCTGATCTTCTAGAAGAAGACGTCATCCTCGCTTGGGCTGAGAAGGTACGGGTGAAGATGCGCATCCGTGTGCGAGCACTGTTGCTTTTTAACATTAAACTAATGTACTGTCACACACGTAGCTTTGATTTGATCTTAATACGTGTGTTCCAGGTCTCCAAAAAGTATGTGTCTAAAGAGCTGGCTAAGGAGATCCATGCCAAGGCCGAGCCCTTTGTGAAATGGCTGAAGGAGGCAGAGGAGGAGAGTGAAGGTAGTGAGGAGGAGGAGGAAGAAGACCGAGACAATGTGGAGGTAATTACTGGCATAAGTGCACAAACTAATCTGAATGTTTTATGGGGATTTTTTTCATGCACTGATGTTTTCCATTCCCATCTCCTCACCAGGTGGTGTATTCCTCCTCTGCACGTGAGCTGAAGATGGAAAGCACAAAGCCCGTGAAGGCTGATAAGGAGGAGGATGATGATCTCGATATTGATGCCATTTAAAAAAAAATGTAATGAAGTTTCCTCTAGATACTTTGCAATGCTGCTCCTTAAACCCTTTCTGCTCTTCAGCTGTAGGCCTGTGTCAGTGCTGTGCTAGAAAGCATTATTTTAGTCACTCTTTAAATTTGTTGCTATGGTATTTATATGCATGAAACTCTTTGGATTATAGGGAGCTCAAATCAAGCCCCTGCCCTTGTATTTTTGAGACTATTAAAGAATGTTTGCCAGTGACTTTTCTGTGCCTCGTCTGTTAACACACCGCTGTGTGTAAAGCGCGAGCGACTGTTGAAACCTGGAGATACTGAATTCTTCTGTTTCCTGCGTGCATACTGAAGTGCTGTATGAGGTGTTGGCAGATGTTCAGACACCATCTACATCATGTCAGTGCTTTGTACATCAGAACAACACAGTGACACAAAAAGGGCCCCTTTCACCAGTCTTTTAATTCAAATCCAGAACAAGTTAGACAACAAATAAATAATAACTTAATACTTTTAAACACTACAATATTATTTCACATAAGAAGGGCAAACATCATAGTTATCAGTTTTTTCTTTTTTCTACTTCAGTTTTAGCCACAGAATAGAAGCATTTACATTTTACAAGCAACATGTGTACCAACTAAATATCAGTAGTCACTACATCAGGCTTAAACACCTTCCCTTTTTTTTTTATGTATTTATTTTTACACCTGTAAAAGGTACATCACAGTGGTTCTTCCCTGTTTAGGGTTTTGTGTAAAATTGAGTCTAAAATTAGAAAATCAATACCACTAATTTCTATAACAGTGTCACGATAGTAGCTAAAGTGTTTTGGCATGTATCTTAAAAATATTAAAAGCATGGGGAAAACAGTGTGCAAAATGCAACCACTCTTAAAACCATCCGGTTCCTTTATACTTTCCACAAATACTGATTAGCTTTGCAGTAATCTTAGTGCAACACAGAGGCAGGTTAACTACCTACTTTATGTAAAGAACAATCAAACATTCTGCCAGCATTACAAATCAAACATTACAAGCATGTAGCCATTGCACTTGAATTAGATTAAAGAAATCTCAAAGAATGAAACAAAGTATAAAAAGCAATCAGCAAAGATGCCAATGCCCTAAAGAGAACTATCACTTGTTAAACATTCAATAAATACAGAATATATAAATCTCTTTTTTTTTTTTTTTTTTAAAAAGAAAAAAGTTTCTGGTTGTATTTTAAAATGGTAAATTCCTTAAAACAATTATTCCTGTTATTTTTTAAAATGTTTTTTTTTTAAATATACAGGCCACGAGATTTCAGAAATTGAAAATGCTCAGGTTTGCCATGATTACTCAGACTCTAAGCCTGTAGCTTCTCTTGCTGTATTGCTCTACAGTTGCTAAACCTTGGCATGGCACCACTGGCATGGATTAGATTTGGTGCTCCTCTCTTTCACTGGTGCGCAAATTAATACGACTTTGTCTTGGGATTAAATTGAAATATTTGGAAACTAACAAACGGTAGGAAAAAAAAGTGGCTCTGAAGCACCAGAGAGTGGAGCAATGCTACATGCTTCCAAGAGCCTCTCACTGGAGACCTTAGCGTAACTACTACGAGCTTCACCCTATCTAATTAAAAGTAATGTAATAATGACAAACACTTTGTTTTTTCCTATTAAAGACGTAATTCATCCTGCAGTAAGGGTTGTGAGATCTCTCTGTTGGTTAGAGGCAAAGGGGGCAAATTCCTTTGTGTCATCTTCTTCACAATCGTAATAAGGAATCCCAGGACGAGGCCGATGCCGAGGACCGTGCCCACAGCCCAGGCATATGAGGGCTCCTTGGGTACGGGCGGAAGTACAGGTCTAGGTGTGAACGTCTCCACCAAAAGATCCCTCACGCTTATCAAAGAGCCATTGTTGGGCAGGGCCTGAATGCCCAGAAGGCTGCACATGAGAGGGTAGAGGTCCACTGAGCGCATCGAGGTCTTGGTGTAACCAGTGCGGAATGATGGGCCACGGGCAACAAACACAGGGTGCATGCTGGGTAGGTGGTTATCATAGCCATGATTGCCCACTGTGGATAAAGAAAAGTGCAGAATAATCAGTTATGATCCGACAGTCAAAATAATCCAAAGCCACTAACTGCTTCAGGAAAAAAAAAAAGGTTTTAATTGATATCGTTTCCAAAATCGCATTTATACTCACACATAAAGGGTCCGGTTTTGTTCTGTACGATTGTCCAGCCTTCTTTGACCTCAATAATGATCGGCATTATTCTTACGTTGTGTTTGTAGTGGAAATGATCAGGAATGTCTTCTTTCCTGTGCACGACCATGTTAGGGTTTGCATTCTCCAACAAATTGTACACCCTATCAAATTTACCTGCATAAAAAATGATCAATAAAGTGGCTAATAATATAGTAATAATATATGATATAATATCTGTTTTAACTTCGTTTAAAGTAAAAAATGTCATTCTGTTTGAAACATACCTTCTTTGGGTAGAATGCCCACCACTGGGCTCTTGTCGATCCACGTATAGAGATCTCGACTCACGTAGGTGTCCAGCTCAATGACTTTGTCATGTGAGAGCTGGGTCATTCCGTGGTCACTGGTGACAATGAGATTCATTTTGTCATAAAGCCCAGCTCTCTTTAGCTCACCTCGGAGAAAGCCCAGTTTGACATCAATGTCCTCAATGACCACGTCCATAAGTGGGCTCTCGGGCCCTAGGTTGTGGCCGCTCTCGTCAGGCTCTTCCCAGTACAGCACCCCGAAATTGATCTCCTCTGGCCCTGAGAACCAGCTGATCAGCTTCTCTACTCTCATCTCGAAGGACATGGAGGCGTTGTATGGCATATAACGGCTCGGGTATATTCCACCAATAGACACGTCCGATCCAGGCCACATGGCAGCCCCGCTCCTCCTTCCGGCCATCTGATTGGTTACCCACAGTGGGACAGCCTCCTCCCACCATCGAGCGTTGTACACTTCCGGCCCCTCCATGGAGAAGGAGCGATTCATAACTGGGTCATACATTTCATTTGCTACGATGCCATGACTCTCTGCATGCAAGCCTGTCACTAGAGTGTAGTGATTAGGAAAGGTCTTGGTGATGTACGTGTTCTCCACCCGCTCCACCTGCACTCCCTCTTCCATCAGGGCACGGAAGTTGGGTGTGGGAACCCTGTTCACGTAGTCCCAGCGGAAACCATCAAAGGACACCAGCAGTAGTTTGTGATGCTCCTCTTGGTGTGAGAGAGGTGGAAGCAGCAAAGCTAGAAGGCAGCTCAGCGTGCACATCTTCCTCATTACCACGATGTTCATCTTGCTCTCTGATGACAGATGGAGCCAATAAAAAAAGAAAATTCATGATGCACACATAATGACTTTACTTTAGGCAAAACCCCATCTACTTTATTTTCCATTTTCAAAATAATACTAATATTCAGCAACAACTTGAATATACTCAATACTCAATACTGATTTGAACACGAGAGTGCGAACGGTGCAAGACTTTAGGATAATAAGTGTCCTATGCTGAATGCAAGATCGGTTTTGGCTTATTCACTTACACAAATCACAGCAGTTGATCAGACTGGAAAGTGTGTTTAATACAAACAGGTACCGATTCAGTCTTTCAGACCCTGGGGGGTATTGTACTTGCATTCAGATCAACATAAACAGAACAAACATCTAAAATCAACTTACACAAAAAACTTAATGGTCAAAATAAATAAAGTACACAAAGCTAAGAAAATAGCTAAAAACAATACAAAAGACGTGTAGTCCATGATTGCATTAAAGATTTTATTAGGAAGGGACATTAAGTGACTTTATTAAGTGGAAGTCTCTAAAACTGGAAACAGTCCAAACACTTCAGCAAATTCAATAGTATTTATTTGTATAGCGCTTTTAACAGTTTCCCATTGTGTCAAAGCAGCTTTACAGAAGTATAGAAACAGAAGAAAGAGGAAAAAGAAATAAGTATATATTAATAATAATAATAAGATAAAATAAAGATAAAAGCAAATAAATATATAAAATTTGAGTTTAAAATTATTATTATAAATTATTATTAATTTTAAATGTATAATAATTTGATATTTTACTATATATTCCTATCTCTAATGAGCAAGCTGGTGGCAAGGAAAAACACCATGGGATGTCATGAGGAAAAAACCTTGAGAGGAACCAGACTCAGAAGGGAACCTCGTCCTCATTTAGGTGACAATGCACAGTAAATAACGTTAAATGTAAATAATGTCCTTTATACAACAGTTTATAAGAGTGCAACCGAGAGCTCCTGAGGAACTAATGTGTCATCATAAACTGTGAGTTCAGCACAGACCTGATTGCTGATAAAGACCAAACCATACATCAAATTCATCAAAATCCAAAATGCATTTGAATTAAAAACACGTTTTTATGACAGGTCCAAGTTAGTTCAAGGACCCAAACAACCAATAAAATAGTAAATAAAAAAACAAGCTAAGCACCAGGATGAGTGTTATGTGCCACCAGGCATGAATGTCATTACTCAGGGGTTTCTTTATACCCTTTTAACAGGTGCACGGAAAATATAAACACGGCACATATCCAATAAACACGTATGTACATCAACACGCCTGTAATAAACACGTATGTACATCAACACGCCTGTAATAAACACAGCTGTACATCAACACGTCTGCAATAAACACAGCTGTACGTGTAAATAAACGCAGCACAGTTGTGAAGCAGAGTCCATTAAAAAATGGCTTCAAACCGATGACATCATATTCAATGCAGCTCGGATTCAACAGATTCGCCTGATGATATTATTATTGTTTATTATTAGTATTATTATATCTTCTATTATATCTGCAGTAGAACACAATGACGTCCCAGCATCTACCCAACGCTACACACCGGTTTAACGGTTAGTGACGGGTTTTTTTTAGGCTACAGTTAGCTTTTTGCTAACACCGCAGTATAACCCGAGAGACACGATATACATTTAACTTACAACCAAATACACGTCGTATTTTAACCGTCATGCTTACTGTCTTAATGGAATGAATGTTATGAATCCACACTGGAATTAATTATCAAGTACAAACAGCACACAGTAAACAAACACCTTACCTCGGAATAGCAGCTCACAGTCTGGCGATGGAAAGAAAACACATAACGGTGTCGAGGACCGGAAGTCCCGCCCTCAGGAAGTTATTAACATAATTAATGTAAAAAATAAATAAATAAAAAATATCAAGATAAAAAAACGTTAATATATAAAAAAATATATATGTCATATATTAATATTAAAATATGTCCAAAACATTAAAGAAAAAAAAAATGTACCCCCCCCCCAAAAAAATCACACATTAATCTTGATATCCTGTACAAAGTTAATTTAAAAGACATAAATCCAAAACGTTTCCCTAAACATTTACGACGTACGTCACCGTTGCTGAGCAACCAC
This sequence comes from Tachysurus fulvidraco, assembly GCF_022655615.1. Classification (NCBI taxonomy): domain Eukaryota; kingdom Metazoa; phylum Chordata; class Actinopteri; order Siluriformes; family Bagridae; genus Tachysurus; species Tachysurus fulvidraco. The sequence continues at coordinate 7,325,340 of NC_062533.1, forward strand.
ACTGTAGGGATTATTTTGAAAATAAATAAATAAATAGATAAATAAATAAATAAATAAATAAATAAATAAAATAAAAAAATGATATATCAGATTTTTGTACTTTCTGTCATATAAACACAGAATCTTCAGCTTGTTTTTGATTCTATGTGCACTTTGATTGAAAAAATTATTAATTAAAAATGTTTTTAAATTTTATAAGTAAAGTAAAATGGCAAAATGTAATATTTTTTTTATTTTAAATCTTTTTAATTTGTTTGGAAAGTTAAATATCCATAAATGTAAGTGGTCTGAAAAGAAACCAAACGTTTTCCATTTTAAGCTGGAAATTTAAATTTATTTTGAAACTTTAAAAGGACTCACAAGCTAAAAAGCTATACAAGGCTGTTAATTTAATTCATTTTTTAAAAAAAAAATAATTGTATTGCTTTATACTCCTTCTTTGTATTTTTTATTTTTATTTCCTTTATGTCATGTTACTATTTTAAGATTTGAATAATATGGCATTGTCCCTAATGCCAGATTCCGTGTCTGGGGATTGGGTCGCCGAGGCCCCGCCTTCGACTGCCACCCAATCCACATTGCACCGGGCCCCTTACGGTTTCTCCTGCAGGTGGTGGGCCCACAGGAGATCGGCCCCACAACGCTCTTACGGGCTGAGCCCGGCCGGGCCCTGTGGGGCAAGACCCGGCCACCAGACGCTCGCATGCGGGCCCCAACCCCGGGCCTGGCTCCAGGGCGGGGCCCCAGTTGCGCCTTACCGGGCGACGTCACGGACCTTGATTTAACTTTTTTTATAAGGGGTTTTTTGAACTGCTCTTTGTCTGGCCTGTCACCCAGGACCTGTTTGCCTTTGGAGACCCTACCAGGGGCAAAAAGCCCCAGACAACATAGCTCCTAGGATCATTCAGGCACGCAAACCCCTCCACCACAATAAGGTGGCGGTTCAAGGAGGGGATTTTGCATTTTGTTATCTATCATTTGTTAAAGGAACAATAAAAAAAAATAGGGGATACTTTCAAAGCTATCATTATTGCATTAAAGGTCGAAGGTTGTCCAGGATGAACGTTTCACTGAAGCAGAAGTTTTAGTGAACAACAAACTGGCTGACTTTTATTTATAATGTGGGTTCAATTATCCAAGTTCATCCAACACATAAACAGTGCTTTGGATTATTTTAGAAATAAATAGACAATAGTTTCTTGCTGCTAGCACATTCCCAGAGCAGATAGCAACCAGGAAAGGAACCAGATGATTATTTTATACTCGATAATCATTACATTGTTTTTGTTGTTGATAATAAATAATAATGTTAATAAATGTAAATAAATGTTTTTGTTGTTGAACTACTGCGTAGTTCAACAAAATCTAACATTTGAACATTTGAAGGATCTTAAGAATTTTATAGCAATAGTGATTGAAATAATTCAATCATTAAAAATTCAAATGAATCTATTTAAGAGAGAGAGGAATTAACTTTATTTTTTAACTTTTAATATCAAACGTATTTACATTTACATATACAGCATTTCGCAGAGAATCTTATCCAAAGTGTCATACAAAAGTGCTTTATATATAGAGAAAAAAGAGCTCATTTATGTATGTCAGGAAGAAGTATGTCTTCACCCGTTGTTTGAAAACATTCAAAGTCAGCTGTATGGATGTCTAGGGAATGTTTATCCCACCACCTAGGTGTAAAGATAGAAAAGAGTTTTGATGAGTACTTACCTTGTACCCTGAGAGATGGGACCAGTCAGCAGTGCTAGTAGATCTGAGGGAGCTTGGTGCAGTGTGAGCTTATTAAGATGCTTCATAAAAACACCATTAATGCACATTAAATCCATCCACCCCTATTTTTGTGCCATAGCTGTGGGGTGTTTCATGCACCCATTCATGCATCCATGAAAACCCTTCACATACCCCCTTTCCTCTAAATTATTAAGACTGTCGCAGTTAACAAAATCATTAAAATTATTAAATTATAAACATATGTGTTTCTTTATGCTTATTTTGTTACAGTAGTATGTTGTACATATTATACATCTCACATGCTTCATAAATATATGTATTATATTAGTCATGACAGTTTTATAAGCCTCAGGATACTGTTGATGTTGACCACAAAATAAAGTCTAGGATGATCAGCCCTGAGGAAGATGACACCCTTCCACTGGTAATCACTCCTGATTTGAAAACAAGAGGAAAATGAGTATAAAACTAAATGAGGCCTCTATTAAGCACAACTTGTGTGAAAGTGTCATTTGGTGACATTCAAGAGCAAATTTTTCATCACACTGTCTGTATAAACCAGTAAACTTATCACTTTAAAGTGGGAGCTTTAGATTATCCAAGTAAAATAAATCCATAACAATCTTCAGAGTATCTTATTATATAATCATTACAAAATTTTACTGGGATCGAGGGCAATATGGAGAATATACTGGATAAACTACCTTCTGAAATAACTGGTGATTGTTCTGGCATCCACATAAAATTGAGCAATCACACAACAAGGTTTTATAACAATGCAAGCCAGTAAGTTTCATAATGCATTGCATATGCTTAGAGGGGGTTTACTGCTGCACATGATGTAACTGAAGGTCTCTACAGAGTTGCTAAAATTAGAAACATCACCACTAGCTGCATGTAGTCCTAGCAGATGTAATACTGTATTGTCAGAATTAAGGGTTGAGATATTTTCAAATCACTAAAACACAGGTTTATTAATTGTATCTATAAAACTGCAGCAGTTTTCACCGGGATACTTTTCTAGCTGCACTTCATTCTTTTGACCACAAGATGTCAGTAATTCACAACAGTTAATTTATAAAATGATCTAGGATTTGGAGACCTTGCGAGGACTGCTTGGGCTCAAAGACAATGATCTTTTTTTACATACTTCTTTATCTATCTATCTATCTATCTATCTATCTATCTATCTATCTATCTATCTATCTATCTATCTATCTATCTATCTATCTATCTATCTATCTATCTATCTATCTATTTGTCTGTCTATCTGTCTGTCTATCTATAAACCAATGATTTTATAGGATTTTGGAGCACATAGCTTAATTGTATTTTTGAAGAAAGAAAGAAAGAAAGAAAGAAAGAAAGAATTCTGCATTATAAACGCACCATTGTTATTTATAAACCCCATTGTTCTGTTGCACTGGTCATGGTAGGCTATAAGAGGTGCACTAGTAGGTCCCCTACAGAGGGAGCAGTTGTGTGCATGTCACCGTGTCATGGGGAAATGTGAAGTTAGATCCACAGCCTGGTTACTGCTGTGCAAACTGTGAAGATGTGATCAGATACTTTGCTGTCTCCATGGTAACTAGAAGCTGACGCAAAACCCCCCACCCCCTTTTTTTTCTCATTCAAAAACAAGAGGAAAGTAAGAGCAGCTCGAGCGGGCGCACAACTCTTTTCCTTCTTCACGCGCGTCTTCCTTTCCTTAGTCTTCAAAGCCATATAACAGGTAAGTTAAGCTCTTTAACAGCCCTCATTTACACAAATTAGAGCAAGTGGGGACAGGAAAACGCTATATTTGATATATTCATTCATTCATTCATTCATTCATTCATTCATTCATTCAATTTTAAAATCAATTTTAAACAGATATTTACCAAATATTCCAGGCTTAGATTTATTTCAATATTTCTCACCCTGACGGTTCCAGATGTTTTCAGATGTTTCCTTGCGCAGTTTGATACATGACACTGAATCCACACTTGATGAACCTTTTTGGAGTGTTAGAAAGTCTCTAAGAACTCTTAGTTTCTCATCAGATTTCCTACTAAACAACTAAGACAACTAAGACAGTGCTACTCAGAATAAAAGGATACTCATGTTTAAAGTTCTTTTTCATAAAGGGAAATGATTATTTGGAGACCTCTCTGATAAGGGAACTAGAGAATCTAGAGTTTTGTTATCAGAGATCTGTTTGTCTTTTGTTAGTTAACTGTTAAACCTTTAAATGACCCTCCAGAGACACAACTTTTCTAAAGGTATCTCAGGAGTAAGGCATCTACAACGAGCCTTTTACATCTTAAAAAGTTCATTTATAGGACACATATCTGTGAGCGTTATGTAGATGTGGCTCTAATGCCAGCTACATGTGCATTATATGGTATAGATCAATAATGTAATATTTGCTGACTCTGAAAGACTTTTCAATTTAGTAAGGCATAAGACTATAATCACTGGGATAAATAGTAATCACTGAGTATTTACAGCGTTGATATTCTATTAAATCAAGATGTATTAGTCTGTTCTTATAGTATTATTTTGGATAGGAGTTTCATTCATTCATTCATTCATTCATCTTCAGTAACCACTTTTTCCGGCTCAGGGTCAGATACACTTGGCAAAAGGCTGGAATACATTGAGAATGGTACTCCTGTACATTGCAGGGCAGTATGCACACAGACTCTCCCACACTTTAGGTAATTTACAAACAAAAAGCATGCACAATTCGACAGGGACATTAATCCAATCTCAGATTGGGTACCAGGGAGTTATGTGGCAGCACTGTTACTTTCTTTAGCAAAAAGACTTTTTGTGGGACACATAGTGGGAACTAAAGATATTTTACATTTAACAGACCACTGAATTGAAACTAACCCTTGCTTGTCCTTAAAGCTAGGTTAGGCCAAAGTTTCATTAAGCAGGCTCAAGCAGAAGCAAAAGACAATAAACAGTTATTTCTTGCATAGGTCACATATTAAATGTTAATCTTTAAATTGGGTCTTATTTATTCTTACATGCATTATAATTTCTATTTTATTCAATACATAAATACATACCAAGTGATACATGCAAAAAAATATCAGTTTATTAGCCATCGGTTTGCATTAAGCAGTGTGGTGTCACTACACTACAAATTGTCACAGTCAGTCCGAGAAACGTATTAATTTTGTTAAGTTATTAAGACATTATTTATGAAATTTATGAAACACTATTTGGCATTAGTTCAATCATATAAAAATAAAACTTTCTTTTGTGTGCTAATATATGAGAACACACTGCATATGGAGGATGTGACCTCTTCTGTCATCGTTCCACTGTATACTCAAAGCTTTGTGATCGTACACTATGATTCCACTTCTCTGTCACTTTTAAATGCCTTATAGGTGTCGTTTCATGTAACAGCAAATTCGTGCTGACTCATTGGCTGGATTTAGCTACCATGGCAACTGCTAGCTTGGGAGGATCCAGTCCAGAGAGTGACATGAGATGTAGAAAGGAAACACTCAGTGTGAACCTTCAGATAGGTTACTGTTCAAAAATATGGTATTGCTGGTTAGGATTCAGATGTAGATCTAACTTTGTCACTGCACAGGGATACAAGTCTACACAAGGATATATATATGAGACTATACAGAATGTTTATGAGTTTACAGAATACATATGTGAATATACAGATAATCTATACAGTGATATATTGCAGTTCTGCGGTTCATCAGTGTGAAGTGGGAATTTTACTGTCACTGGGGTTAATAGTGAGTTGAAGAGTTCAGTAAGGAGACCGCTGTGGCGTAAAATTTGTTCCTGTTGTATATGCTGATATATCATTTATTCTACCAAACATTTGCAAACTAATAACATCAATCCAGGTACATGGGCATGCAGTAACATATTTGTGAAATAAAGATCTAATGTGCATCTTTTCTGTCCAGGATTTCCTAAAACCTCTTTATTGCATGAGGCCAGTAAACAAAATAACTAAGTTTTTGGTCAAGCAGAAGATATTTTAAATATAAGAGGATGAATTACATAAATATTTTCTTTTATTTACTGTAAACTCATTTGCACTTCCAAAGGTCCAGATCAGCTTTAGTGTTCAGCTGAAGCAAAACCATAGAGTGCATTAGCATTTCATTTCATCTCCAGTTTATTTTTAACTACTCTTGTGTTTGATTAACAGACAAGCCATGGACACGCTGCAACAGATAAATGTAAACAGAGTCAGTAGCCTGGACTGTGAAAATTTGGAGGTTGCAACAGATGACCATTTGAGAAATTTAAAGGAGTTGGCTGAGAGATTACATCTACAAACCAGAAGACCCTCCTATCAAGAGTGGAAGGCCCAAGTAGAAGCTACGAGTGCCAAAGGACCGCCAGACCCAACAAAGTCCACTGTATCAAGTCAAGACGAAGGACAGAAGCACACACATGGACCTGAAAGAAATGATCACGTGTTGCACTTAACAGAAGAGTGCAGCCTGACTTCAAGTAACCTGAAAGGGTTTGGGAATATTGATGAGGCTCTTGTTTGGCTGCGGAAAGAACTGGTGAGAGAAACTTGAATGTTGAATGTTGACTGTTACCTTTTACGGTGGAAAAGCATGATGCGTTTTTCCTTAAACCTCTCATTAAAATGAATCAGTCCTGTTGCTTAGAGTAAACAGTAAACTAAATGCCCAGACAGTAGAGATTACAAATGAATTATTTATTGTATAGGATAAATCATTACAAACACTATTGTAATGTGGATGTGTGTTTCCTTGACACTTTCAGTTAGAAATTAAATAATAAAATATCTCTCATTATCTAGTTTTAGGATTAAAATAGTGAACACTGTTTGTGAGAATTGTGAGAATACAAGTTCAATGTGTATTAAACATGACAGTTAATTAGCAAGTATGATGCAGTGTATTAAACAAACAATGGATTGCTGCAGATTTTGGCGATCGTGTTGGTGCTGTTAGTGCCATCAGTGCTATCATTTTAAATCATTGACTATTTACTATTTAGTTTAGTGATTGGTAACATGTATCTGAAACATGAATATCCAATCTCCAGTATCACATCATCATAATGGTTTCCCCTTATTATCAAAGTGAGAGGAGCAGAAAAGTGGGAGTGAATTTCACTTCCACAAAACTGTGATTCATCAGCTTTGGTCTTGTGTAGCTGCTTTCCTACAATTAATAGGCTACGTGTGAATTTTCTTACTTAACATTTACAAATCTGTTGCCATGTAAACTTTGTATATGGTCATTAGTATACAGCTAGCTGCATTGTCAGAGTACTCATGGTTGCTAATATTCTGGAGATTAAGAATAAAGCTGTTAGTTAGGCTTCCTCAGGTTTCCATCAGTTTCAGGTTTCCATCATTTACAATCAGTGGCTAAAATCAGTGTTATTTAAGGCAGAAATTGGTCTTTTAGGAATCTGTTCTAAGACTTAACTCTTGAACTATTTCAATTTACCTAATTCACCTAATGCATTTCCTCCACTGTTCAAACATATGTCAGGGATGATCATTTGTGTGATAGTCCTGTTACACCTGGCTTTGGTCTGTCTGCACCTCTTCGCCTGATCGGTGTTATTAAAATGAACATAAACACAAGACGCTTCTCCGTCTGCTAGCCTGAAAGTAAACAGAGTTTCTAAGTAAAGAGTATCATGTCTTCCATGTAAAAACTAGGATCTTATATAAAAATGGGTTATAGTGAAAAATATCTTGTTGGTCACATGTCGGCTACATGTCGGCTATTACAGTCTACTGCATGCACGCATTTATTTTCAATATTTAAATATATATAAAGTCTGCTAAGTTGAGGGTCTATGAACATTTGTGCAAAGAAAATCAGGGATTTATAAATTATGTAACATAAATTAAAGAGAAACTGAAATTGAGAAGTTTTTGTGGTTCTCACTAAGCTACAGTACCACACATTATCAGGTTAATTCTTCTCCAGAAGGAAAAGTATATATATTTCTCTTACTGTACTTCTTATAAATAATATAATTAGCATACTTGGATTTTGTGCTGGAATATAATAATGGAATAATGGAAACGTTCTCTAATTAAATACTAAGACCTTATTTTAAGCCCAGGTCTGTACATGTAGTAGGATGACATTTGGGGAAGAAAATCAAGTAATCAGCTGTTTAGTCAGGCTGCATTTGTGATGAGCTGAACTTGTGATTTTGGTTTTCTAAACAGCAATATGTCTGTGGATCAGATTACTCATACACTTCTATACTTGTTCACAGATGGAGATGCGTGTGCAGGACCAGCAGCTGGCTCGCCAGCTCATGCGCCTACGAGGAGATATCAACAAACTGAAGATCGAGCAGACGTGCCACCTGCACCGACGGATGCTCAATGATGCTACATTTGGCCTGGAGGAGCACGACGAGCTCTCTGATCTTCTATGTGATAGTCCTGTTACACCTGGCTTTGGTCTGTCTGCACCTCTTCGCCTGATCGGTGTTACTAAAATGAACATAAACACAAGACGCTTCTCCCTCTGCTAGGCTGAAAGTAAACAGGGTTTCTAATTTAAAAACAAGGATCTTACATAAAAATGAATTATAGTGAAAAATATTTTGTAACGAATCATGAAACTGTTAGCTGTAATGATGCACTCACATTTATTTGCTTAATTTGCTTTCATTGCCTTCTGCTTTGTATGCAATATGCTGTATCATTTAAATTACACACCAAGCCTTATAAGCTAAATTATACATACAAAACAAAAACACTTGAACAGTTAATACACACAGAATATGCTTAAAATTAAAATAAAAAAAAAATTCTACAGGCATAATTATAGCAAGATACAGGACAAATAATCATATAAATATGTTTTCATTTCAGTAAAAATATTTTAGATATAAAACTGTATTGTTTTGACAACAGTTTTCCATGTTTTGTATCTACTACGACTATTACTTTATTATTCATGTTTTTTAGGTTTTGAGACACAAGAGATTCTGGATACAGAGAACTCATAGCTATTTTGGCACATAGCCAGATAATTAGTTGGGGCTTGTGGTTATTGGAAAAGTAATCATTGATGGGGTGTAATAGCATTTATTTTATCCCCCTTATAACCCTAACAATTTGCCAATGTAAGTTTTTTTGTAACTTTTATAAGTTGTCTAATGTTGTGGAACATCCTTAAGACAGCTTCTTTTTACAGCTATAAACAGTCAGTCGCTCACTATGGTCTTTTCTTTTATCTTGAATATAATAATGACGTTTGTCATGTAACTGAGAGACTATAATGCACAAAGACTCCCGTGGCTTATTACCCAAGATGCTAGATTTACGATATATACATTTAGTAAAATCTAAATTTATATTTAACCCCAATAAGCCAGAGGCATCAGCGGTGAGGAAAAACTCTCTGAGATTATATAACCAAGAAGAACCAGAGTCAAAAGTGAAGAGTGTGATTATATAATAAACCATTTCCTTTCTAGAACTTTAATACAAAAAATATATTGTTTAATTTTTTTCCATTGATTCTTTATAGTCTGCAGATCGTCTTAAATAAAAGAACAACGTCAAAGATGATTGTTATGTAACATTAAGAAGTGCAGTTTAAGTCAAGGCTCCTGACTTCTTTGTATTTAGCATAAAAGTACAATGGAATTTTATGTCACTATTAAATGAAGAAACAAAAAGAAAAACTTTATGGCTTTCCTTCTTTTTTGATCTGCACAATTACGATAAACTATCATGACACCCTCCTATAGCTGCCCAGCCTGTGTGTGCCATGCAAGAAAGGGAAAATTCCATGAAACTTTTTAAACATCTTACCTCAGGATAAGATAACATGGGAAACAAAAGTAGGACAAGAAGCTTTGCAGCCCAAAGACAGTATTCAGGAGGTTACTGTTTCACAGTGACACACAATGACTGGCTTCTATCAATGGAAAACACACAAAAAAGGAGCAATGGAGGGAAACTCCATGTACCCAAGAGACAGTATAACGTGACTAAAGATACTTTAATGGCAGGACTAGCCACACATTAACAATGGCTCCATGACTGAAGAGTATCCACACAGATCCGTACGATGACACTGTTACAACAGTCTGTGTGACTTCCTGTTTATCACTTATGCTGTAGCTCAGCGACCTGCAATATATGACCTACCTTTTATTGTTGAGGCCTTAGGCTTCCCTCTTATTTCATGTATGCACCTTAATTCTTTTAGGAGCTGCTCTTTTAGCTCAGCACACAGACATCCTCTGGAATGTAAGACAAACATCATGCAATTTTATTAGAGTGCAAAAGTCACATAAGCGAATATACAAAGGTGCTTATGATCATCTTTCGTTTCAGTGGGACCTGATCTACTGTTTCTGAAATAAATGGTTGGCGGTGTTCTGCCTGCAGCATACACCAAGCCGTCCTGACCAGGAGAGATTGTGTAACACAGTGGTGTTAATTTACAACACGGTTGCCAAAGTCAGCACCTGTTCCTGTAGAGGCTTTACCCGACTCATACAGAAAGTGCTTACAACTATAATTTCGATCCAAGATCTGTCCAGGATAAAAGATTCTGCCTCTTTAGGACAGCACAGACTGATCCTTCTCTACTTTTAGCATGGCTGCAGGTAACCCATGCTGAGGACACACCACGATGGAGAAAGCAAGGCTCCTTGGTTATCCATTCTGGGAGCATTTAATCCTCTTTATCTAGCAGAGAAAGTTGCATGCTCAGACCATTAGCAAAGGCTTATGCCTATTTAAAGAGAGCTCTTTAACTGTCTGTTCCCAGGCCTGGGTGGATGTCCAAAATGAACAAAAAATTCCCTTATATAACAACTCATTATTTGATTTGATTTATATGAATAGTTTATACGAGAATTATATATGGAATATATTTTAAATCTAGGCAAACATCAAAATGAAGAGGCTCAACTCCAGTAATCATTAAATATGCCTCAAATAATACAATTTATTTATAAATTATAAATGCAGTAAATCAACCACCAGCAGCACTGGCACATCTGATAGCCAAATGAGCTGTTGCCAAACCTCAGAAAATGCTGCATAGTCCATATTTCTGCCAGAATGAGTGCCTTTGAGAACGTCTGCTTAACTAGGTCTTAAAGTTAGCAGTCTTGTAAAGATATTGTTTTTTCCCCTTATTGTAAACTGGTACTTTTAAAAAAAAAGTAGAGAGCCAATCAGTCTGCTGCCTTCAAGATGAAGTGTAGAAGAGTTTACAGTGACTTAGTGTAGGACTAAACAAGTCTCGTCTAAGTCTTTGCCCGTTACACAAATGGCATTTAAATACAGATGGCTGACAAATAAATAGACATAACAAGGGCAGATGTTAATCATGAGAAAAGTCAGAAAAATCACATTTATTAACATCCTAATATTCTGTATAAAAATCAGTGATGGACTATTGCTAGATCCAAGTATGTCAGAAGTCTGACAATAGCTGAATTATAAATAATTTCTAAATAATGTAATGCTTCCTGTAATGAGCTGTTTCCCACCACAAATTAGTGGAGTGTTTCTATTTTTCCTGGGGAAATTAAGGAACTCCATCTTTCTACATAGAGGGGTGTTGGTGTGTGTGTGTGAGAGAGAGAGAGAGAGAGAGAGAGAGAGAGAGAGAGAGAGAGAGAGAGAGAGAGAGAGAGAGAGAATGAATAACATCTCAATACAGCTACAGGGGATATAGTCTGCTGCTGCTAGCAAACATCCATGTATCACTGTTCGAGTGTGTAATATAAAAGGTAGTTTCCAGGGTGAACATGAGTAGTGTTGACCTAAAAAGCACCAATATTTATATTACAGTTGGTATTTTAAGGCCAACTGATGACTGGTATTTGGCTTAATGTCAAACATCAGACAATAGGAAATAAAAGACTGACCAGCATTGTTATTCTTAATGCAGAAAATGCCTAAATATAGCTTTTTAATTCAATGTACCATGGAACACTGCTTGCCTGTTAACAAGCTAGCTAGATTTTTGTAGTGCCATATATATGGTAAAAAGTGCAAGACTGTGATGCGGGTATATTACATTAGGATGATGTACAAATCAAACAAATGAGCGGCTATTCTTTTAGTGACTGGGAATATAAATGTAAAGTAGCTCACTGATTATACAGCGAGGGATATTCTATTAGGGATGCATGAAAGCCTCCAAACAAAAATGAGAGTAAATATAAGTGACACTGGTCTATAGAAATGTGGCAAAAGGAATGACCTGGCTAAATGGGAAGTATGTGCAGCACACACGGAGAACAATACACGGTTCAATGTGACCCTGACAGTGAAGGTTTCTGGTGGTTGTTACGCTATGGGGGGCATTATGCTGGCATGCTATGGCTTTTGCCTTGTGAAAAGACTACATTACATAAATAAGTACACACGTACACACACACACACACACACAGATGCACAGAGACAGACACACAGACTAATTGTGATGTACTGAACTAAAAAGCAGTATAGAAGAGCATGTGGCAGTGGCATAATGATGCTAAACTAACCATCTTATAACTAACGATACCTTTAAACAAAGTATACAAGTGATTTTTGATTGTAAAATGTTCATACCAGAGTATTATTGGAAAAATATTGATGGTAACATCAACACAATAATATGCAAACAACAACCTATGGCACATTCACAACACTCTGAATACTAAACATAATATTTAATACAACTCGTTGGTCAGTCTGTACAGATTACAGAATGTTTCTTACATCTCTGATGGATGATATAATAAGCAGTTGATCTGCAAGGCACAATTTCAGGCTACATAAAAACTGAAGGCTACAACATATAACACGACATTTGCACAAACAAAACAACAAACACCATCAGCCAGCCAGTTGGCCTGGTCAAATATCTAAATGCTCCAAGTTGTTAGCCCAAATCAACAATGTATAAAGCTACGTTCACTACCTGGTGGACTGCAAATCAATCATGGGGTAATTACAACTAGCACTAGTTGTAAATATATAATAATAAAAATGTGCTTAAATGTTATGCAGTAAAAATGAAAATAACATCAAACAGTTAATACAATGAGAGCAATAAAAACACTTGATGGATTGGAAGTTAAGCTAAACTGCTTATTGAAACCCGAACTGAATCTGAGAAAGCCACTTGGCTAAACATATAACTTCAGGTAGACACCCAATCTTTTAATCTCACAATATACCGTGTAGCAGTTGAGATTCAGAGGTCAAAATGCTACTAAAATGGCCAGGAATAAACACCTCTCTGGAAACACTGATCTTTTATAATGCTTTTATGTTCTGGTTATCAGCACAAACACCCCCCCAAAATTCTCATACTGTAAAAAAAAAAAAAAAAAAAAATCTGCCTTTGATACTGAAGATACCCAAATGACTGCTTTGACTGCAATGTATATGTAGCACAGAATCCACAGACTAATGTGAATCATTTTAATGTGCTTCATAAAAAATATAGCATTTCCAGTTCTCTTCGTGTCTCATCAGTCACAGTATTACCACTTGACTTCAATTATTTATTTATTTTTTTGCATGATTCTTAAATGTGAGTGCTTGAGAAATAAAATGGAGTAACACATCTTGTGATTATTCTAACACCTTCATAAAAGAAACCTAAATGCTGGTCTCAGATCAGCCTAAATAGTTACTGTCTTATTAAATGATAGCAGATACTGCCAATAAACACTTATGAAAGCATCATCTGTGGCGTGCACAGATACAGAATGTCCTCATGCACTTCAAGTGTCTCAAAAAGCACCATCATCCAGTTGAATGACTGAAATGTGGTCACAACAATACATAAAAGCCAGGATTAAACTGAGGTGGCATAATATTGACATTCCAGCATTTGACTTGAACCAATGGACTATGTAATAGTCAATATATCAAGTGGAGACAGTGGGCTTAAGCACACAGATTTTATTTTTTTCAGTCAGGTTGACACACCATCCTGGTCCATACTGCACCCTAATGCTTCGATGTCATTGCTGATGTCTGAGATCATGCGGTCCCACTCATCACCCTCAGAGGACACGGCCCCTTCATCTGATCCTCCTGCTGCCCCGTTGCCATTGGTGGTTGAGTCAGAAGCTGAACTGGCTGTACGTCTGTAGCGGCCGAAGCTGTCAGTAATGATGCCGCGGCCATCCTTCACGCCGATGGTTTCTAGGAAGTTCTCAAAGTGTTGACTGTCCTTCTCTGGGATGAAGGGCCTAAGGCCTGCCAAAAAAACATTAGACTTGTCAGGCAAATCAACAAAGAGATGAAGTACTGCTGAGCATGTAATTGTATACCATGAGCAATAATTATTTCTTACATTTTTCATCTTCAACAAGCTACTAAAGTGACACACATGCACACACAGCTTGACTGGTCCCACCTTCTCTCAGGGTACAAGGTATGATTATCACTACACAGGGAGTCTATATGGTCTACATTGCACATTTAGTTGTGAAGCCCAAAAAAATTTGGACATATGGTGTAGCTGACACTGCACTTTGACCCAAAATGCCCAACAAATCTATATATTAATAATTACACAGGTGTTATTACTGGTCAATTTAAAGCAATTCGTTCCAAACTATCAATTACTGGCCACGGACAATTAGTGTAAGAGAAGTGGAGTTTCTGTATTGTAAAGTTGGAAAAGTTGCTCTTTTGATTGCTGTCTCAAAGATTTTCTATGTTTCTTGGGATAAGTGTGCTAACAGAAACGAACAAAATGGCAATTCAATAGCCTCTTGGTCTATAGTCTGTGGTAAGTCATCATCAAGTGTGCATAAGCCATACAGCAAGAGCTGATGAAGGCAAGTATTAGCCGTGAAGCTGGTTTGTGTTTTTGCACATCGCCTTCAAGAAAGCGGTTCAGTGGTTCCTGCACCTTGCAGTTTAGTTACAGGAAACTGTGCTCACCGAGTAGGAGGAACTTTCTGCTGTCTCCGTAGAGCTGTCTCAGGTTGATACAGAACTCGTGGATAGAGGCACCGGTTCTGTACTCATGCAAGTGTGTAGCAAACTGCTGAATCTCTTGAGAGGACAATTTTGTTCTCAACTAGAAGACAAAACAAAACTCAGACTTCAGCATGTAAGAGAAAAAAAAACATTAATTCACATTATTAAAAACCACACAGCAAAATTTACTTTTGTTTATTAACACACACACACACACACACACACACCGTGGTCATGTAGTCCTGTAGCAGTTCTGCTGCTGTTGTGCTTAGTTCACTCTCACTGGCTGTTTTGTCCTGTGGTGACGCTGGTGTGGATGATGGTGATGAACACGGAGAATGACCTACTGCCTCTAATGAGCTCTGAAACAAACTGTGAATGGCCATAAAGATTACCATCCTTACATCCAACACAGCCAGTGGTGGCTAGATTGTTGAGTTAGTGAACTTAAAGCAGAATCCACTGCAATCCCAGAAATAAAAATATAAAGAAATACTTACAATGCACCTGAGCTTCCTTGAAATGGCTCTTTAACATCCTTGCTTGAGGAGTCATCTTGATATTGAAATAAACACAATGCTTCTGGTAAATGTGTTATTTACTACTCAAATTCCATTTCATGGCATTTGTTCATTGCAAAACATGAGCAAACACTTGCGTTCATATTCTTATGTAAAATACATCATCTTCATTAACTAACTACTCTGTCCAGCACTCGTTAACCTTTAATAACACTCTTACTATAACAGCTACAAGATATGCAGCAAATCAATCGGTACACTGTCATATGCAATATAGATCAGAGTTTAAAACTTGATTACTAGAGACTAAGAAATCTGATATCCAGTTTCAGACCTGAACAAATAATTAAGAAGTTAAACATTCCAGTTAAACCCAGTTAAACCTTACTTGGACCGAACTGACACTGTCCTTTCACAGTCTTCTTGTTTGATGACACTTGAAAAGATCGTAACTCTATTTGTTCTGTGTGTGTGTTGATAACCAGCATGTAGATATTGATTCCCACCCCTTACCGCTGTAGAGGGAGAGATGCCGAGTGGGTGTTGTAGCTCCATCCAGAAAGTCGATGGTTCTGTCCAGGAAGTCGATAGTAGATTCTGTGTAGACTATCTGAAAGACCTGACTGAGGAGCAGACACAGCTCCTCTGCTGCTGCCTGAAAGAATACAACAATCAGAGACCATCACTACAGCTCTGACTAAATTCACTAAATCTCATGACATTTTTGAAGAGCTATAGATTCAGGTATAATTTCAACTTTCAACCCTCTGCACAACAGAATACGTTATTTTTCATAAACTACAACGTATATTATGTGAAGGAAAACAAATATTTCAAATTTAACTTATTTTAAGAGAGGCGAAAAAACAGGCACAAGCAAATACGCTATCGTTCTAGCACACAGACAGGTTTTTAACATTCGTGACCAAAATTCACTCCATGCATCAAGTATGAATTTTCGGTATCTTTACAGCTTTAAAGTCACTCTGGCACTGTTGGAAAAGCTTTGAGTTCCCATGATATTAGAAAAGATTTTCAAGATACTACTATGCTCTTGTACAGCCTGGCATCATTAGAGGTACAAAAGAACCATTGGGCCAAACACGTTGAACAAAAGATTTCGTTTTATTATTAGGTAATGCTAGTACTTGAGCTGGACAGGTTAGTGACCTTGTTCTCGACGGCCAGCACGAGTAGGCAGCAAATGTCCACAGCTCCACTCTCCGACAAGGAGCTCAGAGTAGTTGACTTCGACAGCTCCGGACATGTGCTGGGACAAGGTGAACCTCCAGGCTCTTGAGCTAAAAACACACACACCACACATACAAACACACTTACTAATAATGGAAAAAGAACCCTAAATTTAATTCTAGTTTATTTTTTACATTGTCTTTTGAATAAGATGAATTTAACAAATAACACAATATAATCCACTCAATCACACATTTAAATAAGATAATCATGCTAGTGGGGTCCCAAGTCATGTTCTGGAGCATGTGAACGCACCTGTTTTCAAAATGACCAGGTGCAGGGAGTCATCTCGAATGTAGGAAACGGCAGCAATGTCATGGATAGGTACTCTCAGGATGATGTCCTCTCCATCACGCCACACCAGTTTGATGTTGTAGGCAGACAGACTGACCAAGGCATCTTGCTCCGATGTCAGCTGACCTGCCAGCTGGTGAGATTTCTGGAAGCACAACCAAATAAGCCAGATTCAATTAGTTCTGTGAACGATTAGCAGAAACGGGAAATGAAATCATGCACTAGTCATCTCACCCTGGCATTGTCAACCAGCTGTAAAACTTCAGTGCGGCTAGAGGGATTGAGGTATCCTGGGATTGAGCTCAGCTGCCCTAGATACTACAGGTGTAAGGAAGACAAAAAGCTTAGTCATTAATTGTCACAAAACCTAAATACTATCCAGATCAGTTGTTTTCAGAAGTCAGGTGCATGAACAATAGTCTGTGATATTCATTTTTTCTTTGTAACAGCAACCAAAGCCATATTTATTATTAAGCTCTAATAGCTAGAAGACTGATTGACTGCTCACTTGAATGAACTGGATTTACTCCAAACTTTAATTTAACTAAAAAACAAGCAGGCCTGTGATGAATGTCCAATTGTAGTATTATTATTATTATTATTATTATTATTATTATTATTATTATTATTATTATTGCACAATATAGACTAATGTATGATGATATTTGAACATTGGGAGAGCAGAGATGCACCAAGGCTAGGTGAAGTCTTACCTTAACCTCTTTCTCAATGTAATCGTTGAGCAGAATGTCTGGGTCAATTCGGTGGTCAGGGACAGAGAGTGAAAAGGTGTGAAGAGCCCGTCGTTCGGTGCACTTCTCCTGAGCTTTCTTATCTCTCCCTTTCTCCCCCTTCAGAAACACACGCTTAAACGGAGACACGATACCCGGCTGTGCCGATGGGGAAGACAGAGGAAAGGGAGAGTAAGAATAGGGCAAAGCAGAATTTCTTTATACACTGATCTGTAAGCCACAATCATAAAGTCAGACAGTTTAGAATCCACTGAAATGGTGCACAAAGACTCGACTGCTATGTTGATGTAGTCATTTTGTAACATTATGACTAAATCAGACCTGCCAACCTTGGAAAAAATTTTTGAGTAGCAACTTACTGCATCGACGCGGCACGAGGTCAGGCACATTTGCTGGTCAGTGTTAAGTTCACATGCTCACTCATTACTTTTTACTTAGCACATAGTTCTCACTCACCACCATATACACCACATACAAGTAGACCATGAAGAACTATTTTATTGAAAAGGCAACATAAAAACAAAAACATGTCTCTTAAACATTAATTAAATACATGGGACATTATAAATAACAAAAATCAACAAAAAGCATACTGTATTAAAATACTGAATAAATAACAGAAAAAATAAAGGGCTTTCAAAAGGTCTTTTAAACTTTATAAATAACTGAAAACTGCCATGTCTCTTGAACACATATCAGACAACAAAATAAATAAAATCTCAAAACGTGTGATATTTTCACACTAACAATAACAATACTTGGCTGCTACTAAAATAAAGAGTATAACGTTATGTGCATGATCGTTTGTGTATAATATCTGCATACTATTTTAACAACTCTTTATGTATTGCCATAAATTAGACCTAATGAACTAAACAGTAACTTCAAATCTGAAAACACATACATGTGTTAATTTTCTCAGCAATAATGCAAGACTCTAGACTTCACTATGGTTTTGACTGGCTGATCATATAATAATACCTCCCTCATCATTTCTACTTTCTGCTTCTATTTCCCCGCTTTTCACAAAAAAATCTGATGTCCATCAGATGTGATCTACAGGAGTCAGTAACAATCGAGTCAGAATACGATTTATATTTTAAAAAAATTACATTAGTTTCGTCATGTTATAGCATGACTGCGTGCTATAAAAGGGATACACAGACGCTCGCGGATATTGATTTCTGCGTGCTCGCGCCAGTTTGTCTTTTCCGTTAAAGTACGACGGCAATGTGTTTACAGGCATGACTTACGTTTCCTATATAAATACTGGCAAATAAAGTAAAACTTGATCTGTGCGTAAAACTTAAACTTGAGGCACAACACCGGACACTTGGGCACACGCCCCAGTAAAGGAGTCTAACGATGCCTGTGGTTCTGCAGGCTTATTAAAATGGATGAAATTCTCAATCCTGGCCATTTACCTTTGAAACGTTAAGTCCTCACTTGTAAAAAAAAGTCACTGTAAGAAGAATTGAAGATGGACAGAGACAGATGAAAACCACAATCGTTTTGATGGCTCTCCGTTTGTAGTGTTGAAGAGATTTAAACTGGCGCTATGATTGGTCGAATTATTATTTTCCCAGGTTGCTGCCCAATGCAGTTACATTGGCATCAAGGCATCAATTTTTTACAATGCGTATTTTGAAGTGACAAATTGTAGCAGCGTACTTTGATGTCTAAATGCGTATCTGCTACACAAAATGCGTAAAGGTTGGCAGGTATGCTAAATACAACTGACCTGTGTCATCTGAGACGCTGTGGAAACTATCCATAGTGACCAGAAGCCTTTTCTATTGATAGTGGTTTGAAACTAATTTAGACTCAGATAAACAAATGCTGACTTGTCGTTTCCTGCATCTATTTTTTTGCACCAGCAAAAACAAGATGCCTGGACAATTTATTACAAAGCAAAAACACACAGCAGCCTCACACTATCCAACATATCATAGATGCTAGACAAAGTAACATCCCATGGTTTATAGGAAACTATATATATATAAGGATTCTGACCTCAAAATTGGTGCAAAAGCGGTCTACTTTCTGAAGGGTAAAATAGAAGCTAATGTCAGCCTAGTAGCAAAGAGAAGAGTTGTGCACATTTTTCCTTCCTCATTTTCCAAGTGCAAGACGTGCATGTTGATCAAAAGGCAAATGTCTAATTTGCTGAAAACTTGCTATGTTTTGCAAAGCTAACTTCCGTTAGCAGAAATAAAAGGCTTCCGGTAAACCTACCTCTGTCTCCATGGTTTCTCACTAGAAACTCTAAAGAGTAAACACAAGAGGAGAAAAGTAACTGTCGTTTTCAGTCTTCAACACAATGCTCCTTCACAAACGCTTGCGGCTGTTCGGCTCACAACAGGTGGCATGTGGCACAAGGCGAATGACGTGTGAGCCACCAAAGCGGCAGTGCAGCCCTCAAAGCAGCAAAAGACAGCACACCCCACCGAACAAAAAAACACTAATGCAACCGCTCATACTCTTAACCGTGCTGCAGCATGTGCGAAACGGAAGATGCTCAACCACAGCTTCCTGTGATCAAACTTAAAGGTACATGAAACTACCATCTTTCCCTATAAGCTGTTCCTGCTAATAACACAGAGCTTCTCTGTTAAAGAACAGACAGTAAAAATCAGACCAAATCAATAAGAAATCTCAAAGCCAATCTTATAGATTAGCAAAACTGTGCGACATACCAGACATTTACGCTTTATTTAATCATTCCCCGGTTCAAACAAAAATATACATTTACCTCTTCAGTAACATTGTGTGTCTCCATTCCACTCACTAGTCTACTTTACTTATTTACGCACGGCATAGGGACACTAAAGGAGCATCAACATTTCACAAGTTTGCTTCTTCCTGTAATACGAGGACATGAGATGCTACAGGTGAACTGTGCTAAGAAGAATAAACCCACTGTAAATCTATAAGACATGGAACTGAGGCATCCCTTTTATATTCATTCAGTCAGTATGATCAGTTGGTCTGGTCACTGTAATAAAACACCTATATTTAGAGAAAATTACATGGTAAAACAAAAAATGAAGTGTGAAACTTGGTTAGGAATTTACCCTTAGATAGTTCCTGGTGCTCAGATTACCAGATACTGCAGAGTTCACAGAACTGACTTGACAAGTTTACGAGAAACTTTTGTGTTGTAAAAATTCAAGCATTCCATAGTTCACTGCTGCTGTGACCAGAAAAGTTTCAATCGAACAGCTTCGTGATTTCTAAGGAAAATGTGTTTACAGTGCTGATTTCACCGATAGTGCCATCATGTGGTTATAAGTTTAGATAGCATTGCCTTACAAAAGCATTAAAATTAGTCTTTTATACGTAGTGTGTCATTACAGACATTATAGACGTCTCATAGCACATAATACGAGTAAATGGTTTCATATTATACGTATAATACATATTTTATGGGTTCGTGATTGCCATTTCCTGGAAGACAGTAGAAAGCATAAACCAGGCAATGCTGGGATAAATTGAAACAAGTGCTTCCAATGAAATACTTTCCTTAATCAAAAACACCCATATGTACTTTGTGAACATCTCATTCCAGATTTATTCCCCTTTACCGTTATAATACACCCCACTGTTCTGTGAAGGCTTTCCACTACAAGTTTGTTGAGTGTCTATGGGGATTTGGGATCATTCAGCTACAAGAGCATTAGTGAGACACTAATGTTGTTTGAGAGGGGTCTGAGGTGCAGTCATTGTTCCAGTGGGGTTGAAGGCATGACTCAGTGCAGGATACTTTATTCTTCCACACCGAACTTGACACAAGATGTAAGACATCCTATAAAACTAAGCGATCCCAACTTGGTGGCAACAGTTTGAAGAAGAACCACATACGGCTGTGCTCATCACATCTCCACAAAACTTTGGCCATACAGTGTCTACTATCACATTGAATCTCATCCCTGCATCTAATAAATCTAACTCATCTGTAAATCTAACTCATTTAATGCTATTAATCCGAATCTAAATAGTTTGATGCTATTTCATCATCATAGGTGCACTGCTGCTATGACATCTCACCAACTTCTGAAGAGAATACATTAAATTAAGCAATCTTGCATAAATAGTAAGCTTAATGACGTGCTTAATGCCTGCTGTTTTCTATGTACTATAGAAGGCAACAGCTCTCAGGTGAGTTTAACCACAGACACAGTACACACAAAACTATTAATGCAGAGGTGCTTGCTAAAATTATCTGTATAATGGAGAAGTTTTTTTTTTTTTTTTTTACTGTTAATCAGAGGGAAGAGTAAGAGTAGATTAATAAATAATTAAAGAGTAGGTACACCCTTGAGATCTGCAGATATGAAAAATGCACTTCAGGATGTGGCTCCCATACAGTACGTGCATGTAGGCAGTTAGCAGTGCTTTAACGAATGGCCTAAATTATATATTTTATATATATATATATATATATATATATACACACACACACATACACACACACATTATATATACTCAGCCCATGCCATTTTGTTTGTGAGGCAAAACAGCTATATAATAATAATAATAATAATAATAATAATAATAATAATAATAATAATAATAATAATAATAATAAAATATTTATTAGAGCAACCAGTTCAGGCTGATGGTCTGTAGCTTGTTAGAATCTTAGGGAGCAGTCTGTGTGTTAGAAGATATATCAGTTTGTTTCCTGTGTCTATAAAAATATGTATAAAGTACAAAATAAAACAAAAGACAGGTTGTTATAGGAAAATAAATCAATGACAGGCTTGGTTAATGCAGACTGAAGAAATGCAGTTGCTTTTACCGACTTTATTTGTAAGACCTGATCGTATTTTTTAATGAATCAAATAATGACACAATATACATTTTATCTGTTTATAGGTTGATTTAATATTGGGGGATGTCCATGAAACAAATTTGTTCATTTGTTCTTTCATTTATTCGATTATTCATTCATTCTCCTTTGGCTTATCCTGGTGGGGGGCAAAGGGTTAGGTCTTATCGTCATTTGTGTTATAGGAGATAAACAGTTGTTACCTCACCAGGGTCTTGTGAGACAGTGCAAAGTTCTCAATTCTTTGTTTATTTTACAAAGTGCTGACACCTGAGACTCCTTCTGTTAAAGGTTATTTAAGCTACATCCTTTAAGATGTTGGTATGTATTAATTATAAACATGTGAGTTTAATGACATTTTTATACAGTATGTGTGAGCCAAAGTGAACCAAACTATGCCATACACTGTGTTTTAAAATGCAAAGAAAGAATAGCGCTTCTGCTCCCTCCAACTGCCTCGGGAGTGTATTACACTCTATTCAAAAACAAAAGACAGCTATGACATAATGACGTAAAGGGCACGCTGACTATAAATAACTTTCAGAGTCAATTTTAATCACAATACAGTTACCAAAGAGTAACTGTTAAAGTTGTGCACGTGTGTTTTCTACATTTTGATGCACGTTGAATGCTGTTCCCTGACATGGGAAATCTAAGTCAAGCCCTTGACACATCCCACCCTAACTTCCTGTTTCTGAAAGGAAATGTAGCAACATATGAGATCAAATCCCAACACCAAACAACTTCCAGAGGCTCTTTAATCCTCGGAAAATTAACAATTAAAACAAAATGTCTTGTCTAAGGATCTAAGCGGTTATTACAGTGTAGAATGTATGAATGTCTGAACGTAATTACTGGAATTATCATGAAAGACTGAAAAAGAAAACAAGTAAATAAAAAGGTAGCAGCACTTTCAGCAGCCTGCAACACCAGCTGACGGAGCAAATGGCACTCATTTCCTCAACATGGACTGTACACTCCCTGAGAAACCCCTGTGATGACTGCGCAGCTGAGGGAGTGTTATTGTTTTCCAGATTAACAAGAAAAAGAAACAACGATATGGAGATTCCTTCCCTGGCTCCTGAGTAGGCAGTCATGGGGGAGTCATATCCTGTCTGAGTCTTTAGCAAACCCTGCCCTTTATTCTCCCTTGTGTATGGTAAGGGGAAAGTCTACAAAGCAGGGCTGACATGTCTGTGAATATGTACAACATAAAAAGCATATTAAACTAGCACAGTTAAAGGGTCAGGTTATTAATTACTAACAGTCAATACACAAAATAATGTAAGGAATATTTTTTTAGGATCCAGTGTTTTACACTACAGGTATATGAGGCAGTCTTTCCACTCGTGTTTTCTACTAATTAAAATCACCATGAAATCACAATTGACATTTTGTATGAATATATTAGCTTTAAGGTTATCTTTAAGTCAGTGTACTCCAGAACAACGATTCACACACACACATATATATATATATATATATATATATCTGTCTCTCTCTACCATTATAATATATTACCAGATTACTTCAGATACTTCTCATCAGATTCTCTGTCTAATCTCTCTAGATGTGTTCCACCCCAACATTATAAAAATCACCTTAACAAAGTTGTTGAGCAACAGAAATGAGAGAAAACAGAAATAAGGGAAATAAAAATCACCAGTGTATCATTGTTGCATCTATGGCAGTGTCAAATACATCTAAAAAAAAAAATAGAACTTAGCCTGTAAAAAATAGGAGAAACAACTTGATCTTCCCAGCCTGACTCCCTGGGTTAATAGAAACTACATAAAAACATCAAGAAGTGTGCTTCAAGACACCTCACGAGGACTTTAAACAACATTCTGGATCATTCCGGATGTTTGTTGGCGGCACAGAAACAAATGCCGTGCGGCACCAAAGAAGATATAAACACAGTTATATCTATCAAATGAGCTAAATTATATAATACAGAAATTATACAATATTTAGTGACATTCTAATAATAAATTAACCTTTTCCACTTTTCAATACAATACCCAAGTCAGTCTTGTCGAAAAGGGTAAAATTCTGTATTGTAAAATGTTGTGCTTTAAGATTTATTACACTGCAGATCTACTGAATGCTTGATCATAATTGGTCAGGTGGTGATTATTAATTTTCCTAATCACTAGTTCTGACACAACTTCTAGCTGAAAGGCAAGTCACGGGTTTATATTAAAGCACTTGTTCTAATACGAGACGTCGTTTCTACGCTGCGTCTCACGCAGGAACTCGTGTACTAATGAACGCTGCATGTAACACCGGATTAAAAAAATGTCTAATCGATGAGATGAAGCCTTCTAAAAGGAGATGTTTATGAAAAAAATCTCAATGCACAGAAGGTTATAACTGGCACTATCTAGTTTCGCAAGTGTTCACATCATTAAACGTTAAATATAAACAAATACAATGGGAACCTGTGTCGTTCATTAATAAATTAATAAATCAATCTTTGGCAAATTGTTCTTGAGCAAAAATGATGACTTCAGGAAGTGTTGTTATTGGAAACCAATCAATGCTGTGGTGCTTACAGTAACCCTGCTTGACGTCAGGTTACCTCACTGTTAGTTATTTTTCTTTAACAGCATGCTGTGTGGTGTTTTATTCCTTTCTTCGTGTATACAATACAGTATGTGTGTTGTTAGTCAACTTGAATTGAACTGGTTTGATTTTAAACCTCAATAACTCAAAAACAAACGGGCCTATGAACATCAAATGGACTGTGTGTCCGTGGTAAGTTCAGGAATTACAAAAATAGCACAAATATTATTCGACACAGTAGAATAATAAGCCCAACATTTGAGAAGTTGGTTTATTTTCATCATTCAGTTTTTATTTTACAGTTAAATGGGTCACTTGTTTCAAAGGGCTCAAGAACTCTTAATCTGAATGTGTTTTTTATTTTGTTATTGAAACAAAAATAAAACTTTAAAACCACGGTTTATAAAGGACAAATAATGCAACACAGTCTGCGAGCTTATATTAATACGAAAACATCCATAATAACACGATAAACTTGTTTAACGCGACGTTAGTAAAGCCGTTAGCTCTGTGGCTAAGCTAAGACGCTAGCTAGCCTGCTCCTGTAAATAAGTAGTGTTTAGCTACACAGCAAAAACATGACACAAAGTCTAATAGACAGGCATAAAACTTACCTTTTTTAGTTTCTTTTCATCATCCCCCATCTCTATGTACAAGTGCTATTCATGTTTAATTGGATAGATGGCTTCAGTAACAGTTCTCTCTCTCTCTCTCTCTCTCTCTCTCTCTCTCTCTCCCTCTCTCTCTCTGTGTGTGTCTCTATGTCTCTCACTCTCTCAGTAACGTTAATCTGAGCAGTGATCCTCTACAAACTGAAATAAAACCTATCACTTATTATCACTGATTCATGGCGATAGATTAAGAGAACACCCTTCGTTATTCGCTTCAGGACAGGTACTTGTGTAAGAACTAAAGGAGAACAAGTAAAAATAAATAAATAAAATAAACTTCAAACTAGAACAAAAACAGCATCAAACTTTTCAATCGTGCCGCCATTTTGGGCGTAGGACGCGTCACCCATAATGCTTTGCGAGAGCTGGAAAGTTTACAGCCACAGGATGGATAGTGTTGCCAGTGTGACTGGAATGGAAACTAAAATTTAATCTTTAATTAATAGATTTTTTTTTTCTCCAATGTGATAAATTCAGAATGAAAAAACTAGGTTTATTGCACGGTCTCTGTCTGTATTTCTATCTTTTAAAATATAGAACTATAAAAATAAAAATAAAAAAAATAAATAAATAAACATATTTACGTACTGTTCACTTTTATTTCTCATTATGGAAATGTGTAATGTGCAATATTGTACATGTTTGCTGTTGCAATGGATCTTCTAACTGAAATTTACACACAAAACACATTGAAATCGTTATTGATATTAGGATAAATATTTAGAAGAGGAAGAGCAAAAAGAAGAAGAAGAGGAAGAGGAGGAGGAGGAGGAGGAGGAAGAGGATGAAGAACAGCAAGAAAAAGAAGAAGAGGAGGAAGAAGATCATTCAAATTTAATTGACCTTGTTTATTGGCCTAATAGGTTTGTGCTTATAAAACTCATTCAAGTAATAACACAAATTGGTCTAAATATTTATTCTAATAGCTCTAAAAGATCAATAATAAAAATAATATTTTTTCTAAGCACCGATGGCGATTTCCAAAAAAAATTCAGAAAATACAGAAAACACAACCCTACTTTAAGTCCCAAAAAATTGCAATCCCTGGAACATTAGATAATCTGATATTTTATAAATCTGTGTCTTCTATTTTTAAAATGGAGCAAGAAATGTGATGAGAGTAAATTATAGAATGTAATAATTCTTTATTAAACAACAATATGTTACTCTGGGAAGTCTATCGCTATCATATCAGTACATTCACATACACATCTGTACATATACATCTGTATATAACCACTTTTGATCTGTCGTTGGGCAAACTGTGCATGTGTATACAGTATACATCTTATGGTATATTTGCACACACGTTCACGCTGTATATTCCTTTCTGTGTCTTAATGGAAAAGTCTCATCTAATGATTGACAGTAAAGCTTGTCAAGTTTTTTTTTCTTCTCAGCTGTTGTAATATTCCTTTTTTTCATCGTCTAAAAATGAAAGTATACAAAAACAACTGTAGCACCATGTGTTATTAACATCATTAATGTTGTTTCCTAAAACATAGGGCATTATACAATACTGGACATCAGATCTGTTTTCAAATAATGGGGATCCAGTGAAACGATTTACTTTCATTTATATTTGACAACATCAAATAAAGCTCTCTTTATGTTTTCAACATAAGTAAAGATTATAGTCAGAGACATAAATGCTACACACAGTAGCAACAAGTTTGCTGAATAATCTGATCAATGCTCTTAAATACTCTGTGTCCTTCTGGGATATGGTTACATACTCGTCAAACACATTTGTACAGTTTTGACACGATCTAAAATGTAATCCGTATGATTTACACCAGTCTCTCACAGCATTGATAACAATTCTAAAATCAGCAGCATTTCATCTGACAACCATAGCCATTGAGAAGGTCAATTTCAAACTAAATATTACAGCCAGACCTACAGTAACAAGAACAACAACAAAATAAATAAATAAATAAAATAAAAAAGATACACACAGGTTCTGGACAGAGAGATGACAGGAATATACAACACAACAATCACCTTCTACATTTTCTTTTTGTCGGCAACTCCTTTTTATCAGCATTACTGTTATGCCTCTGGATGAAGGTTGAAATGATGATTTGTATCTTTTCTTGCTTGGAAAGGAAACCCTAGTGCAGATACAAAACATGGTCAATTTTTAAAAACGGATCAAATGACTTGAATTCTTCCTCCACTGTTGCTTCTTTGTGCATGTTGAGAAATAATAAGTGCCACCGCTTTTAAGAGACTGGAGTTCAGCTGTAAACTGTGTTGAGGTGCTTGTTCTTCCAGAGAAAAAGAGTATATGAAATTAAAGGAGCAGATCCTTCAGATGGCTGCCTTGCTCTTAGAGCTGTGACATGGAGTCCTGCAGTCCACATTCTGTGGTAGCACCTTTAGAATTCGTCTGTAAGCACCAGGTCGATGAACATAAACGCACCATTTGTTGTTTTTTTTTAATTTACTTTGTCTAAAGAACATTTGGCTCTGTTTTTTTTTTGTTGTTGTTTTTTTACAGATGGCACAACTGTACAGTTTGAAACTGAACCTGGAATAATGAACCACTACTTGGCAATGCATTGAAGGAACCCAGGGAAGAAGTGAAACACTGCACTCAAGTAAGCTAACATGCAAACATATTGGACGCATCACCGCAAGAGGAATTCTGTAGACATGCTAGGAAGCTGGCTGATGGAATAGGGCAGTCTGTGAGTGAATTCAGCAATATATGCCTTTTCGAGACTTCCTTTACCATCTTTGATGCAGGTTTCTAGCCCAATCAACATCTTGTCTACATACAACATAATTCTCCTACTCATATTGTTCCTACATATGTTTTTTTTTTTTTTTTTTGCAGGCAGAAATCCATTTGGCTAGACAGTTTGGTTCACAAGACAAACAACAGACAGAAAAAGGTTAACTTGTTGGCACTACAGATCATTCATCTTGCAAGACAGAGGAAGGCATAGACAGAAATACATCAAATGAACTGCTAAAAATCTTCACAACTGTGTATCGCTTAAGTGAACCCTGTTGAATAATGGACATTCTGATCAGAGATTAAATCCAATTTGATGTAAATCTTAAAAAGGCTGTCAGTATATCTGGTCATATTAGGAAAACATAAAACGCAATATTCAAGCAGATGTTAAGTATTGCCTTGCGTTCATATCTTTCTGGTAATTTAGTTTTGCAAAGACTAAGCCTCTTAAGATTAGGAATGTCAGCATGTTGAGCCTATTCGATGCAGTTTTCGTTTTAGGTTAAACTTGCTTACAGTACTGTGTGTAATATGAAAGAGACACTGGCATTGTTGTTTGCTGTACTGGCTGCCATGGCTAGCGAGAAGCACCCAGTGAAACAAGGCACCACAAAGTATCTGATTATACAGGACTGTTGTTGGCCACTCTTTTCCTTGTACTTTAATGTGGTGAAGGATTTAAGTGTCTGGTGATTACACAGCACTTCATCTGTTATTTATTGTCTTGTAAGGCAGTAATCTAAACATATGAACATATTTCCATTTGCCAACGTAGTCCTCATGCGAACCCTCCATATAAATTCATTCAGATATAGCAGTAAGCAAGGGGAGAAGGAATCACAGTGTATTTGCACCTGGGTAATGTGTATTTCTCTCTCGTGAAAGAGTGTTAATACTGTAGTAGCGGAGTCTGTATGTGAAGTGTGAACACAGCAGGGGGTGCCAGGCAGCCAACTCATCCAACCATCACATTTATTTAATCAAACACTCTCATGAATCAGGGGAATATTCCAGCAAACAACAGTGCGACAATGTGCCAAGCACCTAGAAAAAGCCGATGGCCTCTGGGTTCATCGGGTGTAGCGTTATATGCTACTGGATTTACTATATAGCTTAAATTTGCTGGGCTGTTTATTTACTTCGATTTTTGCTAAAGCTAATTATTTGCTTCCATAAAACAAAGTTTGAAAGAGAATGTTGATTCTGGTATGAATGATTTTCTTGGGAAAATATTTGCATCAGAATAATACCCAATCTTAATCTCATGAGAAGGGTGTAAGGGTCAAAGCAGCAACCAAGGATGGAGCCGAAATGTCAGACAACTGACCTGAAGATCAGCCGAATAGAAATGTGCGTGTAAAGACACACATTATCGTCTGTCCACTCACACTTTCCATCCTTGGCAAAAAAAAAACCCTTCACCCCGTCCACTACAACCAGTCTGAAGTCTGCTTCTGAAATCACAGCAGGCACAAAGGGGTCTGTAGTAGCCCATGTCTCCATTTTTACAATGAACCTTGGCATCCTATGTTATTATAAGTAGTTGTAGAAATACTTATTAAGCTGTTGAGACAAATCTTATAAGAAACAAATTCTAAAGGTTATAGCACGCAATGAAAAAAACTGTTTGTTTTGTGCAACTGATAATAATATATACGCGTCATCAGTCATCATGGCAAACTCATCACACACCACGTTCCCTTTTAGTGTTTTTTTTTCCTCAAACGAGGTGCAGTGCTCTATGTACAAGAGATTGACAATAACGCGACGGAACTGTTACAGTTATTTTGCAAAAGAGCAGCACCATTGAAACACTCACACACTGGCTGGCACATAAGGAAAACCCAATTCTTCATCAAAGTACACAGCCTCAGCATGCATCCTTTAGAATAAAAAAAAAAGATAACTCTTAGCTTATTTTTATAACAACCATCCAAACTAGAACCTTCACAAGAATAGGGAATGATGGAGGAATCCTAGCGATTAATTTTAGCACCGCATTAAGCAAGGAAATTATTTATTTATTTATTTTTTTGTTTGCGCTATAAGTTACAGGTGTTTTACTGACCATTGTTTTGTTAATTAAAACCCTGAACCTTCCAATCTTTGGGATTTCCTCAATTACAGATGTGTTTAAATAATTTACACTTACAGTTAATAAGCTTTTATCCCTATAAGAAAAAGAAATTTAAGAAACTGTGCAAACATTAACAAATAATTTATATGTTTATGTAAAACGTAAAACACTCACTCTTTTTTTAATTTACACTATACTCTCTCCACTGATGGAGATGAAAAGAACACAGAAAATGGATTTCATATTTTAAGGCCTTCTTATTTACTAAAGTGTTTATGGCAGTGTTATTTGCCCTATGATTACAATGTTATTTCTCATAATTTGGGTCTTTAAATATCAAATTATTCAAAACCAAATGAAAGCCAGTCATAATTAATCAGTCAATTATCTGCTAGACTTTAGCAGACATCAATACAGAGCTACTTAGAAACCTTTGCCCTTTATGAATATGGAATAAAATGTAAAAACATACTATACTCACGGTGTGCTTTTCTTATGTATTCTACAGAGTTCTGATCCCTTTTCGGTCCTATTTCATCACAATCACTCAGAATTATAGTAGGCACAAAATAGTTATTAGGAAATCTGGAATTAAGATGATGAGTATTATGGTCCTCCATCATTCCCATGAGACTTTGCACATCTCAGAGTTAACAGGGACAAAGACACTATCCAACATATATATTGGTGGCACACATCCACATTACAAGGGCCCCATTTAAGGACTGCTTATTTTTGACTTGAGTTGTCCATTTCTGTAATAATATTCTCTTTATTTTTGAAAATAAATGTTAAATTCTCTCTGTTTAGACCTTTTAAGACCTTTATATACCCTAATAACTTGGCTGAAGAACTGAATTAAACTGAAGAAAATAAGCACCCAAATGAAGAGAGGTGAAGCAGATAGAAAGAGAGAGAGAGAGTGTGTGTGTGTGTGTGTGTGTGTGTGTGTGTGTGTGTGTGTGTGTGTGTGTGTGTGTGTGTGTGTGTGTGTGTGTGTGTGTGTGTGTGAAGGTGGGGTGCCTTTATAGGGAGGACTCATACTGGAGCAGCTCATAGAGGAGAGGCCCATCCCTGTACCTGATGCCCACTGCATTGGGGCTGATGTACTGGAGGATATTTATGGTCCGCCGTAAACGGCGGTCTACAAAGTGTGCGTCCCAGGCTGGGTATCGTTTCCTGGGCATGTCAATCTTAATCAGGGGCCCCTCGGGGTGAATGGGCCGGCCTGCTGCATCAATGGGCTCTGTGGACCTCACCTGGAATACAGGCAAGCAGGTATCCGTGGCAGCCTCCTCAGCTTCTTCGTATTCCCCTGAAGCCATGCCCCGAGTGGGGGTGGCCTGAGAGCCACGAGGCCCTGGAGTTGGGGCCATAGGCTCAGCCTCTGGAGGCAGGGGGAGGCCCCAGAGGAGCTCCGCACAGCAGGAGCTTGCTAGGACCCTCAGCCGGGGACCCATAGGGTGCAAAACCCCATAGTAGAGGACCATGCAGGCCACTCCTGAGGCGAAGCACAGGAAGACGCCGCAGAGCACAGAGGCGGCATACAAGTCAGTGGTGACAGGGTCTCTGTAGACATACCACAAGGCAGTCAGGATAGTGTTCTCCAACAACACAAGTGAGTAATAGGCTATCATTCGGTATCGAGTCCTGCCTTCCTTCACGTTGAACCAACAGAAGACGTACACCACACCAACCACCATGTTGAAGAGCACCTCCTCCCACTTGGACATGCAGAAATCAGTGCCACCATGAATCACCCAGAAGGCCATAGCACACCAGTGTAGCACCACAAAAATGCCGAAGTAGAGGTGGAAAACTGAGGCAAAGAGGGCAAAGGAAAGTGCCCGTGAGGAAATGGTGAAGAAGCGCCACAGGAGATGCACCAGAGCTCCCCGGTAGCTCATGCTCTTTTGGTCATCGCGAGAGTCACGTAGAAGCTTATGGTAGGAGGCCAGCACCCAGGAGAGAGACAAGAGAGAGGCAACTGCTGACATGCCTGCAGCGAGGGTGGGGAGGAATGACAGAAGGAAGACAAACAGGCAAAAAGAATAAAACTGACCATGCATGTCTTTGTTGTATACAGCATACTGAAAGGCTTGCCTCCAACCAAAAGTTAAAAGGGATTAAGTTAGGTAAATGTTCTGTAAAAAACTATGCTAGATAAACTAATTATAAACTGTTTTTAAATAATGTCATGAAAATAAAAAAGATCCAGTTGCGTTACTCATACACTGTGACAGTGACTGCTCAAACAATATGTAATGATTCTAAGAACATAAGTACATGAGCACTACATCCATATATTTCTAAACTTTCACTTAGTTTCTTTCAAAGTAATAATCAAGTCTCCAGTTTATACTTAATCCTAGATGGGTTCTCTAACACTTACCTCGTGGTTTTTCTATGTATCGTTTTTTAAAGCATAGCCAAGTTTACTATTCATCCTGCTCAACTCAGTGTTCTTCAGGATGTTCATAGAAACTTCTGCGTTGCTGAGTGCTGTCACCTCAAACGTGAGCAGTGGTCCTACATTTATCTGCTCAGCTGCAGAAAAGGCTTGTCCCCCACAAATTCTGTATACTCAAAAGTGTCAATCATAACAGTTCTTAGACTGTTTTGACTCATACAGAAGTCAGTCATATTTTTTGTTAGATAAACAGCATGGCAAGGTATTGATGTGCATCATCGAGACATGAATAGAAAGTTGTTAATGGATTGATGCAACACAAAATCATGAGATCCAGAGAGTCATATTCTAGTCTGACTTCAAAAGCAGAATTGTCTCCAATGCATTATGTTTTATGTGCCTAGTGCTCCAGCATATATATGTATGAAAAACGTAATTAATCTTCAGCTAATTTCTGGTAAAGAAACAAAGCTTATGTAGGTAACGTGTATCATAAATTTGACATAATTATGAAAAGCAAATCAAAACAATTTCAAGCAATCATTGAATTAGAAACGTCTAAAATGTACAACAGTAGTAATGTCAGTGTGTTGCAACTATACATAATTTAAAAATGAATTTTGTGATATAGTAATTCTTTAAGTATCATCAAATCCTAGAAAATCAACTGGTCATACAAATTAGGGAAGTGTGGCATTTATGCTTTCAAAACACAGATGCAGTTTAAATTGTAACACAATGCAGAAACGTCAGCAGTCCTAGCACTGAGCCTTGGGGCATTCCTTACACTGCAGCGTCTCAACGCGGTTCTTCTGGATCATTATGCAGAGCTGGAGCACTAACTGTGGGGCGCTTTCCAAAAAGGTCTCAAGGAGACGAAGCATGTTCACATCAGCATACTCGTACATCATGGCCCAGTAGAAACGTCGCTGATTTTCCTTTTGCCTGCGACTCTGTATGCCGAGGTACATGGTCCGGATGTACCTGCAGAACACAGATGTACAAGGAAAAGAAAGCAAGGACAGTCTAAAACTGGAGGAAACAACAGGAAATTACACTAAACATAGATAAAGAAAAATCAGATGAAAAGTAAACATTATGAAGAAAGAAAGAAAGAAAGAAAGAAAGAAAGAAAGAAAGAAAGAAAGAAAGAAAGAAAGAAAGAAAGAAAGAAAACAGAATAATCAGTGTCCCCTATATATTATAAAAATAATTTATGGTACTGGACTGAACTATGCAAATATCATTTTCACACAGTAGGATCTGACAATAAGATGTTAACATGTAGACATTGCACCCATTGTACCATTGCATAATCAAACAATCAGTAATAACAGTTCCTTTTTTGGCTTTCCTCTGTGTGTGTGTGTGTGTGTGTGTGTGTGTGTGTGTGTGTGTGTGTGTGTGTGTGTGTGTGTGTGTGTGTTTGAAAATGGAAATTTTACTTATTGAAATGTTATACTTATTGAATTTACAGTCATTTGAAATGAATCTGTTGAATTATGAACTAAAATTAGATTACTGTAGTGTAAGCATGCTGAGTGGGTGTGTTTGGTGTGTGATGTTCCAGAGGATCCTGCCAAAACACAAATGGCCAGTAGGAGGCAGGCGTCTGTCTGGGCAGGCATGGAGACAGAGACATGTTAGCAACCATCTGGAACTGATAGTCTGAGATCAGACGTCTGGGATCCCACTGTTATTATAACCTCTGAGGAACAATTACAAAACAGTAGAACAGTCACCTGACTGCTGGAACAATTTTGTTTCTTGTGCATGGGAGAATGTGAGAGTAATTAGCTGTTTTTAATAAATGAAATCTAAATATCCCAACAACAGGTATAAGCAAAGCAAATGATATTGCATCATTATTTTAAGGTACAACCATAAGGTCAAGGTGAGGTGAATGGCACTCACAGGATTACTGCTTACCCAAGCTAAAATTGCAAACATGGCTGTGGTGCATGTGTGGCACCACTAGAGGGTACATTTCACTACTTTGCAAGATTTGCTGAATGTGATACACAGCTGATACAATGCTCTGTTTCTCTGGAGATTATTATGATACCATCATTCGTCAGGGAAGTTCAGGACAAAGCAAACAACATCACTGAGACTTCATTTTTAACCAAATACATTGATAAAAAAATTAAATTCAATATTTCTAGTGAAAGCTGATGCGAAATAAAAGAGTATCATCGGCTAAGTCTTCATGCTCTACAGTGAGGTAGTGGAAAATCCTGCCTCCTAGATGTGAGGGACTTGCTATTTAAAGACTGAGGCTTCACCTTTGGATAATTTTGAGGCTATTATGTATTCCCTGAGTCTGGAGGTTTAAAAGCATGTGTGAATACATGAGAGAGAGACTATGAATTGTTAGACAGTGGCAAAAAGCATACAGTTATTACTCGTTTCAAATATTTTGCTCAGATCCAAGCTATCAAGCTGGTTCATGTTAACATTTGTGTGACACACAAATTTGTCATTAGTGTGACTTCTGGCCTAAACTGACCTGAATATATAAAATATACTTATCAAATGATACCTTCACAACAATCACAAACATTATTTATGCTGCAGATTTGAACAATGTAGATATCTATCATTTGTTCGTTCGGTCGTTCATTTGTTTTAATGGATCCGGCACCAAACACAGAAGCCCTTAATGGGGCAGGTATTGCATGTATAGACTAGTATGGCTTACCTAGATAAATCAAAGTAACGTTGTGTCCCTGTGCTCTCTGTATTTTAAATAGACTTTAATTTCATCTATATATTAATTATTTGTGAAAGATCTAGTGTTAGAGCACAAAACCTAAGGGTCCTTCTGGTTGGTTAAGCAAAGCATTTGTTGACGATTATACATTGAACATATGGTCTTGTTAATGTCCTGTATATTTTTATTACATTTTGTGTCATTTATTATAATTTTTCTCACTACTTTTGTCACCTGCCTATTCATAAGACAACAATCAGGGAGGATGAAGGCAAACATGGGTCCGATCTTTTTTAAACTATTGCGCATGTTGCATCACAGGGCAGTGGAACACACTAGAAATAAAAGCGCAATCCTTCTCTTCCACATACATGAGCTCACAGATTTTTACGATTTGACTCACTGTGATTGACTGTGGGAGAGAGAGTATGGAATCCCTCGCACCCAACCAATTTTGTACCTTACAGTTGGCTGTTGTCATTGTTGAGATTCAAACACATAAATTCCTGACAACTAGATGTATGCTTTTCAGTTGCACAACTCAGACGTTATAAGACTAGACCTAGCATAAGAAGATTTCGGATAAGGCTGATAGGACTAGGATAGTGATTTTCGGTGTGAGCCTCCACACTTTGTTTCGTTTGTAGTGCAGTGGGTTATACAGTACAACCCTGTGTGTGAATGCTCTGTATGCCAATCAGTATTTATACATTTATTCACTTTTGAGAATTGAAATCATGTAACTTGTTCCTGAAGCCCAGCAGAAGCCAGATTCTATTCTTTGCTCGTTTTATATTTATTTTTAGATTCATGTAATTCATTAATAACCTCTGACTAGTCATTACCAGTTTATTACAGATTTTCCCAATTGTATTCTAAACCCCCTTTATTTTAAGATAGAGAGAATGATCTGATTGTAAGCTTTGTGTTGATCAGGTTGACAGCCTAGAACCCCTCTCTTCCCTCATCCCTCTCATGTCTGCTCCTTCCATTCCGTTCACCCAACATGCTCCTTATGCTTGACCCTTTCATGTTGTCTGCACATTATCCCTGTCCTTTTTTCCACTCTTGAGCCAGCCAGTCATGTTGCTGTAGTCCTGCTGAGGCTGATTTGAGTTTTGCAGTGCTTTTTTTCATGGTTACATGGTTATATAATGTAACGGAGGTTTATTTCATCCAAAAAATTATCTGCAAGTGTATTCCTAAATTCTTGTAAAGGATACATTTTAAATCTCATTTAACATATAAACACTTATAGCAATAAATAAATAAATCAATAAATAAATAAATAAATAAATTTGTTTACATAAAAAATATATTTTTCTAGATTTAAGAGTACAGCTCTGATTTTATGGATATTTTGGAACCCAGAAAGCACTTAGCAGCGAATTTAAACAACAATGCTTTTTGAGTTCTTCTTCTATAAAATAACACAATTAATTCATAAAGGTTAAGCATCCAGTTTTAGCTATAAAAGGCATGTTCATTTATATAGATATACCTGACAAAAATAAAGGCTATACAGCACTATAGAGGAAGTGAAGGTCTTCTTCCTTTCTTTTCTGTTGTTGAAAATTGGAATATATAAATATATGTTTGTGGAAAAAACTTGTACTACTGTTGTAATACAAGGAAACAGGAGCAGTAGATTTACTATTTTGTATTTTTTATGTCCAAAAACCTAAATTTTATCTTTTATACACTATGCAACCATTATTTTCTTGAATATTCTTGAGTCAACTACAAAACGTATCTTTAAATGACTCTTTATGTTTTTTTATCTTTAGAAATTCATGACTATTTTGAATGAAACGTAATCACTCCCTGCCACTCCGCACTCAGATGTGGCTAATTAGAGCCATAATCATCTTTGTGTTTGTGGCAGAGCGTAATGGCTGCAATGGGAGCTGGTAATTATGAAGAAGAGCAAGGAACATTTGGTGGCAAACATTAGTAATAACGGTAACAAAAATGCTTCACTGTGGGCTCCAGTAAAGCACGTTATCTTCAGGAGAGTGAGTTTGATGCAAACGACATGTTAGTACAGCAAATACAGGGAAAAAATCAGCAATGAAACAAAGCCGTCATTTACTTTTCATTTGAAGTTCTCTCAATTTTCTGATGTTTGCACGTGGTGTGTTTTTTAGTTTGATTTACAACCATATAAAGCCAGAGAAAGCCTGCCTGCACACCAGTGTCTCTAGTGCTGGGAAATCTCCGCTGGCACAGAAGAGCCTGGTTCATGATAATGATGTGAGGCCAGTCAAGCGAAGACAATAACTTGGAAATGGACAGAAATAGCCTGGCCTTAGCCTTCACAGCCTTCACTATTCCAGAAGGGAATAAAAAGCTGTAGTTCACATTTTTGTTTAAGCCTTAGTGTTCACATCAGACATTTGAGAACATTCCTCAGGCTTAGCACCATATGGTGAGGTTTGTGTATTCTTATTATGCTGCTTTCTTACATATTTGCATAGTGCATGTTTTTAGACAAGGCTTTTAACGACTCTGGTCATGGATAGCTGGGTGCTGGCAAGATGCTGCTCAAGTCTGGAATCTCACTGATATAAAGATGTTGATTAATTTTCTATAACAGCATAACTATACATACTGTACATACATAAATACATACATCTATACATACATACATACATACATACATACATACATACATACATACATCTATACATCTACACATCTATACATACATACATACATGCATTAGAATAAAAGGTCTATTTAATTAATACCGAGTTTAATTGTTTGGTACATTGCTGTCTTCTAGCTGCCTTTCATCTTCATATCAGTGTGATAACCATTTGTGGTGATACATGACTTGACAAAAGTCCATAATACTCAAACTAAGGTCTTTTGCTGTTAACAAACGACTTTATTTTTATGGATTTTTGTTAACAGCAAATAATCTGATGTAGATGAAATCAAAACCAAAACCTTATATGACTTATCTTTGAAATACTGGGGGTGACCATCCAAGGCCATTTACACAACTCATCAGTGACTGAATGAAATATTTTTAAATTGCACATACTACATTAAGTAAGCTTAATAATTCATTTTCTTAAACTTATTTAATCACATAGGATCCCATGGTAAGCTGTAAAAAACTGATAAGCTAAAGTAGAAACCTCAGCCACAGACCCTCATTAAATGCATAAGACCATTACAGCTAAATGTATTAGTAATTTTTCAGACACTGGCCTCTTGGTATAGCCATGTATTGCATAAGATTACTGGGCTACTAGAGGCTACCCAAGCTTGACATATTAACCACCTTATGTATGATGCACAGCATCAACAAGCATCTAAGCACAGAACTGTCAAGAAGTGCAAGTAAATCAGATTGAAATATAAGTGTGTAAGAGTAGCAACAAAAGTGAACAAGGGGATTGAAGAGAAATTAGGGATCAATAGCTCAAGCCTTTCAAGAGCTACATCATAACCTGAGGTAACATTTGGCATTCACTGACATTTTCTGTTAGTCTTGTAAATGTCAGGGGTGCGAGGAGACAAAGGCCCCCAACACATGCCAGGGTCTCATATTCCCTGAAATAATAGTGATTTTCAACAATGGCAAATCCTCAATTAACTCCATTTGAATCCTGATTTTGGATTTGGATTCAAATTTAAAATTAACATTAATTTGTTGTTAATACATGATACATATTCAACATATAGCATCTTTACTCTCTGTGGTATTTTTTACTAGTTTGAATTTGTACACACACACACACACACACACACACACACACACACACACACACACACACACACACATGCACACATCATAAATATAATTTCGTTTACATCTTAAATTTAAAAAGAAATTACACTTTTGCCATGATTTAACCTACTTCTTTACGTATATGCTTTATTCAAATACAGTGAAACACTATATTCAGACCTCACTACAAAGCATGGAAACAGTAAACAAGATAAGAGCAAATGAATGGGCAGATGAGATAAATAAAATTCAATTACTAGGCTTCCCGTGGGAGGTGGATATTTTTCCATAGATGTAATTAAAGTGAAAGATCCATAATTCTGTGTAAACTCATGTAAAATATAAGTATGGCAATGTTAATATAAAACATACACGATATACACAATATAAATCCACACATAGACAGGCATGTCTGAAGCCTCTCACTGAGTCTTGTTGCGGCTCTGTAGCCTGAAACATGGTTCCCATGAATTATTCGTGCTGGGATCATAGCATTTGCTCACGCCTCGTTAGCTAGCCTGCACTTGGCATAGTTGGCCAGGCCATGTCTAAGTGTTCTGCCTGTCTGTGCCACTGATCCAAACTGTATCCTGCTGCACCCATCCTTTAATGACTAACAATTCAAGACATTATTTAAGCATTGTTTTTGCATTATTAAGGCCTACTTGTAGACCAGGCATTGTCTGGATGGGAATTAAAGGATAAAAGACAAGGGTAAAAAGGTGGAGTAGAGATACATACTGTATACAAGCAAACAAGCTAAA
The DNA here is from genome assembly GCF_022655615.1 of Tachysurus fulvidraco. Lineage (NCBI taxonomy): Eukaryota > Metazoa > Chordata > Actinopteri > Siluriformes > Bagridae > Tachysurus > Tachysurus fulvidraco. The sequence continues at coordinate 7,365,381 of NC_062533.1, forward strand.
CTACACATGCACTTCATCTGTACAGAAACTATTATAAAAATAGACAGGTGCAGCTGAAGGCGGCTGCCTGTATGGGTAGCTGGCATAAATGGCCTAGCACGGCTGAACCTCCCAGTCTTTTGAAGATAAATAGATATCAGTATCAGGTTTAATATCAGGACCCAGTGCAACAACACAACCGATGACCAAAAGAAACATGCACTGATGTTTATGATGAAGCAATGATGGGGCTGATTTCTAGCTGAACCCATACAACCTCACAGTGATGGCTGTAGCAGGTGATTAATACACTAGATTTTCTGTGCATTTTGGCTGAATTATTTCAGTTTACTTTGCTGACACATCTACAATTACTGTGAATTACAGTGTCTGATCTAAATTGAATGATTTAAGCAATGTCCCCTAAAAATGCCACAGAAAGAGAAACTGTAATCTAAGAAAATGTAAACTAAGTACAAGTGACACAAAAGCAAAAAAAAAAAAAAAAAAAAAAGCGTGGGTTTTGGTGTAACCCACATGTAGTGTGTTACACTACATGAATCTTTAAAGACTTTTAAATGAAATTAAAATTCCCACATGCAGCTGTGGGGCCTGTAGGGCTTAGTGGTTAGCACATTTGCCACACACCTACCAGCTTCAATTCCCACCTTCATGTGTGCTTAGAGTTTGCATGTTTTCCCTGTTCTTCTGGGGTTTCCCATGTGTACTCCACTTTCTTTCCCCAGATAAAAGACATGCTACATGCATGTGTGTGTTTGTGCCCTGTGATGGGTTTGCACCCCATCTTGTGCCCTGAGCCCCGGATTTAGACTCCATGGTTCCCCTGCAGCCCTGTGTAGGATATGCTTTACAGAAGATGGATGGATGGCTGGATATAAAGCTGTCTGTCTGTCTTAAACCATAATAAGTTTAATGACTTAAACCATAATAATTTTACTGTCAATGTATCGAAAGATTTAAAATACTTTTTTTCCTCCCATCTAAAACAGCCATCACTTATCAAAAGGAACATGAGGTCATTACCATGAACTCAGAGTACTACAGATTCCAGCAGCCATACTGACTGGAACACACAGTATTGAAATGATCTGGAGCTATGTGTGTAACCCCTGCTGAACACTACAGACGGCATCTTGGCTGCCTTCTGTGTGTGTTATGAGAAAAGACATTTTCAGATGTGGAGAGGGTTGAGGGTAAAGGGCCTGCATGTCGGAATATGATTTTGTTTATGCAATTGATGAGAGGTTTATGTGTTTGTGAAGCAGGATTCATCTGACTCATCCAGTGAGTCACTCCATAAAGTTGAGAAGGAACATTGCTGAGACTGTCAATGAGGTCTGCTACACTACCTACTGCGAGAGCTCAAATTCCTGACCACCTTTTGTTTCTCTTTACCTTCTTGTTTCTCATGACTTTGTGCCTCTGTTCTGGTTCCCCTCATTATACAGAATATGTTTAGCACTCTGTGTCTGAAGTATTTATAGCTGCGGTCCTATTCACTGAGAGGAGAGGGAAAAAAAGCATACAAATGGCAAGGAACTCAATTTGGGCTTTTATGAAAGTGTGACAGCGGCAGATTTAAAGGCTCCCAATCCTCCCCAGAGAAAGCAGGAAAATGCCTCATTTTAAGACAGTTTGAGCTTAAAATCTTCCCGGTGGGACACAAAAGCCTTTCTTTGTATCAGTGAAACCCACATAACATTTATGGCAGGAGACACAATGATTCAAATAAGCCTGAGACGAACCTTGAACTCTTTGCTGCCAAATAAAGTGTAGATTCTGTTTATGCTCTAAATAGCCACTTTAATAGAAAAACATGTACACCTGCACACTCATGAAATTATCTAAGCATCCCATCATGTGGCAGAGGAGCAGTGCATCAAATTATGCAAATATGGGTCAAGACCTTCAAGTTGAATCAAAATCTAGCACATTCTTAATGAAGAGACATAGTGGGGAAGCTATAAACACCATTAGCTAAGGGGTAAATGTGACACAAAACTGATTAGAGGCAATGAATTTGACTTTACCCCACTGCAAGTGATAGAGACCAAGTGATAGAAAGGTCAAACAGAGCAGTGTACTTTGCGTGCTGAGACACAGTGAGAGAACAACGGAGAGAGCGAGAAATAGTACAGCACCTGAGTGAGTCTTATCCAGGCCCAGCATGCATTCTGCCTCAGCCCAGACAAACCATTTTGAAAAAGAGTACCCAAGGAAACAGAAACACACATACACAAAACATGAAACGTAAACAGACTCACAATCATTCTAATGCCGTACTGAATAGTGGCATAAAAACCCCAAAGCTCACACTTATTTCTTTTTCTTTTACTGCCTGACTTGTGGTATTTTAGGACACTTACAGGAATGAAACTAATAACCAGAGATGCTTTACATATGTCTGTAATTAGCCACAAAAGTGTCAGTGACCGTGGAAGCTCTTACTGTGAAAAATCTGGTAGGCTACACTAATCCATTTTACAAAATTGGGGAAATTTGCAAATGTTAAGTTGCAAATGATGCATAGGTCTATATGTGTGATCATTGTAGTGTATTCAAAGAGACATATTTCATATAGTTATTTCATCCTCTTGGCAGCTTCCCTTGCTGTATTCCCATAACAGGGGTCTGAGTATATCTGTGCTTGCATAATGTCCATGTGTTTATTCATGTATGTCCATTACTCACACAATATGTATGGCTTAGATCACAGAAGCACTTTTACAGGATGTAATTATTCATTCATTCGTTCATTTTCTACCGCTTATCCGAACTTCTCGGGTCACGGGGAGCCTGTGCCTATCTCAGGCGTCATCGGGCATCAAGGCAGGATACAACCTGGATGGAGTGCCAACCCATCGCAGGGCGGATGTAATTAGGAAGGGGTTAAATGTTTAAAAGCAAGCCAAAGTTAAAATATAAATTGCTATTGTTCTTGTTTGTTGTTGCCCTATTTTACATGTCAGTCTGGATAAATTTCAGAAATTGCCCCATTACCTTTTGGCCAATGACGTTATCACAGACTACATCTTCGTCCAAATCTGCTTCTGTCTACAACTACAACTGTCCAGTGTATATGAATGCATGATTGTGTGACTGCGTATCTGTGTACGAGACAGATGCACAAGGAACTCTTCAGGAAAATGACAGTAGAAGGAGAGAGACGTGCAGATTAAGTACATTAGACCTTCACTGACAGTGTTATGACAGCTCCACAGCTCCTCACAGGTCTCACTGGCAGTAAACAACTTTCTTTGTCAAATAGTGACTAATGCACCAATGGAACTAAGGAATCAGTGTGTGTGCCTCTTTTGGTGACAGCTTAAATAATTAACAACACTAAAATCTCTATAGGATTTACTAAGGAATTTTTCGGGACACATCTTAGTGTTGGTCTTTTTTAAACTAATCTTCAAGCTAATTTCAATACTGATACAATACATAGAGCTGAGTTGTATACTACTGAATCCAGTAAAGCTGGATTTTATTTGCAAACAGAAGCTTGACTCCCTTGGATCTGTATGTGTGTGTGTATTTGTGTGTATCCCCCACAGTCTCACAGCTCCTAGTCATCAGTGGAGCTCTGAGTCTCTCACACACTGCCTGGCTCCACACGGCCACATTTTGTCACTATTAGCAACCGCCTGCTCATGGGGGCCGCAATGCTGCTGATCACATGACCATGAGCTCATCGTGAGAGGGAGGACGAGGGAGGTGGCAGTGACGAAAGCACAATTGCTTCCTTTTGGCAGTGCAAGCCACAGCCATGCAGTCATCCATTACCTCCCATTCACTGTCACCTGGACTGCCATATTAGTCTCTGATTAATTAGTTTATATCAAGGCTTTGGAGGAAAGACTCGAACCATGTCATCATGATCAGTACAGAGTTGTGCTTACTTTTCTAACAAGGAAATATTACCTTGCCATCATCGTAGCAAACTGTCTCAAGTCCTTATGCGACTTCTTCTAGATCCAGTGTTACTGTATACTTTTGTCCTTGTGTCCTAGTTCTTGAGAAGAAATCCTCAGCTACAAAAAAATGTACATGCTGCTCCTTAATCACAGTCAGAATGCACATGTGCAAAACACTGTTGCCCTGGGGTTGTAAATAGCAGCAAATTGGGTAGAAGCTTCGCCCTTTTGAATTTGTTCTCAAGCCAAAACAGCAGTGGCCATGCCTCTCGCTGGCTGATCTTCTGTAAATAGATGCTCTGCTCTCCTGTGGCTGGATACATACGAGTAGTAGATTAGCACTGAGTCCTTTTAACTGGTCCATTTATCTACACCACACAGAGCACACATGGCCTTACTGTACATGGCCAAGTTTCCCATGTGATCTTTTCCTGCTACTGTAGATACGCTTTGCCTTGTTGAAAAAATACTGTGAAAAGATTTTTTTTTTAATTCCAAGTTGTTTTGTATTTTTTTGTGACAGCAGTTTGTGGTTTTCATTATGTTGATGAAATAAAATGGTTTGGCACAGGTACAATATGGTGACTAGAGCTGTAGGATTCAAATCCGGTATTGACATGGATACTAAGGGCATTATCTTTGTCTCATCTTTGTATTCATAGTGTATTTTATTTTTGCAACAAAATATAGCTTATTCATTAGTGCAATGCAGAAATTAAGCAGGTTGTTGTAAAGGAATAGCTTTGAAAAGTACACTATATGGCCAAAGGGACACCTGACCATCATACGCATACTGTATGTGGGCCTACCTAAGTGTGAACTGGAACACTGACTGCACCCCAGACCTTTTCATCCATCATCAGCACTTGATCTCACTAATGTAATACTGTAGCTGAATGAACACCATTCCCCACAGCCACACTCCAACATCTAGACTTCTAAGAAAGGAGGAGGTTATTATAAGTGTAAAGGGGGAATGAATCTGGAATGAGATGTTCAAAACCAAATCTGGGCTTGACTCTCAGGTGTCCACATACCTGGCCATATTCTAGAGTATTTGATGGATTTCAGAATCAGGTTTAACTTGGTCTTGCTTTGATTTGACCTCCTTTGGGCTCAGTCTCTGTAATATTCAGACTTGACTAGATCTCAGCTAGTCCTGGTTTCAGGTAAGCCTGGTTAACAATGGCTAAAGCCCTAATGTTGACCCATCATTGCTTCTAAACATATTTGACTGATTTTGACTAATAGACATTTCTGTGATATTTCAAGCTTTGTGTAATGAAACCACATGGTTATATATCAAACTAATTAACATTCCATTGTAATATGGAATTCCACTAAAACAATAATTTGATTAATTAATCACATATTATCTCAGGGGGCACGGTGGCTTAGTGGTTAGCACATTTGCCTTTTGGGGGTTCGATTCCCGCCTCCGCCTTGTGTGCGAGTTTGCATGTTCTCCCCGTGCCTCGGGGGTTTCCTCCGGGTACTCCGGTTTCCTCCCCCAGTCCAGAGACATGCATGGTAGGTTGATTGGCATCTCTGGAAAATTGTCCGTAGTGTGTGAGTGAATGAGAGTGTGTGTGTGCCCTGCGATGGGTTGGCACTCCGTCCAGGGTGTATCGTGCCTTGATGCCCGATGACGCCTGAGATAGGCACAGGCTCCCCATGACCCGAGAAGTTCGGATAAAGCGGTAGAAAATGAATGAATGAATGAACATATTATCCCCACCCTGTGCTCAGAGTCCACTCGGATGAGCTCTTTGTTCCCCAAGATCCTGTGTAGGCCTTACAGAATATGAATGGATGAATGAATATATCCTAACTATTTAAAACCATTAAATACTGATAGTATAGTAAACTACTTGGAAACTTCATACTATGAAGTGAAACATATTTCATATATTTGTTAAGTTCATTTTTGGTGCATGTGATATTTTGTGAAAACCTTGTATCTCATAAAAAATATTATTTTATGAATATAATATTTATCATATTGAAGAAGGAAAACACAGGAGTTTGCTACCTAGCTGTGATGATTTTGGACAACAATAACAGAACAGAAGGTAATAAAACCATGGCAACTCCTATTGATTTTAAACAGAAAGTCAAAGTAGGGGATTTCCAATGTATGGAAGAGGATGAAATGCTTTTTTTTTTTGTTCCTTTGGAGAATGACAGCTCAGATCAAGCAAACAAGAGGCTTGACTAAGCCAGGATGAAAAGACAGAGCTTGACCTATTTGCCTTTCAGAAGCTTGCTAGCTACTGAAACTGACCCAACTAGAGAGGCAGATAGTGAGAAACAAAGAAATGGTGTCTTATTATTAAATGTCTCTTACAAAGGTGTGATTCCTGGTGGTTTGTGCTGCTAAGTTGTCTGTGATCAGTGGCAGCTCACAAGCAAAACCTTTTCTGAGTTCCAAAGCACACAATCTTTGCCGACTGTTTGCTGGTGTCTGCATTTATAAGTGGGTAATTTGTCATTGTAAATAGACTGGATTCACTGCTGTGTTCTGCACAAAGAATGTTACTTTTTTCTCAAAAGGACTTTTTTCCCTCTGCATACCAGTGGACCAGGAAGCAGCTGTGTGACCTTTCCTGTGTTAAAAGAGAAATCTTTGGACTTATGAGCTATTGTGTTGAGTATAACGTTCCAGCCTTGAGACAAGTTGAGGAAGCTCGAGAGCTGTAGAGTGTGGCAATCACAGAAAAAGAAAGACAGTTTGAATGATGGGGAGATGATCTGAGCAAAAGAGCAAGGATGAAGAGCGAGAGGAAGAAAAGGCGAGTAAGACCACAAAAAGAAAAGAAGAACCCAGGAGGTAAACTAATCACCAAACAAGCAAGGCAATTTTCTGGCTCTGTGCCTCCACCTCCCCCCTTCTTCTAACCCTCATCTCTGGGGCTCTTTTGCTATTCCACTCACACACTCTGTCTCTCTGTCTCTCCCCCGCTCCATCTATCAGACTGTACCATTTCACGTCCACCCCCGCCCATCTCTTCTCTCAAGCCCTGCCGGACATATCCGCTATGCTTCTTCAGGGTGAGTGGGGGAATGAGTGACAGAGGGAAATTAGAATGAGAGAGGAAAGAGAAGTATAGAATATGAATATACACCGTGTTTAACCCTCACTACAGCATTGCACAGAAACGGGAAAAATGTGTGTGTATGTGTGTGTGTGTGTGTGTGTGTGTGTGTGTGTGTGTGTGTGTGTGTGCGTGCATGTGCTTGTATGTGCATGTGTGTGGTAAACTAAAAGCATCATACAGAGCTGTCACAGGGGGAGTGCTTAGAGAACGTTTGATAGCGCATATGTAATGTTTGAAGCCATGTTGATAGTGTTCCCTTCTCCCTAGGTGCATGTGGGTGCCCGCCTCACAGCTTAGTGGCGCCGTTCTGATGATGATAGATGTGAGTGCACCTCTGAACATCTGCATACTCACTGGGAGGGGATTTCTCCAGCAAAAAAATGCACAAAATCAGTTTTGTATTATATTCTGCGTTCTCATCTCTGAAAATCCTGGAACAAGGAACAAGTACAGAAGGATAAACAAGCACAATTACTGTAACACACACACACATACACACTGTTTTCATATTCAGTCATCTGAGATTTTGCCACTTACAGAGTACTGTAATGGGTTACAATTATTTGCAATTATCTCCTGTAACAGATGTCTTTTTTGTTGTTGGGATTATATAAATATATATATATATATATATATATATATATATATATATATATATATATATATATATATAGCTATTGTTAGCTATTTTTCATGCCTCTGGAACCACGTTTCCGCAGTTACCGGGCCATGTTACCAGTTCTAGGCATGTACTGTCACATAGCGATTCACAGTGGCAGACCAACAGCATTGTGGCCTGAGGCCATTTCTCAACACTAAGCATATGTCCATCACTGCATGCGATGCCTCTGGGCTAGAGGGTCACATTGATCTAGTGGCACTGATCTAGTCAAATCAGGAATAGTAGATCATTTGGTCAAGGTATTATCCCCATAAAAAAAAACCTTAGATCCAGGAAACAAATTGCTAAAACTGAAAGTGGGCAATTCTTTGTTTCGCAGTTTACTTGAATTAGGTTTTTTAAGGAATATAATAAGCAGAACATCTTTGTTAGCAACATAATGTCAGAAGCAGAAACAGGCTTGCAAACACAGGTGAGCAGTATTACATCCAGGCAAACAAATCCAAAAGGTAAAGGCAAAGTCAGGGTCAAAAACAGTCATGTTACTAGGGCTAGGCTAAATCCAAAAATCCAAAAAACACAATGTTCAAATCCAGGTCAACCTGCACAAGGTAAGAGGCTTGGTAACCTTACAGACTAAACAGAGCAGAGCATCTACTCAACATTAAAGAGAAAAGTTTTAGACAGTGGCTGTGATTACATGATATTCGGAAACAGGTGAGAGAAATGAAAATAAAAGGTGACTGCTGTGGGTTTTGGAGTCTGGTGCAGTCATGCTTGTAGTCTGCAGTGCATTGTAGGAGTCTGTGACTTTAGTGGATGTGACACACAACATTAAAGAAGCCTCCGTGAACCTGTGTGACGAATGCACTAATGACTTGCTACACTTTCTAATAAGGCTTTGAGTAACATCTTTATTTGAGGTTAAGCCATACAACTTTCGTCAGGCTTCTTACAAGTTGTATTAATTACTAACAACACTTTTCTTGTGAAGATTTACAACAAAGGATTCAAATGTTTTTGGCTCATCACTAAGGACATACTGTTAGTGACTAGATTTGTGATACTTGTGTCTAGACAACCGCCTTTAAAGACAAGCACTTTCCTTTAATCCCATTAAAAATATTTGTCAAATGATGTAGCATTGAAGTATTAAAGCAAGAGATAAAATATGGTTTAGGCTTAAATGAGTAGGCAAGGACTGAAATGAACATCTAATAGTTTATGTCTAATACTGCATATTGTAAATATACTCAATGTCATTTTATATCGGCAATATTCTCAGTTTAATAATACAGGTTCCAGCCTTCCAGTCTATAAAATATGATGATCTAGCATGGCCTGTTTTTAACAAAATGTACTAGAAGTAGCCTAATATTTTGGCAGTATGAAGATTAGGCAGGATCGGAAATTTTATTTTATTTGGTGTGCTGAAAAAGTAAACTGGATGTATCTAACATGAGATACAAAACTACTGTATGGTCATGCACATAGGATGTACTTTGCCTTGCTTCCATTATATTATTTCAAATTAAATGATATGTTCACTGATTTGTCACCAGACATCTGCCCATTTACAGCAGACAGAGTTCCTAAATTTGTTGCAACAATCAACATGCAACATAAAATAAAGATAAGTATTGTCTCTGACTGAGATGCCAAATCTTTTTATCTATCTGGTGAGCACCAGAATAAAAAAGTAGCTTTTAAAGGGTTGAATTCTAAAACACCATGTATTTATGTAAATATTTAAAATTGCCCTAAAATGGCATTATAGAATTTTTGATTGCATTTACATGATCTTAAATTCAAATAATAAAATTGCTGTATCAGACCTGCCAGCACTTATTTTGTTTAGGAGTGCTACGTTCGAATTAAAATACACAAGAACACAATAATACACCAAAACAGCAGTCTTACATTACTCATTTATTTGAAATGCACTGAAGATTTTGGCCAAAAGATGGTAAATTTAACTAGATTTGTAAAGTCTGTAATGAGAAACTTTGATGTTGGCTTTGACAAAGCAAATATTCGCAAAGTCCGGTGTGTTTTGGAGGCGAGTGGACATAAGGATCAGTGGAGATTAGCATGTGACATCATCAGAATACCCATGAGGAAGCTCCCCTCATTGTTCTGAGTGTTTTGATATGTCACATGTCCATGTTGTAAAAAAGTTTTTTGAGTTTGCATATTTTGGGGCAGGGCTACGGCACAACCAAAAGGCCAGTCGGTACACCAATTTAAACCTTTGTTCCCCTTAAAGGAGCTGGCCGAGTTTGGTGTAAACAGTTCGAAAGCTTGCCGAGTTATACATCTCCAAAGTTTCTGGGAGTCTATGGGAAAAAAGACCAATTTGAGACCCAGTACCGGAAGTACCGGTAATCGGATCGCTTACAAAAGTAATAGCAACAGACTTCAGACCAGGTTCTACAACATATCCGAATTTGGTGCATGTGGATCGAAAGCCCTAGGAGGAGGTACTCTTGATAAATTTTTATCTAAGCTTAAATAGGAAAACAACTTCTAAAACTTCTAAAACTTCTAAAAGCCAACATAATAAACTCAAACTTCCAACTAGGAAAAGCCAAAGAATTCAGAATTCCTATTTCACTAAGGTCGACACGTCTGCTAGAGCTTGCTTTGGATAAATCAACATACAGACATACACAGTGGTAAATTTATAGCACTGATTAAACAGTCCATTTTGCTGGCTGGAGTACTGCAAGTAAAAAAATATTAACATGGATGCAGCCTACATGCAAACTACATGGTTTGATTTCCCTTGAACTCCTTATCCATATTGATTTTTTTTCTGTGTGAAAGCCTGAAAAAGTATAGACACAGAAAGAAGGGAAGTAAGGGTAGGACATTGTGGTTGAAATTATTGCACTGGACTGACAAGACAATTTAGGTGATAGAGTGGAAAGAAAACACTGCATTTGAGTAATAAGGTAAGAATAAAATGATGGAATGTGATCCCTGTATTCAATTCCTGAACACTCTTTAGTGCTTTTCACACTAAAATAGTTCCCTGGGTGATTGTAAACAGACTCCTGGGTTATCTTGTATGATAACTGCTCATACTTTAATAATTAATCCTGGCTATTTGTAATCTGACCTTTCACTCTGTACATTCCTAAACTCTAGGTAAACGTCCTTATTAGCATCTCATGCTTTCACATGACTGTAAAATTGAAACTCTTCACTCCAACTGATGCATTTTCCCAGCACCATTCGACATAATTTTCTCTCCTTAAATGCAGCACCTACATTGTTTCTCATTGTACACTTTTGCCACTGCAATGTGGATTTAAAAACTTCAGAGCAGTGTTTCATAACCCTGGGTACAATGCAGTGCTATCCCTGCTTCTAAGTGTGTGACATTCCTCCAGGATTAAACCTAGAATGAAAAGCCTTTTATTCCTACATCTTTCTATCAATAACTGCAAGATTTTAGCAGGACAAAAAGAAAGGAAATTAAGAAGCTAAAACAGAAGGACTAACCTACGCAAGCAGAGATAACCACACACGATGTCCCGCTGTTATATCATTACTATTCCCCACACATGCTGGGCATATCAGTGTTCCAGACTGGCCTTTGAGTCAGACAGACAGATGCATTACATCAGTGACACTTAGTAATACTGGCATAGAGATGACTTTGAAGTTCAGTACGTGGAAACCCACCCAAGCAGATAAACACAGTATCTCACAGCATCAAACCAGTGCAGAGAGGGAAAGTACACAGTTTGAACATGGTTTGTCTTTAATAGTTCCTCACATTATTAAGTTTTGCTGAGAATGTGGTGGGAAAAGGGTACACACTCCACTAGAATAAGTTATACCATATTTCCATTCACTACTGTTCTGAGAACCTACATACTGGCAGCTGATTCACCATGATTCAGTTCACCAGCCGGCCACTTACCAGCTCTCAGCTGGTGCACCCACATGCCTAAATACAGCCAGTTATATTGCAGCAGAGAAATAGTCCCAGTATCATGTAATACTTGGTATTTGCATGTGGGACAATTGAAGTGTCTTTGTTTATGCTCATGTGTAAGGTCTGGAGTAATCTTCACGTTCATGTTTTTTTAATATATTTGCTAATTGAGCCGTTTTATTTATTCCAGTACACAGACTTTTAAGATTTATGATTTAATCCTTTAAACCTCATGCTTTAGGCTTATTATTCTGTGCACCTAAATAAAATATATTATTTAGTAACTACTACTACTACTACTGCAGTAAAAGTACTAGAAAAGATGGTGAGAAGCGAGAGGAATTTTGACTAGACCTGCCAATAGATCCGGTGAGTTTTAGAGTTTAACCTTCACTTAATCACACTTTTCATAAAAAAGTGTCGTCCATAAAACATTGTTAATAAAGAATATAAATTGAAAAGTGTCCATCAATTGATTGGGGAAAAATACTCACAAAAAACACTTCCATGGAAATTCCATCCACCTTTTATTTAGCCCTCTTCTGATGGTGTAAACATTTTATTTTTTAATGTATACAAGTTCAGATAAACAATGGTAGTGGGGTCTGATTTCATGTCAAATCCTTGAAGAAAGATATCATTAAATATTATTTTGACAATTTGCTTTTTAAAGGATTTACTTTTTAAATACTTTCATAGAAAATCATGTGTTTTTTTTAATGTGAGCTTAAAACAATTCAATAAAAATCCAATCATGTATGATCTGAGCAGTAAACAGAGAATGCAAGGAAATCAAAATAAAAAAAAATAAAAATAAATGAAGCACAGAAGTAACAAGTAGAAAACCAGGAATCATAAACAGAAAGCAAACCACCAGATGTAAACCACAGAACATTGGAATGGCAAAATAACCCACATAATGATCGGTGGTAAAAGAGCAGGTATAAATATATAGAAGTAAATAGAAGTGTTATCAACTCATAGTCAGCTCAAAAGACAGGTGAGAGAAAGTGAGAGGGAAACGTCTGGACTCGATCGGTGTGTCGAACTGTGGTGGCTCTAGGATTGGTGATCAATAATAATAACAACTTTAAATTAATTGTATATTCAATCACGTGTAAATTTTGTGATATACTGTATATCTGCATTAGAATGATCAAATCATCAAAAAAAATATTTTTGTAAGGATATAAAAAAAGGATATAATATATTGTGCTCTGTAGTCTATAAGAGAACCTCACTTACAGGTTATTTTATTAATACCCAAATTCCTTAACAAAAAAATAATAATAATTAGTAAATCCTGATGCTGAGTATCTAGCCCCTCAATCTTCCTGAAGTGACAGTGGTGTGGAGGAGGAGGAAGAGAGGCTAGAATGAGTGAATTGGGGAAATTAGGCCAGTGTGTGTGTGTGTGTGTGTGTGTGTGTGTGTGTGTGTGTGTGTACTGTATATATGTGAGTCTAATCTAAAATGATAAAATCTTTTATGATGACTGTGATACTCTTTCAGCACTGTATAGCTCTCAGGAGCACCTGGAGTTTGACCACCTCACTGGAAACTCCTGAAGTTGTTTGGTGAAACACATTGCTGACCTGCTTCCTAAAAATATTAATACAACTCTCTATTTTTGTGTCTAAACTGATGGTGTAAACAGCCTGTCTTCTAATTTGTCACAGTTGTTACATAACCAGCTTTTCTTATGCAAGAGCTAAGGCAGCATGACATTTGAATCAGTTCACCCTCCTCCAAAAAGCCCAAGCCTCTTCTCACTCTTCAATCTAGAGCCATTTCAGAAAATGTCTGAGTGAGATATTGAGAACAAATTGGAGGAGACAGGCTCCTTGAAACTCAGCACTTTAAGCAGCAAAGAGGTGTTGATGCCATCAGCCAGCAGAAAATCCAGACAAGTCGCCACTTTCTCTGACTCTCTACACTGGCTCAAGCACCCATCCTTGACAATCTCACTCATACACTCACTCTATTCTATCTCTGCTGGACACCTGGAGCCGGCTTGTTTCAGCAAGGGAAAAAAAAAATCCTTCTCACCCTCTACCCTTTACCTCTTACCCCCTTCACCCTCTACCTACAGGCAGGAAACAGAAAATTAATTTTTCCCCTGATCACAGTTTTGTGGCGCCTGGAGGGGTGATGATTTCACTGAGCGGAGGAGCATAATGTTAAGAAGTGAGCAGAATATAGATGAATATGGACATACTACACTGCAGTGAGCTACGCATAAGCCACAAGACCAGCACAAAAAAGGCAACAATGTAATTACAGTTTTGGCAACTTTAATTTATCAGAACAGACTGTATTAATCAGGAATTAACTGTTTATTATATGTCACAAAAAGGAATCAGCAAATAAAATGAACAATTCTAAAACATGAGAGAGAGAGATCGTGGTGTGTGTGTGTGTGTGTGTGTGTGTGTGTGTGTGTGTGTGTGTACACGTGTGCGTGTACACGTACACATGCACACCTGCTTGCCTACGACTTGCAATAGCCCCCTGCTGTTCTCACCTTACAGGCAGCATGATCACCACAGTGCAGCCCACGGAGCATGCTCAGTTAATGAGTCATTAGTGACCAGTGACTCAAGCTCTCTGAGGCTGCTCTGTCATCTGGGGTGTGCCGATGAGTGCTCTTACTGTCGAGGCTGTGACACTCCTGTGCCACTTACATACCAACATACCCTCGTCAGTATCCTTCCTAGTGTATGGTGCTGGCAGTTAAAATCAAGGGTCAACAGAGTTCTGGGTCTTGAGGCAGGCCGGATCACAAGCTATGGCATCAAATTTTTGGAGCTTTTTGGAACTGTGGGTTTACTTTACACCAAATAGGATTCAAAGGAATGGTTATACAGTCAAGTCTATCGATATTTGGACATTGACAAAGTTACTGATAATTTAGCTGTCTACTGCAGTATAATGGATGAATATTTACATCAAGTGAACAGTGTAGGAATTACAGCACTTTTTATATGTAGTCCCTTCTCTTTTTTAGGAACAAACTAAGAATCATTAATCTTTTTTTTTTTTTTAACTTGAGAGTAAATCCCTTTCCTTCCTGATTCCTTCCTGGTGTTGCTCTGTCAGGCAATAACAGCACCTATCTTTAGTAACCTACTTGTTGCTGGGGTATTTTGAAATCATCTCTAGACCTTTTGTCTGCTTATTAGTAAGTGAAATAATTGTGTTTTACACTTTGTTACGGATCAGAAAGTTGGGTTTTAATCCCCAGCACCGCCAAGCTGTCATTGCTGGGCCTTTGAGTAAGTCTCTTAACTCTCTCTGCCCCAGAGGTGCTGTATCATGGCTGACCCTGATCTCTGACCGCAACTTTTTAGTAGGCTGGAATATACAAAAGAAGAATTTCACTGTCATAATGTATATGTGACAAATAAAGGCTTCTTTTGATCCTTTCAATAAAAATTTGTAAATGTTTATTTCCAAATAAGACCTATGTCAGTGGATTATTACATTAGTGTAACCACATTATTGTTGATGTATTGAATTTTTATAATCAGTGTTCTGCAACACAAAAAAACAGAAAATATACAATGCAGTAGTTTTATTGTATCACAATTATGCCAAAATCGGTACTTGACTAAATTACCCATCAGTCCATGTTACATGTCTCACTGAGCACTCACACCTGTTCTGCCTTCCCCTTAATCGTTAATGTTTCTGTGTTCTCATTGCCACACTTGTGTTTGTTGTTACATTTGCCTTGTTCATAGCAGGCATATTTCACTTTTGGTTTATACTGTCTATTTTATTGTTTCTTTTGCACTCGCACTATAAGGTACACTCACAGATACCCTCGCACCCACCGCTGCTTCAGATCCTTGGCATATGCTGTATTTTGGCATGTACACCATGTTCATGAAAATGGAACCACAATAAATACAGAGAGACAAACATGTTGCTATTTGTTTGAAGAAATCTCAACATTTACTGGATATTCTTTCCACAACAGACCAACATTCCCACATTCACAATATTTGACAGCTTTTAACAAAAAAAAAAGAAAACAAAAGAAAAAAAAAGCCAAGCCAAGCTTTCTCATTTATTATTTTGCTGTTTTTCAAGAAAAGTATGATATTTTATGATTTTTTCCAAAAAACAAACTTAAAAAAAGTTATCCTGATGAGCATGAAATAGTCACATAAGTCAAAAAGTCAGATGTGCTGCATTGTTAGTGAGGATAATCATGATGTTATGTGTCATGTGATATTTACTCATTATTCTTACACTAATTGGTTTTGCTGACAAACACTTAAACAAAAGGATTTGGTGAAGAGAGAACAGAACAAAGCATGTCAAACATTTCTGACAACACTGAACGAGGATGAATCAGAGAGAAATGTAAGCGATGAAAATCAACAAAGGATGACAGCAATATAAAAAACTTCTTTTACGACGAATCTTCGTTTTGCAATACTTATCTCTGTACTCGGGTCCATTTCATTCACTTCGGAGCACATCATGCTAAATCCACGCACAAGTATGTGTTCTGTTTTTCTGTCTTGTCTCTGTCATGGTGTGTTGATGTCATATCTCTGTGCAGAGTATGTAATGTCCTCAGAGATGGAGCAGCTCTCTGTATTGCCTGAAGCTATACAAACAGCCTGAGACAGTCTCACAGGAGCTTCACGTCAACCTACAGCCACCATGACGAGAGCTACAGAGCAATGTAACCCTTCTCTCATCTCAATCCCCTACAGATTCAGAACTGAAGAGCATAGAGCCTTACACTCCCGACTTTACACACTGCCTCTGTTTCATATCTGCAATAATAAAGGCATTTCTGTGCCTGATAGATATGTTCCCTATGGAAAAGGAAAAACAGAATTTATTTTATTTCAAAGATACTTTTACAGGCTGAGAGACACCACAAAGAGCCAGACAACGGAGAACAGCACAAGTAGTGATTTCACAGTCTTAACTCTCAAGTGGGATGAAAAACTCCACATTCCAATGAAATAAGTAGCCAAATCCAAGCAGATTTCAAAAGCGAGACCTGATTGTCCAATGATACAAAGTTATGATACTGAAAGCTCTTGTTAGTCTGCCTCTGGTGTAAGTGGATGGTTTTCCCATCCATTCATCTATTTATTTTCTATTCTGACCTACACAGGGTCACATTGATCCAACTATCAACAAACAATGCATGTCTTTGCACTGGGAAAGGAAACTGGAGAACCCAGAGTAAAACCTTGTAGCAAGAGGAGAGCATGCAAACCCCACTCACACAGGGAAGAGGCAGAAATCAAAGCCCAAGCCTGGAGGGGCGAGTCAATCCTACTAAGCCTTTGTGCCCCCACTGGTTTTATTCATGTTTTAACTCCAGAGCAGATGGAACCTTTCTTACCAAGTCGGTTGGATGATCAAAATATAATTATCTGTGATTTATGTAGATATGGCATCAAACTGACCAAGCTTTGCGCTTGGAGCTGACCATTAACAATAGTTTTTGCTGCATGTTACACCACTTATACTGTATAGCCATTGAATTAACTAAATGATGGGAGTAAGTGTTTTCTGACTGGCTGCTCAGCCTAGTGAGTCTTCAGCAACAGTGGTGATACAGGTATACGAGTTGAGAGTTTCACAACTTTATGCATCTTTAGCAAAATACTATACATTTTTTAATGTTGGAAAATAAATCACACAATGTGAGATTAATTAAAAGACACTTATAAGATGTCTTGTATGCTGGAACATTTCAGTCATTTTGAGAAAATGTTCACAGCAAGCTTAGCTCCTGGTTGTCATGTCTCTCTTGCACTATGTAAGCAAATCTGTGTAAACACTGAGTATATGAAAACTGTGCTGTCATCTCACCCTGTCATACAAACTCTCAAACTGTCACATAACATGTAAATCCAACAACTAAACTTTGCATGATAGTGCCTTATTTCATTTTTGTTTAATTAGTTAGAAGAAGAGGCATATGGTGGTATCGCTGTTGAATGAATGTAGCTTTAACTCGCCCTGCTAAACTGCTGTCAAAACTAATATGATGCCTGTATACCACAAACAACCGATTTTCACTTACCTAAGATAATAAAATTCCTTTTAAATACATTTTAAAGTAGCATACTGTAGTAAGCCGTGTGCTACTGCCTGTATTTTGGCCCCTAGCCTTTCTCGTTGTCTCGAAAAACTGTGGACGGTGAGGACAAGTCTCAAAGCTATAACAGTAACGCTCACTCCACGGCCTCAAGAGACACACTACAAGCAACATGAGCAACTTGTCGCTCGCTTGTGAATGCAACTTGAAGAGGAATAAAAAGCAAGAGAATGCAACCTTCAAAAGGGAACACACATACACACATTTTTGATTAACTTGTTATTTCTCAACCCACAGACACTTCTGTGCTAAATCTTATGTCTTATGTCACTGGATCTTCCATTTTTTTTATAAGTTTTTTTTTAACACCAAATACATCACTTCCTTGTATGATTTATTGCTTGTTTAAATATGACATTGTACTAAGGTCATGAAGCAAGAGGAGATAATCTTCAGTCAGATCTGGTTGCTGCTACACTGTTAACATTTCAAGATCGATAAATTTAGAAATAAAAATTCACCTGGAGCGTTAAAAATGTGAAGATAACCTTTGTTTCAGCTCACAATTAGCCAAGACAATGGATCCCTTACATTACTATCAATTTAATTTTTTAAACACATTAACATGAGGTTATTATGTAAAGCTTGTCGAGGCAAATTGGAGTTAAAGAGAAGAAATAAGTTCACATAACTTAATCATATTTTTCAGTGTAATCAACTTGGTTTGCTACAAGTACTTAGTGTGCCCATTCCTGCAATTCCATAGGATTTTGCACCAAG
This sequence comes from Tachysurus fulvidraco, assembly GCF_022655615.1. NCBI lineage: Eukaryota > Metazoa > Chordata > Actinopteri > Siluriformes > Bagridae > Tachysurus > Tachysurus fulvidraco. The sequence continues at coordinate 7,383,823 of NC_062533.1, forward strand.
GCAGTTTGAGTGCTGGTTCAGAGCCAGAGCCTAATTTAAAATCAGTTCTTTCTTTTTCGACACCCAAAGCACCGGCACCAATACATTAAGAACTTTTTGAACCGCTTGTGTCGGGGCTGGGGGCGGGGTTACCGTGACCAACAAGATAAAAGAGAACGTCGTTAGCGTCATTTTTAAATCATATTAAATCAGCATTCGCCGCTGTTGGATGCCAATTATCAGTATGGATGCATTAACAGTAAAGCAACATCCGCCATTGTTGATGTTGTGTTTGTGTTTGCCGCTGCTACGCTAACGTTGCTGTATAATGTTGTATACAGTGACTAAAGACTTGGCTCTGTGATGGGCTCTCTAGCCCATGGAAAGGCAAACTGGTTCTTAGAAGGCTCGCCAGTGGAACCAACTTCGAACCAGCACTCTGAACAAGCACCTGGTTCTTTCTGTTGGAAAGGGGGCAAAAATGATCTTTTGTTAATCTAAATAACCACACAAATATTACAGTGATTAGCAAAACAATGTAATAATAATTTCACAGCTATGGTATTGCAGTAAGCTGCCTTATAGTTTTATATGATGTCCAATGTTGAAATATAATAATATTATAACATTGTCTTTTCATTATGCTCTTAAATTTCTGTGTCAAGCCTGGAATCGTTTAAATTTATCCAATGCTGATGTCGTTCAAGTCTTTGATGTGGATTTGCGAAAGAAAACCTTTGAGAAAAAGGAGCTGTGGCTGTGTAAGCAAAAATTAAATCAGAGGCTAGAGCCTGTGTGCACATAACTGTGTGCATGAACATACCATAAGTTGGTTGTAAATAGACAGTCTCTCAGTGCATGCTGATCTCGATAAAACAGTGCTGTAAAATACTGTTCTGGGTTTAGTCTTTTGTGGTCACCCTTTAAAAGAATTCCTCCTGTTTCCAAATGGGCTCCTCTATAGTGCTAAACTGAAGAACTGTGAAACCTTTCCAGTTTTTTTCAGTATGAAGCTATGTGAAGGCTTTTCGGTGTGAATGCCGTGAGAGACTTTCAAGACATACACAAAAAGCACCAATGGGTAATATTTTTTCTGAGCTCTCTCTCTCTCTCTCTCTCTCTCTCTCTCTCTCTCTCTCTCATCCTGTCAGATTCCCAACTCGGCTGAGCTCTGCTGTTCGGTACTGTACAGCTCTGTGTGTTTAAGTCTCGGAGGAGCTGAGTGTGAGTGACCCTGCAATCGACTGCTAATGCAACTGTCAGCACCTCCCAACACCCGCCAGCGACAAGAGGTGGGGGCAGAGGGGGTGAAAAGGGAAAGGAGAGAGGGAGAGAGGAAGAAAGCAAGGGGAGTGAGAGTGATAGGAAGCAATGAGGGATGAAACTCTGTGTGTGTGTGTGTGTGTGTGTGTGTGTGTGTGTGTGTGTGTGTGTGTGTGTGTGTGTGTGTGTGTGTGTGTGTGCGTGCGAAAGAGAGAGAGTGAGAGAGAGAGAGAGAGAGAGAGAGAGAGAGAGAGAGAGAGAGAATATGGAAAAAAGACACTAGGAAGGAAGGGAGAAAGATACACTGGAGTATCAAGGTTAAAATGGTGTGGGTTGTAAATACTTCTGTCTCTGCTTCTTCATGGGTGACCATGTGAGGCCAGTTATACCATCTACAGTATTGTTTCTCTAAATGAAATACACACAGAGAATTAAATATTAAAAACACAGTATTTTATCCTAGAGCACTTTACCAGCATCAACAGCTAGGAAGTGCATCATGTTGTGATGTTTTGAAATGACCATTAATAAAGAGTGCATGGGGAATGAAAAAGAAAGGCTTTATCCTTTGCAAAGGTCACATGCTGTAATCAAGACATAAAGGGAGAATCGTTTGGTGAGGAGAAAATACTGCCAGTAGGTTTTCTGTGACTTAAATAAAAACAATGGCAAAATTCTTGTGTACACAAAGCAATCGCTGGATTAGGGTTTAGTATGGAATATGGATATGGGATCTTTAACAACATAGCTATTCGTGTTCTTACATAATGTCATGCTTTGGGACCAGGGATGCTTAGGATTACAGTGCCAGGGTCTATCGTGAAATGCAAAAAATACTATGATAAACAAGCCAAGGTGTAGATCTATGAGATCCTACAGTGATTGTAGTTAGAGAGAACATGCTTTAAGATGGTAAGAGACAGATGGAGAGTGTGGGTGTTTATGCATCACTTAAATCACATAAGTGATGAGTATTGTTATTGGGCTTTACAGTTAAGCACGTTCAACATGATCGGTCACTACAGGACACCATAATAAAAATAGGTCAGTGTTGGCACCAAGGAACAACTTCAGTCTTTCCATCCAGATATAAATGTTTAGCTTTTTTTTACACCACAGAGCTTCAAATGGATGTTCTTATCCTGGCAGCCTCCAGCAAACTCCTCATCTTAATTATAAATCAGAGCTTCCGAAACCAAATGTACTAAATACATATTCAGTGCTTTCACTTGGTGGCAATATTTGAATAGATATTTGAAAAAAAAATGCCTATGTACTGAATCGCTAATATAGATTACAGACCCTGTACCTAAGTAGTATGCTTCTTTTTTATGTAAAAAAAAACAACAAAAAACAAAGGTGGACAAAAATGTATGTCCAGCTACTGTATCTCCAATGTTTTACATCGTTATACACATACAACAGTGAAGGTAAGTAAATTGTCAGAAATTACTATCCAAGCTAATGTTAGCCTTCCCATTTCAATACAAATATTCTTGTGATATCAGGCGTCTTCACTGGATACTGTTCATGTTATTTGTTTCCAGACAGATTAAATTATTATGTGTAATTTCCTTTAAAAAGTTATCTCTTTATAACCTTTGTATGGGGTAAAATGGTGAATTGATGAACTAGGCGTTTGCTGAGATCATTGTCTCTTGAAATCACACTGCATCAGGAAGCTACGGAAGCTGTTAAGCTTTTTCTAGATGTTGTGCACAAAAGGAGACAGTATTGTAGCTCAAAATATTTCTTTATTTATTTGGAATAATGTTATGTCTAATATAACTTATAGTGGACTATCACTGTGGATGTGGCGTTAAAGAGATACGGAGGGCGTTTACGAAGTTTGCTGTCTCATTGTGCTGCTAAATGTAAACAAAGTTTTTGGGAACATTTTCAAAAAGTAATCCATTATTCCGCATACAATAAGTTGAATATTAAGACCTTGAGTTACTACATTTAGAATGACAAACAATAACCGAGTGAATAATTGCTATGTTCCATAGTCATTTACATTAATCAAAGTAGCTTTTTAGACGGTGTTACACAATCTGGCATTATATCACCCAGCTTAAGGTAACCAACTTGGACATGTCATGCGCTCATTGGCATCAACTTGACTAGCATAAAATTCTGAGAATATCTTAATATCCTTCTACCAATAACCAAGTCCAGGATCGAGACCACCAACATTATTAAAGTTTATAATCTATCAAATGTGTTTAATCTTTGGATAGGTGATGTACATTATGTTTCCGTATTTCTTTAGCAATTTTAACATTGAAGACTTTCCTCTCCTATAGCAAATGAAACAGGATTAACAGTGAAATAGTACACCAAGTCCTAATGTTTATATTTGCTATTTAGGCAATATTGGTGTGAATATTCCAGACGGAGAAGCAGGGAATTTGTGTTACTAGTGTCGGGATGTCTAAATTGGATCTGGATGTCCTACACACTTTAACATAAACTTTCTCTCTGGCAAAACTTCAGAACTGTTTGGTTTGGATTTATGAGAATAGTTTGCTCTTATTAGTTAAAAGTTAAACTTTGCTTCTATTTCTTGCTTTAAAGATTCCACAGATTAAACAAAGCTTGAACTCTTGAAGTGCAATGCAAATTTGTGCCCAGAAAAAAACTCTGTGTACCTAAAGAGCTGTCAACTGTCAGGTTTAGAAGGTCACATGAAGGTGAGGTGTGAAATGCTTTGAACTCATTTAGCAGCACTAATGTCAGTGTAAACGCTCACACATGCCTTCTGCTTCAGCTGGGATGAAATCATATTGGGGTTTTTTTGGACTGCAAATGTGGATCAAGTCACACAGTTCTTTGGTATTGGATTAAGGAACATGAAAAAAATGGCAAGAGTTCATTTAACTCTATATAAGAAGTTTGTCATGTATGTTAATGGGTCACTTCAGGGGCAAGACTCAAAAATCCATTCATGACAATTCTTTTACTTGTTCGCTCATTCAGTTCATCTTCAGTAAACACTTTGCTTGGGCAGAGTTACAGTGCATTTCAGAGTCTACTCAGTTAATGGGGGCAGAAGGTGGGGACTTTGCTGGGTAACACATACACACATTTACACACTTATTACATCTTCTGGCAATATATAAAACCCAATCCAACAAATCTTTTTGGAAGATGGGAAGAAACTGGAGAACCCAAGGAGAACATAGGGGAACACTGGAGCTGTGAGGCTGCAATTGCATAATCATCATGCCACCCATAAAAAGATTACACAAACTATCCTGGCATTGTAAATTTCACCCTCGCCAGTCCCCCAGAAGGAGCTCTCATCGGAGTACTAACCTTTGGTGTCACAGAGGTTACTTTCAGATTCAACTTCCGAGTACACTAACATAAAGGGCTTGCACACACACTACTTGGATGTGAAGTATTGTCAACCTAGTTGCCATTCGACACAGAGATCCTAAGGGACTTCCTGAACCAATGCATAATCGTATACATCGACAATATCCTTATCTACTCACCTACCCTGGAAGTCCATGTCACTCAGGTACGCCTAGTCTTGTAACAGCTCCTACAAAATCAGATGTTTGTAAAGGAGGAGAATTGGGAATTTCACCAAACCAGCCTTGTATCTGGGAAACATAATTAAAGGCCAGAGGGTGGAGATGGACCTGACTTTGGTCAGGTCCATCTCCACCCCCTGGCCGTTAATTATGTTTCCCAGTAGCTTTTGGTGAACCTACCTCAAGCACAGGTTTACCTCAGCCCCCATTCTAATGGACCCAGACCCTCGCTTGCCATTCATTGTGGATGTAGACACATCATGTAGGGGCATATGGACCATAATCCCAATGCCATGGTTCCCAAGCTAAACTAATGTGCCTTCTATTCCAGTAAGCAAACCACGGCCAAGGCCATACATTACATGGGTAATAGAGAGCTGCTCTTCATAAAAGAAGCATTGGAGGGGGCTCACTGTCCATTTTAGGTTCTTACAGACCACAAGAATTTGGAATATATAAGGACCGTTAAACGCTTCAAACTTCTCTCAAGCCAGATGGGCACTGTTCTTCACATGATTTCAATTTATGGTCACCTCCTGGCCAGGTTACAAAAACAGCAAACCTGTTGCATTATCATGCCGACACAGCTCATTACACCAAGCCCTGGAACCAGAACCAATTGGTTGAAGCATGACCAACCTGTGCTCAGACCCGCACTTCTCCCCAACTACCTGCAGGGCTCCTGAAGCCACTCCCAACAACCCGCCTGGTCCCATATCGCCGTGGAATTTGTCTCTGACCTCCCAAATTCACAGGGATTCACTACTGCCCTCATGACCATAGTCTATTCAAACAGGTGTTCTGGAACTATGGCATACCAGAAGGCATTGTTTCAGACAGAGGTGCACAATTCACATCACAGGCCTGGAAGGCTTTGTGCAAGATGTTGGAAATCTTATCTTCCAGCTACCACACCCAATTCCATGGAACTGGGAAGGTACCTACGTTCATATTGAAGCCGAAAATAAAGACATTGGACGTGGGCAGAGTACGCCCTTACACACGCCACCACTGGCCTCACCCCATTCCCATGTGTTCCCCCACACCCTATTCCCATGTTCAGGAGATGTGTCAAGAGGTCCCAGCAGTCAATGATTGGTACCGCCACAGTCAGGAGAGCGATCTACAGCCAGCGGCATCAAGCTAATCAAAGGAGGTGGCCACACCCACAATACCAAGCAGGTCAGCTATTCTGGCTGTCCACTAAAGACCTACACCTGAAAACAAAATGCCACAAGCTCAATATAAGATACATAGGCCCCTTCAAAGTACTGAGGCAAATCAATCCAATGACTTACCGCTTGCAGCTCCCACCCAACTACCATATATCACCCTCATTCCATGCATTCCTAGTTCTAACCTTCAGGTTCATGGAGGTTACTTTCAATTACAGTTACATGATTGCCTGCCAATTTAGATTTTTTTATCCGGATTTTATCATTAAAGCTGTGTCCCCATTTCCTCATTGGGGTATTTTCTCAGAATATTTATTTTAGATATCACATGTTTCTAATGTGTTAGTTTGTACCTTACAATGACATCTGATAAACTCAGGCATGAAAAAAATATCCTCAAGCTTTACAAATGACTGACAGTAGAAATGCACAGGGCTATGCCTTAAAGCTCAAAATGAAAGCAGCGTTTGATGAGGTTTCATTCCATCAAGATGGAAATGGCCAGGGAGCACCATTTGCTAAGGATTAAATATATAACAAAAAAATCTAACCCTGCAGTTCTAAAGTCTTTAAAAGAAATTGCTCCTTTGGCTCTCTTGATACAAACTATTATTTTATAAGTGGCAAAACAAAGAAATCCTCCACAAGTTTGTTCACTAGATTGACTAGTCAAGAGTGGGTGGAAAAAAAAGATTTTCTGCTTATGTCAAATTGTAATGTGTATACAAACATGCTCCATCTTTCCCCTCTCTGTCTCTCACACAGTTTCAGAAGCTGTCCAAACATGTTGGTTGCAGAGTGGTGGTGCACAACAAAAACAAAAAAACTGTCCTAATATTAAACCCAGATGGTGAGTTTGAACGCATTCAAATTTATTCATGACACTTTGTGGTCCAATTGGTAAACATACTTACATTCATTAGTCACTACAATTTACAGCCAAGCCAACACGAGCACACACAAATTAGCCAAGTACACCAACAAGCAAAATCATGAACATATTAGTCATAAGAAATAACTGTGCATTTTTGGCACTGATCATTACAGAGGATGTTCATGTGAATGTATCACTCATATCATCTACCCCACCACACCTCACCACTCCCTCCCCCAACCCACCCTAACATCTTCCAACCAACAGCTTGGGCCAGAACTGAGTCTATGTACACCTGCTGGGATAATTCATCATAGTTGTAGGCTTATAACATGATTTATACCACAGCACTGTTAAAGGCTTAAATCAGGTTCGCCAGACAGCATTGACTCACTTTCTGTAACAGCGTGGCTCGGACAGCAACGCCAGCTGCAACTCACACATGATAGACACTCCATATTAATGTATTTAAAAAGCTTCAATTTATCTTACATGGGAATCGCTTCGTGATGGAAGACTTCACAGATCCCTGGTAAAAAAAAAAAAAGAAAAAAATAGAGACTGGTGTAGAAGTGAATGTTAATAAATGTTAAATGACAAATCATCCATCCATCCATGAATCCATCCATGAATCCATCCATGAATCCATCCATAAATCCATCCATGTATCCATCCATGTATCCATCCATCCATCCACCCATTTTCTGTAACTCTTATCCTACAGTGTCATAAGGAGCCTGAGATCTATCCCCGGAGACTCAGGTCACAAGGCAGGAGACACCTTGGACAGAATTGCAAGGAAAGCATGCAAAACACTAAGACATTTTGTCCCTCTAACATAAATATTATAAGGAATTAACACATTTTATGGACGTTCCACAATGTTACATATAACTATAAACTCATTTAAAAGTACAATGAGATAAATACTTAATAGAAATTTGTAATTATTAGAAAACTCCTGAGGAATAAAACAGAACAGGCATTCTATTATAAAGAAAACAGTTACTACGCTTTGCATTGGCTCACATCACAGCACTTTGTATTTGAGCCTTTTCTCTAACAGCATGCACCGTCATGTTTTATTCCTTAAATAGTGCAATACCTTGTACTTGCTCTCCAGCACAGACAGCTGATATGCTCTTATATAATTTACAATACCTGAAATAATAGTGCAAACAGGGAGTCATTGAATCTCTTTCAGCAGTTGCCTTGAAATTTCTAAAGGAAGGCCGTGCTATAAATGCATTTTCTTACTGTGAAGGTTGCACACACTCAGTACGTCTGCTGGCCAATTCTGAACACAGCTGAGTGAGTGGAAACTGTTGAATTGTCTGCTGCTGGGCTCACAGTGGCCACTGTAATAGCACTTGATGGTTGTTAAAAAGCATCTATTGCTCTGGAATAAATATGCCACACAAGTCTGTCTTATATATATTTACATTACATTTCTGGCATTTAGCAGACACTTACTGTATATCCAGTGTGACTTACATTTTTATTTCAATTTATAAAACTGAACAATTGGGGGTGAAGGGCCTTGTTCAGGCACCAAGCAGTGGCACTTTGGCAGACCTGGAATTTGAACTCACACTTTCCAATAAGTAGTCCAATGCCTTAACCACTAGGCTACCACATCCCTGAGTCATATCCTGAATGACTGTGAACTGTATGTTTTATGTGACTGTTCAGGAAGGAATGATGTGTAAACATGTCATATGCACGCAAATGCGTATCTGGCTGTGGGCAAACAAAAACCTGACAGTTTTCTGACAGCCTTAGCATTGTTTAACCAACCATACTCTAATTGTATGAGTGCTGTTCAATCAGAAGCTCAGAGAAACAGGAATAATGCTTTGGGTCTGGTGCTAATAACATCTCTCAGAAAGCTTGTGCATTTTATACAGGCCTAAAATAAGCTCCGTGTTGACAAACAGAAGACCCTGCTAGAGTTTTATATAAAACATATAGTGATTTAGGACATATATCTGTTTGAGTTTGAGAGAGTTTATAGATAATGTGAGAAGAACTGAAAAGCTGGGCTCTAACTGCTACAGACGGGGAGAAAAAAGTCTGCAATAATGGGAAGGCCGACAGATGCTCCAGTTTCCTTGACAGGAATGGAGGTCAAGTGGAGCTTTATGTGAAAGGAACACAGGCGGAGAGGGAGGAAAAGCAAAAGAGCATATTATGACTTTAACTTGTGGACTGGGAGAACAGAGAAGCAATTCTTTTAACTGAAAATTGTAGTAAATAAACCAAAGACAATATCAGATTACTGCCCTCTTTACATGAAATAGACCTCATTTACACTTTCCATCTTCGTCTGTTCATATTATTAGATGTTGTTTGTAGTTACTGTAGTAGTATTGGCATATTTTATGTGCCATCACTACAGCAGGCAACTTTAAATCATCTTATTTTATTTTTCTTAAATATCTGTTTGTTCTTCCTTGTGATCTGATGTGATGGTTAAGATGGTTATAGTAACACGTGTTATGGAGCAGGCGAACTCACTCAACACTTTGTTACCTATTGGGAATTCTCACCTATTCTAATTGAAACCTTCCAAATACTTGACTTTATTATGCTGCTATGGGACACTTTTTTTACTATTATTTACTACCTCTCACTTGTTATTGCTGCTACACCACTCTTCAGCGTCAATAATTTACAGACAGTTGTTTGCACTGGTTCCCTCATACAATATTGTTTTGTTGTCCTGTTAACTTTATGTAACCTATCCTGTGTATTTATTTTGCTGTTTACATATTGTATTTTTTTGCGCTCGCCTCAAACTGTTATATATCTGCACTGTGTATTCCAGGGTATTGTGCTACTGTTGCACTTTGGTTCTGGAGAAATGACATTTCCATAATGAGTATCATCTCACTAATGCTCTAGAGGGTGAATCATCTGTGTCCCAGTACCTAATGGAAAGCCTTGGAGGTTATTGTCACAGCAACTGGGTGGTTAAATCTGGAATGGGATGCTCAGCAAGCTCGTATCGAGAGGTTCCCAAACTTTTGGCCATATAGTGTATATCAACCAATATTAAATCAAAACTGTTAGAGTACAGGATAGACTGGAGTCACAGACAATGCTGTACCTTGTGAGTTTCTGTTTAAGTTGTAAAAACACATACAATAGAGCACTACTGTTTACAGAGCAGTCCAAGATAAACATGTAAGGCAAAAGCTACAAATTCACTTGTACATTAGCTGTACTGTATTATACGTGACAGCTTTTGTAATACCAATGATGGTATGTGTTATTTGTTGTGCTGCACTTTTTAATCAAGCTTGAAAGGAAAGCAATACCTCTACATGGCCCACATAGTTGCTTCTTTTTTTTGACAGTTGAGAGTGAACGATAAGAGTGCAAATGTAGGGCTTTGGCTGCAGTATGACAGCAGGTCACATGATGTAAACTGACTGATGTCCACCAGTGCATTTTACACTCACTTACTTTCAATAACTGCTTACTGCTGGTCAGGGCCATATTGTATTTTAAGCCCGCCCATATCTCTCTCTCTCTCTCTCTCTCTCTCTCTCTCTCTCTCTCTCTCTGTCTGTCTCAAACACTCACTCACTCTCTCTCTGTCTCAAACACTCACTCTCTCTCTCTGTCTCAAACACTCACACACACTCTCTCTCTCTGTCTCAAACACTCACTCATTCTCTCTCTCTCTCTCTCTCTCTCTCTGTCTGTCTCTCTCACACTCACTCACACACACACACACACACACACACACACACACACACACACACACACACACACACACACATACACACACCTCAACAAGGGCTTGAGGTCAAGCTGTGAGGTTAAAACATTACTTACTGTGCCACCATGCCATGCTTCTACTTATAGGGCTTCTAGTTACAATATTCAGAATTGAAAAGTGTTCTCTTCATAAAGACCCTCAACAACACTTTAAAAAAGACATCTGGACAGCTGGCAGCTGGAATAGAGCAAACTTGTGAGAGATCACATATTTGGAAAGCTCTGTTCTGTGCTATTGGTATGTCCTGAGGCAAAGTGAGAGTGAGAGTACTCAGTGCTCCCTAGAGATTCTGAGCAGTGTCATGGCCTGGGAATGTGGAGGAAATGCACACAGCATGTCAGGCAGTGGTGGACTGTGATATCAATAAGTGCAGTCAGGTTATAAAGCTGCTCCATCAGTCTCAGTCAGTCGCAGACTCTTGACACTGTAAAAAATATTGTGTTTCCTAGTTCAGATAACTGTTGTTTTGTATCTCATTGATGCTTTAGAACCTTCTTAACCAATATTATACTTTTAACAAATACTTTTTAGCAACAGCAGACAAAAATAACATGTACCAATCCAAGGCCACTTGGAAGAGTGGCTCTACCAAAGAGCTCATATGCATAGTGCATACTTTATCTCACATGGCTTATGGTTAGAGCTGGGTACTATTATACCTTTTCCTTTTGCAATCTTTAGGAACAAATGAAACACCCCAAAGAGTACACTGGAATTTAGATATAACACAGTGAGCACACAAGCACTGCAACAAATTACTGTATATTTTACATATTTATTTGAGGGATATCTTTTGTCTTTGTCAGCGACAGATTCTCCTTGAGCATCTTCAAATCTGTGGATCGTTCCTGTGCACTCTACTTTAGTGTGAAAGAATTAAGTGGCAGAGGTGGCTGAATATTTTTAAGCTTCTACTCAGTTGTGTCCTGACTTATTTGTAAGTTGCATCAGTCCAATGAATAATGGGTTATTTTATACTATCTAAGATATTACTGTACTTTACAGTAAAACTGTAGCAAGAAACAGCGGTCAAGAAACATACAGTATGCATTTGAAAAACAAGTACGACTTGAGTTGACATGGGAAAACAAGTAAATGCTGGAAAGAGAGCACTGTATCTAGTCAAGGATAAAATAACCATTAAAATGGTCATTTCATGTACTGTAACTTCCAAAAATAGTTGATCCGCACTATGACCTTCTGAGTTGCAAATATTTTTGTAGCACCACTATTCTTCAGCTGTAGACAGAATGCTGAGAGAAGTGCAATAAAAACTGCAACCGTGAAACATGAATTTTTTTAAAAATGTCATATAAAACTGTAAAACAACTCAGCTAATGTATTTCCTATTTAAAAATATTTTAATCTAAATACTCACCTACCAATCAACTTTCGATGTATTGCATTTTTAAATACTAAAGCCAATACTTTAGCAGATGTGATTTACTTCTTTTTTTTTTTTAAGACAAATTTAATGCTTAATTTTTGAAAATACTCATTTGCATTTTTTGGGGGGAATCGCTTTTTTTTATTTTTTTTCAAAATTTATTTTCTTATTTTGCTTATTCTTTTTCTTTGATGATCCAACCCGAAAAATAATGCCAGATCACCCATCCAAGGTTCCTGTCTCTTCCTTTTTTTATCAGCAGCAATAGCAATAGACCTTTGTTTATTGTAAAAATCAGCTTGCAGATGATGTCCTAGATCACTCATTGTCACAAAAGGGCCTTGCGGTCAGGGGGCAGTCACTTATGATATCAATAGCCCTCAAGAAGCATGGTATATGGTTTAGATTGCTTCACGGTATATGGTTTAGTTTCAAGCATCATGATATGATAAACAGATTTTAAAAATAAGAGTTCTACTATGTATTTTGATTCTGGGAGACTACACTGCCTACTTACTGTACATCAGTGACTCTCTTGGGAGACTCGGGACGGTGTGCATGAATAAATAAACCCTCAGCAGATGTGTTTCCTCACCAGCTGGATACAATTGTCACCGTGTGTGTTGTGCCTTCGACAGAAAGCTTAGTGGAGTAATTAATGGCTGTTCTGAGGAATCCCACCCAATTTGGTGGCCTTGATGTGGGAATGACTGTAAAAACAGTCTCAGCAGTGTGGCCCAGTGTGATCCCAAACAAACAGGTGGATTAAATAAGATTAACCACATTAAAACTCACAGGGTTTCGTGACACAGGTGGCACTTTGGGGGGGAAAGCTCTTGCTTTTGATCTAGTTTGGTGTGGAGACATTAGACTTGAAATAAAGAAGGGTTAGAAGTCATTTTGTTATTTCATTTCTGATTAACTTTACAATGATTACAATAAAACAAGTGTGTGTGTGTGTGTGTGTGTGTGTGTGTGTGTGTGTGTGTGTGTGTGTGTGTGTGTGTGTGTGTGAGAGAGAGAGAGAGAGAGAGAGAGAGAGAGAGAGAGAGAGAGCTATAATTCCACATCGAAAGCTATGACATCATGCCAATCGTGAAGCATTTACTTATAAACGAATTTGGTCTTTTAAAACCTCGCAGCAAATATAACAAACGCGCACAAGCCAAATAAAAAAAAATGACAGTAACACAAGGAACAAGCTGCCGCGACAAAAGCAGGAACAGTTTACATCACACAATCCCCACAACCGTCGGTAAATGCTGGCACTGCGTCTGTACACTGCGGGTAAAGGAGAAAGATAAGCAATTTTCCTCGACTAACGCACACATGAATTGGAGTTTGAATAGCCACTGGAGCCTGGTGTTATTTCTGTCACAAGCAGTCGCGCTCTGCGCTCTCATTAGAGACGCTTATCGGTTTGAATCGCAGGCATCACGCAGAATGTGTGCAGAATAACGCGCACTTTCACTGTGACCTGCGAGGAGAGTGAAAGAAAAGGGAGCGAAAGCGACGCGAAGGACAAACGATGTGTGTGACGTAGCGCGTTGTGCAGCTCTGTGGGGACGCGGTGTCCGTGTGAACAGATGTCCGTCTCGCCGCTGCTCGCACACAAGGATGTTCGCTCATGCGGGAGGGGGAGAGTTTTGTGGAGCCAGAGAATCCTCACATGCAACACACGGCGATCCAACATATTGACTGTTTCATTTGGGGGTTTTTATACACCTGAAATGATCAGTGCAGGAGAAGAGTGTCCCTAACCTCTAGAAACATGTATCTTATTAACGATGGCGCAATCAATGGAGAGCATCATTGCTTGCAGGAGCACTTGCTTCTCGCTGACTGTGTAAGGTTGACATTTATTCCAGCTGTATATGGCTGTTTTTGTGTTTTGTTTTTGTTTTTATTTATTTGTTTATTTATTTGTTTGTTTATTTCTTAAAAAAATTAAAAAAAAAAAAGCAGCAAAATCCAGCTATAAAATGCGTAAATGCGCAAGTAAAAGAGAGACAGGGATGGAGAAGCGTATACTAGTGTGTGTAGTCTACAGGGAAGCGCATCTGCTTGCTCGGGTTAAATCAGGTGACAGCTAAAGGAGCAATAAACAAATGAACCCAAAGCAAAGTGATCAGAGGCTTTTCAGTGACTGTAAAGCAATACAAGAAGTAGTGTGCTTCAGCTACTAAACTTTTAACTCTTTTAGCGCAGCTTACCTCCACACTTGTCCCATCTGGAGGATGTGGATAAGCGTCTGCCAGAGCCAGACAGATATGCGGCAGCAATGGTCGCGGCCGTTGGAACCCGTCGTGGCTCTCCGGCTGCTCAGTCCTTCCACGGAGCCCAAGCCTCCTCCCGTGTAATCCTGCACGAACCACCTGAAGCTCAGTATCTGCACGAGTACGGACGGTACGAGCACGAAGAAGAGCGTGAGCCCGAACCAGAGGTAGTCCTGCTTGGCGTAATAGTCGGCGGCCAGCCACAGGTCGGTGCCCACGTCCCAGAAGAAGACGAGAAGCGCCAGCACGATCCACAGGCAGTCGAGCCAGAGGCGCTCCTCCCGCGCCGGCCGTGCGCCCTCCCGCCCCTTGCCCCGCAGGTAGTGCAGGCATGCGCTCCGGCAGCCCCAGTAACACGAGGACGTGTTACAACAGTGGCAGATGTGCAGCGAGCTGCCCTCCCGTGGGTAGTCCTCGCCGCAGCCGCCGCCCACCGCCTCGTCCAGGTTGTGCAGCTGGGCAAAGCCGGTGGCGGTGACGAGCCCCCGACCGTCGGATTTCGCTGCCATCTTGCTCTCCCAAACGCCCGCCTCCGGCTTCCGCGGCTTGTGACGTCACTTCCCCGACACCTGTCTTGCGCGAGCGCGCCTAACGAGGTAGCCATCTAGGTCCGGGGTGACCGTGGCGCAGCATCGACCAATGCCAGTTCTCTGCACCGCCGCGTCCTGACACCGCACAGGCCAAGCATCTTCTATCGCACAGCTGGACTTAAGACTGAATTATGGCCTTACAGATGCACCACGACGCACCTGGTATATGGCTTTGATATGAACACAGGTTAGAGTAAACGCTTTAAACCAACCCCCCTCCCAGCCCAGAAAAAAAAACCCGTTGTGTCGGCAGGACGCAGCGTTCCTCACCTGCGCAAGTGTCCCTGCCGCGACGCACAGCGAGCCCCCGGTGTTCTCCCTGAGCCACAAGACACGAATGGTAAGACTGCTCGTCGGTCGCCGTCCCTTAACCAAGACGCAATTCCCTGCTCATTGATGATGCCACCTAGTGATACGCTTTAAACCATAAAACTCTCTCTCTCTCTCTCTCTCCCTCTGTGTGTGTGTGTGTGTGTGTGTGTGTGTGTGTGTGTGTGTGTGTGTGTGTGTGTGTGTGTGTGTGTGTGTGTGTGTGTGTGTGTGTGTGTGTGTACGTGGAGGGGGCGCTCTCTGAATGATGTAATGCTGTAGTGGCAACGCTGCTCGTATTTTTGTTAACCCTTTCAGTCGTATTCAATAAAATCTTGAGGTAATAAGAACACGTTCACACACTTTCAAAAGGCATCTTGTCCACAAAAGCAAAAGGTTCCCCAAATGTTTTCCACTCATGTTTCTGTACTTTTAATTGTCTTGTGTGTGTGTGTGTGTGTGTGTGTGTGTGTGTGTGTGTGTGTGTGTGTGTGTGTGTGTGTGTGTGTTGGGGGGTTATATCGTGGTGGTGAATCAGCTTTTTGACACAGCGAAGATGAGCTGGCCGTGGTGCTGAAGTCCCGCAGTGACTCTGGGGAAGTACGATGAAGGGTAATCGGGATAATCAGATCAGATCTCCGTGTGAAATGAGCAGGAGGAACCGTGTGGAAGACATTTGGTGCCACTGTAGTTGAGTGAAAAACAAATAAACAAACACGACCTGCTTCCATCATGATGAGTAGCGTAAGCAGCTGTTTATGATTTACTTACAACTGCCTGTGTGTGTGTGTGTGTGTGTGTGTGTGTGTGTGTGTGTGTGTGTGTGTGTGTGTGTGTGTGTGTGTGTGTTTGTGTGTTTGTCTGCTTGTTCGTGTTGGGGGGGGTGTTGTGAAAGAGAGAGAGAGAGAGAGAGAGAGAGAGAGAGAGAGAGAGAGAGAGAATGAGAGATACCCCAGATAAAGTTACAATGTGTCATTTAACCTCTGATTACAAGACAAGACCTGTTCTCTGTTTCCCAGTACAGCAGCCAAGAACATCATAATGTTGTCCATCCTTCTTTCTCAGCCTCATAATTCCTCAACACCTGTGCTTCTACCAGGGAGACATTAGCTGGATTAAGACCATATAACTGTTACATTGCTGAGACCAGATTCATTCCTCTGACTGTCAGCAGCAACAAGCTGAGTCATAACTGCCAATAATAAGCCAATAATAAATGGCAGTAATAAGCTTACAGTAACTACAGCAGTCTTGTATTAATGAGCTCAGTGGCCTTTACAATTATTAGAGATAACTTAATTAATATCTGTCATTAGTGAGTTTTGTGAATTTTGTCACTCTTATTCATTTCTAAACCTATTTTGAGAATGTAGAAATTTGCAACAAAATAAAAAGGCTAATTTAGCATACAATATTAATAGGTGCAGATATTGCAGAAAGCTAAATAAAGTGGCTGTAAGTAAAGGTCTGCAGTGCAGGCAGTTGCTGAGGACTGCATTACATTAGAACAGTTTAATAGAGAAGGTGTGCTCACTCTGTCAGTGTCAGCTGGAGCCTTTTTGTGTTGTACTGCAATGAAAATCTCATGGTGATATCTGATTGAAACAAGGAATTAATCAGCGCTGTCAGTGACAAGGAACTGTCAAAGCCCCAAAGACAACAAACTAGCATGCATGGGATGAAGAGTGTTGGTTCATCATTGTGAGTGCTTCATGAACTTTTGGCTTTTAACCCACCAGACCGTTCCTATTCCAATGACAATCACAAATAAATGATTGTGACAAATATATGCTTTTAAAGATCCAGCCACATCAACCGTTTCTGGACTTCTGCATTGTCACGTTTATGTGTAGGTAACTGATATACCATGACCTAAGCTGATCTGGTTCCTGTCTGTATCTTCTGTATTTGAACTCCACTGACATCCACCCAGCTACATCCGCTAAAATATCAGTTCTTAGTAAGGAAAATCTGTTTCCGTACAAAACTTCATACATTTTTAATAAGAGCAAATGGATTCACATATTTTTTCGGGAGTGTTGGATTCATGACACATATGTAATTCAAGCTAAATAATGCAATGTGTGTAATCGCAGTTGGCTCCCATGAGGCTTCAGATGCTTCTATCACTGCAATCAACAGGGCACTTTGGCACTTATCATATCCTGATTTGGTTGCACCACAAAACCAGGTGAGGCTCTATTTTTTTTTTCCGGATCTAAGCTTCTGTTATAAAAAGCATTATATTTGTATTATTATAACATTTTTAACGACATTCACTTAAAATGTTCAGTCTGTCCTTCTCTATTTCAGGTAAATTACTTAGAATGACATACAGTCCCCCAAAGTATGCATGCATTGAGAGTCTGGCTTTGTTTCAGTTATATGTTTCTGTGTGGTGTGTGTGTGTGTGTGTGTGTGTGTGTGTGTGTGTGTGTGTGTGTGTGTGTGTGTGTGTGTGTGTGTGTGTGTGTGTGTGCAGTCATAATCTCTTATTTTCTTGTGTGATTAACACTTTTTTTTAACTGTAATAAAAAATGAAAAGAAAAAAGAGAACAAGATGAAGATGCCACAAATGCATAGAAGTGGGAACTTAGTCTGAAAAGTACCAGGAGCTTCTTTTTATCAAAGGGAGTGTCTCTGACATACACACAAACTTTCACAAAATATGTTATGATTATTCATTTATCTTTAGTAACTGCTTTATTCTGAGAGCACTGGGTGAGAACTGAATGTAAAGAGAAGACACACACACACACACACACACACACACACACACACACACACACACACACACACACACACACACACACACACACACACACACACACACACACACACACACATTCACACACTCATTCATACCTAGAGGCAATTTAGAGATTCCAGTGCACCTAGTCGAGGAAAGGTGTTGGATCAGGAGGTGTTGGTGTTGATATTGACTTGTGAATAAGGACTTTAAGATTTGTTTAAAAACTGTTCTATATGACTGAGCTTTTAATAACGAAAGCATTTTGTTAGTGGGAAATCCTTCAATTAAAAAAAAAAACTCTATCGATTTAACAAGATTTAACAAGATTTAACAAAAAATATTGTAGGGACTTAAATAGTGGTGAAATAAACCTCTGTTGAGGAATTCTGTGGAATTTATTATACAGTTTTTTAGTTTTCTGACTGCAAAATGTTTGAGAACCCTGATGGAAATCCATTTTCTATTGGTGCTGAGCTACAAGTTCAGAGGAACCTGGACCTGATCCAACACCTCCTGTAAAAAAGCCCCTTATCCTGATAAAGGAAACGCTGTATAACACAGAACAACAACACAAGTCTACTTATCCAATTGATCTAGTCTGAAACACACTGAATTATCTCCACGCCCTGGACTTGTGGTTCTGCAGATACGAGAATTTATTAAAAGCTGCTCATTCAACTCCAGGCCACAAGGCGGCGACATAAACCTCACTAGGTCTGTGTTCTACTCAGTAAAACCCAGTACGACAAAATAAAAGGAAACCAGGAAAAAGGAGTCAGGTGGATGAAACGTAAGAAATTTCTCTTATATCTTTTGTATGGAACATTAACTGTTTGACATTTTTGTAGAATCTGCTGCTTGTTTTGCCGAAGGAGAGATTGACACTCGTGTCTCATGACGGTGATGTTTATTTATTGCATTTACGAACTAAAGCTAACAGGCTAATTAGGTAGCAGTGATACAGATAAATATAGTGAGGAAACATGAGCCAGTGTTGGGGAACCTGAGTGTGTCTGAGGCGTTTAGCTCTTATTGAAACGCTTATCGTCAATATAATGGTTTGCTGTTTAGCTCTGAAATATTAATGGAACATAATTGGTCAGAAGATGTTTATTTATTTATTAGTTTTTTGTAAGAGCAATAGTTGTTGACAGGTATGACCGTAAACCTCCTTACTTCAACACGATTTATATTCATAAGGAAATGATTTGATATTTGACACTGGATCAGTTATCAAATAATTTGAAGGAGGGAGTGGGAGGGAGGGAGAGGGAGGGAGGAGTGAGAGGGATGGAGAGTGAGGGGGAGCGAGCAAGCGAGAGGGAAGGAGGGAGGGCATGAGGGAGAGAGGGAAGGGGGAGAGGGGAGGAGGGAGGGAGGGAATAGAGGGAAGGGAATGAGAGGGAGGGAGGGAGGGAGGGAGGGAGGGAGGGAGAGAGGGAGGGAGGGAGGGGAAAGGGAGGGGAAAGAGGGAAAAGGATGGGAAGGAGGGCATGAGTGAGGGAAGGAGGGAAATGGTGTGAGGGAGAGGGAGGGAGGGGGAGGGAAGGAGGGAGAGAGGGAAAGGGAGGGAAGGAGGGAAAGGTGTTGTGAGGGAGAGGGAGGGAAGAAGGGAGGGCAGGAGGGGGAGAGGGAAGGGAGGGCAGGAGGGCGAGAGGGAGGGGAGGGCAGGAGGGGGAGAGGGAGGGAAGAAGGGAGGGAGGGAGGGATGGACTGCAGGAGGGAAATGGTGTGAGGGAGGGAAATGGTGTGAGGGAGAGGGAGGGAGGGCAGGAGGGGGAGAGGGAGGGAGAGGGAGGGAGGGAAGGAGGGAGGGAGGGGGAGGAGGGCAGGAGGGGGAGAGGGAGGGAGGGGGAGGAGGGCAGGAGGGGGGGATGGAGGGAGGGCAGGGGGGGGAGAGGGAGGGAGAGGGAGGGAGGGCAGGAGGGGGAGAGGGAGGGAGAGGGAGGGAGGGCAGGAGGGGGAGAGGGAGGGAGGGGGAGGAGGGCAGGAGGGGGAGAGGGAGAGGGAGGGAGGGCAGGAGGGGGAGAGGGAGAGGGAGGGAGGGCAGGAGGGTGAGAGGGAGGGAGGGAGGGAGGGAAATAGTGTGAGGGAGGGAAATGGTGTGAGGGAGGGAAATGGTGTGAGGGAGAGGGCGGGAGGGAAGGAGGGAGAGAGGGAGAGCGGGCGGGAGGGAGGGCAGGAGGGGGAGAGGGAGAGGGAGGGAGGGAGGGAAGGAGGGCATGAGGGAGGGAGGGAAGGAGGGAAATGGTGTGAGGGAGAGGGCGGGAGGGAAGGAGGGAGAGAGGGAGAGCGAGAGGGAAGGAGGGAAAGGGCGTGAGGGAGGGTGTGAAGGAGAGGGAGCGAGGGAGGAAGAAAAGAAAGTCTGCTAAGAGATTGATGCTTTATGTAGCTGCATATAACAGAACTAATAACAGGAAGTAACTTGCTTGTGGATTTTCCACAACATGAAATGTAACTGTAAAAGTTTCTATGACACTTTGTGTTCCTTACATTACATCTCTATAGTCAGTATCTGTGCAGGTTCATCTGTGTCCTGTTTGTTACCAGTTTTATACTTCTAGTATGTTGAACCATGTCCTATACAATGCACTATACAGGGTGTACGTCATTTATGTCTATGCTATTTAGTGCACTTATTTATGGTGTATAATGACTGTAGAGATTCTGCCTGGAACTCTGTGCTCATGTTTTATTATTTGTTTACCTCCTGTTCTCTAGTGCAGCGCTCTCTGCTCTTCTATGAGAGCTCAGCTGTTTTTGTCCCCTCACCAGACTTTAGCAACACAGAATGGAGTTTGTGGAATTGATAAAGACCCCTCGGGTGGACGGTGTGGTCCTACACAGGCCCTTCCTACCCACTGTGGAGGGAACTCTGTGTTTAACAGGACACCACCTCATCCTGTCCTCACGGCAGGATAACACAGAGGAGCTCTGGCTGCTCCATGCCAACATCGACGCTATTGAGAAGAGGTAAGTTCACTGTACACCATGTGCACTTTTGGAAAGTGTCATTTATCGAAAAGTGTTTTGAAGTCACACAATTTAAAAAAAAGTCCATCCACGGAGTTTCTGATGGTAAATTCCATATCTAACACACATTTAAAGGAACATGTGAACTCAAACCTTTCACGTGGTGACAATGAACACTGTAATAAGATTCACTTCAATATTTAATGAAAAAATATAATGAAATAATAGATCTGAACATTTCTGGAGAAAAAAAGAGAAATCGTATTTTGTGTCCACTTCAGTCTCTAATGAGAAAACACTGCAAATGCAGGGGGAGTTTATTAACAACACAAAGTCAAAGGAAGTTCTAAAAACTAAACAGTCACAAAATGGAGCCTCTGGTGAAGGTCATATATAACAGCCATGTGCAACAAAATAAAATCTTTTGCGATAGGAATCAGAGAAACCGAGCGTATGTTTCACAATGAGGAACTGAAGGTTGCTTAAAAAGTTTTAGTAACAAAGCACAAAATAAGAAACAGGCACATAGTAGTCTGGTGAGGGAGAACGTGGGAATGCTGGCGGTTGCTGGGACTCGGAGTCTGCGGCGGAAAAACGGGAGCCATTGGAAAACTGTCATCATCATTCTGCAGCATTTGGTGAAAATTTTTATTTGGCACAGTGGCATAGTATGTAACGTGCAAAAATAATAACACTAATTTTCCACAATTCAGCCACAGGGACATGCTATGTTCAAGACCACAAAATAAACATGTTCAACAGCCTGGATCTTATAAAAAGGATTAAGAAGATGAAATATACCAGATAAGAATAAGAAATTCTTTTTAGGTAATAAGAAAATGTTTCACTAAGCAGAGCAGCAACAACAACAACAAAACACAACCTCTCGTATTATTTGGTGCGTTCTTTGATGAGGGGTTTGTCTAAGAACAAGAAATTTGTCTAGAACTATTTGTCAGGGTTGTAGTTATAAGTTGTTAAAACTGACACATTGCTGAAAGGCATTATCCTCGACGGTGGGACAGAAATGTAGCTTTTGTAAAAAAAAAAAAAAAAAAAAAAAAAAAAGGAAAGCCTGGACCATCAGAAATGAATAAACATGTTAATGTTCACTACATATTTGGAGAATAATAGAACTAAGACAGAATACATGTGTGTGAACGAGAGGGGGGAAGTAGAACAGTGAAGGTGCAGGAGTTGAAGTATTTGGGGTCGAACGTCCAGTGCGACAGGGAGTGTGGAAAAGAGATGAAGAGACGAGTGCAGGCGGGTTGGAGTGGGTGGAGAAAAGTGTCAGCAGTGTTGTGTGTGTGTGACACAAGAGTGTCAGCAGGAATCAAAGGTATGATGTATGAGACTGTAGCTGTGAGGAAAAGACATGAGGCAGAGATGGAGGTAGCTGAGATAAGGATGTTGAGGTTCTCTTTAGGAGTGACAAGGATGGACAGGATCAGGAAGGAGCACATCAGAGGGACAGCTCAGGTTGGCTGTTTTAGGGACAAGGTCAGAGAGGCTAGATTGAGATGGTTTGGACATTTACAGAGGAGGGAGATGGTTATACTGGTAGAAGGATGTTGGAGATGGAGCTGCCGGGTAAGAGGTCAAGAGGAAGACCAAAGAGGAGGATAAATAGATGTGTTAATAAAGGACATGAAGTTAATTGGTGTGAGAGTAGAGCATGTAGAGGAGAGAGTGGAAGCAGATGATTCGCTGTGGTGAAACCTAACGGGAAAAGCCGAAAGTAGAAGAAGAAGATTTGGAGAATAATAGAATGCAGATCTAACAAAGCCTCTGTTACAAACCTTGTATCACAAATGTAAGAAGAAACAAGACCTGCTTTATTCATTGCCATCATAAACTGTTTCACTCTTTTACCATGTATTAATTCATTTCTCTGGGTAGCATTAGTTATAAATATAAACATATTTTCTTACGCAAGGTTAAAAAATAACCTGAACCCATGTATGCATTTGCAAGGTGCCCACAAGATTCAGTGTTTATTGTCATATGCACAGACAGAAAGCATTATCGTTTCCCTGCACAATGAAATTCTTACTTTGCCGTCCACCCTAAATGTCATACAGTAAAGTAAAAATAAAATAGAATAAAAAATAAGATAAGAGCAAAAAAATTAGAGCAATAAAGGTGAGGTACAGTTCTTAATAGAGGCAATAAAAAGTGAGGTAGTGCAGTTCTGAATAAGGCAATAAAAAGCGAGGTAGTTCAGTTCTGAATAAGGCAATAAAGTGAGGTAGTGCAGTTCTGAATAAGGCAATAAAGTGAGGTAGTGCAGTATTCGGTAAGGTAAAGCAGTTCTGAAAAAAATGAATGTGCAAAAATTTAATTCAATTTAAACATTTCTGTCCATGTAAACAGTTATGTCCATGTAAACAGTTAACAGTTATGTCCATGGTTGCAAACTCGTGTCAGCTGTTTAGGAGTCTCACAGATATACACAAGTAAATAATAAGAGATTAATGGTGCATTTATTTTCTTTTTTCTTGTTGTTTAAAGCATTAATCCTCGAGCCGGTAACGGATTACAATACCTACTCCATGTGAAATCCTCTGTCTCAATTTCTCCTCTCTTAGGTTTCTCGGCTCTCTCGGCTCAATCATCGTGAAATGCAAGGACCTGAGGATTATTCAGTTGGACATACCTGGCATGGAGGAGTGCCTCAACATTGCCAGCTCCATTGAAGTGGGTTTAATTATATCTACACATTCAGTGATCTATTTTGTTTCTCTTCATATTCAGACAACCTCAGCTGAGACTGATTCTACCATAACTTTGGTTGGTTCGAGTCCCAACACTCATTTCAATGCACACATGCTTTTAACACTATATGCTCTAAACCCTTTGTATTTAGTTTGAATAACCCAGAGTCACTGGTGGGAAAATATTGCATTATACAAAGCAAAAAACTCCTTTTGGACATATGTTATTTTGAAAGCCTATGAAAGCATGCCGGTTGTGATTTATTTAAAGTCATTATTCTCTTTGTGCATTATTAAAAGGTTTGCTAACAACTTCTGCTTATTAAAGATGTTAAAATGATGTCCTTTAACAAGCTTCTGCCTTCTCTGTGTTCTAGAGTAACCAAACATTGCACATAATAAGCTTTAGCCTCTTTTTCTTTAGGCGTTGTCCACCCTCGACTCGGTCTCCCTGATGTATCCCTTCTTCTACCGGCCCATGTTTGAGGTCATCGATGACGGTTGGCGCTTGTTCTCACCAGATGAGGCCTTCAAAGATCTGGAGTCGATGGTACTGGCTCACTTTTATACACAGTGACTCTTGCTGTATTCAGAAGCTTATAGACTGCTGGTTGAGTGAATTTTGTTTGTGGTTCTTTGACAGACAGATGAATGGAGACTTAGTGAAGTGAATAAAGACTTCATTGTTTGCCCCTCCTACCCTTCACTGGTGGCTGTCCCTAAGGATATAGATGATGACACACTGTGCAAAGCTGCTGCTTTTCGACATGGCAGACGCTTCCCGGTGCTCAGCTACTACCACAAGAAGAACGGCATGGTCAGATGAGCACTTTAAGGAGTTTTAATAGGCATAATTGATGAAGATTAGGCATGTGTTTAGTGTCTGTGTCCTCAGGTGATGATGCGAGCAGGACAGCCTCTGGTCGGCACAAACGGACGTCGCTGTAAGGAAGACGAGAAGTTGATCAATGCTACGCTACGTGCAGGGAAACGTGGCTACATCATCGACACCCGCACCCTTGCTGTAGCGCAGCAGGCTAAGACCCGCGGAGGCGGCTATGAACAGGAGGCCAACTACCCACAGTGGAGGAGAATCAACAAAGCTATAGAGAGGTTTGTGATCCGTAGAGTTCTGAATATTTATCTTTAACAAAATATGGATTCCATTTTGCTAAAAAAGTCAAAACACATTCACAGTAAAACCAGGTTTTTTATGCTCTATAAAAACGTCAATCTTTAAAATGAATATTCTAGCTACTTCACTTTCATCAGCAGCTTAGCATCTTGTGTACGTCTGGTGGATTCAAATCAGGAGGCAAAATGACTAACTGCAGTGGGAAAACAGGTTGTTGTTCGTATTAGAAAGACTAATATTAAGAAAGCACATTAGTATAAAGTTTGTGATCCAGTGATAATTTGTGCACTCAGTTTATACCAGTGTACCACCAGCACCAGACTTTAGGTGAAGGAAATGTCACATGTTCACCGTTTCTTTATTAGATTTGTACGTATCGTAATGTGTGAAATGATCCGTCACAGATACAATATTCTACAAGAGAGCCTGATAAAGCTGGTGGAGGCGTGTAACGACCACTCGAACAGCATGGACCGCTGGCTTAGCAAACTGGAGGCCTCCAGCTGGCAGAGCCATGTTAAAGAGATCCTCACCACTGCCTGCCTGGCTGCTCAGTGCATCGACAGGTCAGCGTTTCGCATCATGCTTCTCTGACTGAGTATAATTCCCTGTGCACTCTCATCTCTGCTTTCTCTGTCATGGACATATGTGCACTCAAACCCCCAGAATCATTAGAGAAGATAGCTGGGTGTAACTAGTTTACGGCTGTGTTAATTACTGTTTTCTCACTGGCGCTTCCATTCTGAGCTAATTAAGGAGCGTTTGTCTTGCTTTCTGCTAGACTTGTTGCAAAGCCCATTCGAGTAATAACGGTTAGCTAGTGTCTAGCCTGCAATCATCATTAAGTTCATAAAACACTTGTACTGCTGTGTCTCATGCTGCTGTTGGTACACAGCTCATTAATGTGCTTCTGTGTCTTTAAACACAGCAATTTCTGGTCTTGGTTATGAGGTGACTTCTCTCCACATTTTTCTTTTCTTCCATGACATTTCAGTAAGCGAATATGAAAGGGAACCATATTGGCATAAAGCAATAATATACTAAAGGTTTGTTTTGTCTGAGATTTATAAAGTAGCCATGGTGTGCGTGTCTTTCCGATTGGTTGGCAGGGGTACGATAACTTCTTATATGGCAATGCCTGAAGTAAAGCTGGTTAAAATTCACGTACAATTCACAGACAAAAAATTAATAAAACCTCACTGTGTGAAGAAGGCACATGTATTAACATCTTTAAACAACAGGAAGACATTTTTATAAATATCTATTATTTTTTTTAGTAACAATATAATCGAATATATTATAGTATTCAAGAATTATAACATAGTATTCAAATTTCCAATTTAAGATGGAATGTAGATGTATATTTACAGGCACAAACAAACTACATTGTCGTAATTTGCAGCTACTGTATGTGCCAGAATTCAGTCACATTGACATCTAATGGGTTTTTCTAGACTGACACATTTCTTACAGCTTAAATGCAAAGTCATGATGGACAGTTAAACAGGAACTGCTTTTCCTGCTTGCAAGCCCATTATGCATCTTTTAGCTTTCATTATTGAACGGTTTTCTCCCGGTGGCATGCACTCGTACAATGGTAGAAAAGTACAATAAAACATTACACGCAAGTTTATTGATTTCTGTTTCTTCGGTTTGACTTCAGAGAGGGTGCATCGGTGCTAGTGCATGGGACCGAGGGCACGGACTCCACACTTCAGGTCACGTCTTTAGCCCAGATCATATTGGATCCGGGCTGCAGGACAGTTCGTGGTTTCCAGGCCCTTGTGGAGCGTGAGTGGCTGCAGGTGAGAGACACTGCTAGGTGTAGCTTCTTGCATTTAAAATTAAAAATCATATGCAGCAACAGGATACAGCTCCTAAATGTACAAACTGTTTCTTCATCAGTGTTTTATTCCCCTTTGCATGCAGGCAGGTCACCCGTTCCAGCATCGCTGTGCCCAGTCTGCGTACTCTAACGGGAAGCCGAGGAGTGAAGCGCCTGTGTTCTTGCTCTTTCTAGATTGTGTGTGGCAGATCCTGCGGCAGTTTCCTTGCTCCTTCGAATTTAATGAAATCTTTCTGGTCACGCTGTTTGAACACGCTTATGCCTCTCAGTTTGGCACTTTTCTGGGAAACAGCGCTGCAGAGAGGTCGGTGATTCACTTCCACTCACCTGCTTTTGGTAGCTTTGACTAGTCATCTGTTATTTGTGAAATCCATAGAATCATAGAAATATAGCATTAATCTGTCTATAGTATTCTGCTTATTTATTGCTATACTATGCTATACAATCCCACAGTAGCAAAGTAAACCTGTAGCACAGCTTGTATGTGTACTTTTTAGAGATTTAGTTCTTCTTAACTGGCATCAAACTACTGTACTCAGTGAGGACAAAAAAATTCCTACTTCCTTTAGTTCAATGTGTCTTGAAGAACTTATCAGAGTTAAATGGATCATTTTGTTTTGTTTTTTTCTGTGGATGAATTGAATTAAATAGTATTGCACTCCGTAGATAGTGTAATATTCATTATTATGTCATTGCTGCTTTTGTATTGAGCGTATATAGTACATAGGATTATATTTGATAGATAGAGAGATTACTTATTTGGATTTTAATTATTCATATCGATATTATAAATTTTTGCTGTCTATCTATCTTTCTTATATATTCATGTGTCTTTGTTATTTGCCATTAAACCAGGCAGACAGGCAGGCAGGCAGTCAGTCAGGCAGACAGTCAGTCAGGCAGACAGTCAGTCAGGCAGGCAGTCAGGCAGGCAGGCAGTCAGTCAGGCAGGCAGTCAGTCAGGCAGGCAGTCAGTCAGGCAGACAGTCAGTCAGGCAGACAGTCAGTCAGGCAGACAGTCAGTCAGGCAGACAGTCAGTCAGGCAGACAGTCAGTCAGGCAGACAGTCAGTCAGGCAGACAGTCAGTCAGGCAGACAGTCAGTCAGGCAGACAGTCAGTCAGGCAGACAGTCAGTCAGGCAGACAGTCAGTCAGGCAGACAGTCAGTCAGGCAGACAGTCAGGCAGACAGGAATTTTATAATCGTTTTTAGTGTAACCTGGCAGCATTAATGACCACATAGAGTACCAGAGAGATTTCCTACTGGTGGCAATAAAGCATAAGCCTTTAGTGGGTTACCAAGTGTAAAGATAAACATTAAATAGAAAGGTACTTCTATTTAATATGAGGAACTTTACTGAGTGCTGACTTGATGATGCAATTACTATAACAGTCTCTGGAGTGTCTATAGAAACTGCAGTCCCTGTACCTTTTGTGTGTGTAATAATGACTCTGTGTATAATGGATTTGTCGAAGCAGGGTGAAGTTGGAGCTCTGTCAAAAGACTGTGTCCCTGTGGTCATGGATGAACAGGCCTCAGGAGCTGGAACGCTTCCGTAACCCGCTCTACGAGGCCAACAGCCTTGTGATCTGGCCATCTGTAGCTCCGCAGAGTCTGCTGCTGTGGGAGGGTGAGAAGATGCTTTCAATCTCACCTACTACATCTTAGTTTGTCCAGGATCCTTATGTTTTTTTATGAGTTTAATCTCTTCTTATTTCTTTTTTCCTTGCTGTCTCTTGCTAAACACTCGGCTGGATCTGCCGGACTTCTCTATATATCACAGAAACTTTAACTTTAATTTATGAATCACATTTCCTTCCTCTTAACTGTACTTCCTCCTTCCTGAAGCTAGAGTTGTAGTTTTGGATGTAGACTCACTGAGCACTTTTATTAGGCACACCTATACACACCTTTTTTAAAATCAGTTTACATTATTTAGATATTTAGTCAGCCAGTGATGATGCAGAAGTTCAGTGCATAAAATCAGGGGTAGCTCCAAACATCAACCATCAGATTGTTGGTGCCAGACAGGATGGTTTGAGTACTTCTTTGAATGAATGGGAAAGTTTGACAGAGTTTGAGTACTTCAGAATGGTGGAAACGTTTGATAGAGATTGACCAGACTGGTTCCAGATGACAGATATTTCAGTTAATCACTCTGTACAATTGCAGTGAGCATAAAAGCATCTCAGAATGAACAACATGTCAAACCCCTTAGGTCGATGAGTCACAAGAGCTGAGGACCATGTCAGGTTTCACTTCTGTCAGCCCAGAACTGAAACCTGAGACTGAAGTGAGCACAGACTCTAGACAGCTAGAAGACTGGAAATACGAGTACAGTTTCAGCACAATGATGCACTATGTCACCAAGCAAAATTTGTCTCAAAACTGCTTTTATGAACATGACCATGATTTCAGTGATTTCATGATTCCAGTGACCAGACCTGAATCCAGTAGAACACCTTTACGGTTTGGAAGAATGGGAAACTCACGGCATAAAAGTGCAAAAATCTTCAGGAAGAGCATAATGCAATCATATCAACAAGACCTTAATCTCAAAAGGCCTACCCGGTATTAGTACACATAGTGCCCTAAAAAATTAATTGCTGAGTGTATGTATCCTAGTGCAAGTGCTTTTCTTACATAACCATTAGGGGGCAGCAGTGCATTTATGCTGTCTGACAGAATTCTGTAGTACAATTTATTATGGAAAACATTCTGTTCTAGACTAAGAACCAAACACAGCGGAGGGAAAACACAATAGACAAGCTGTAAACATTTTAATTAGTGGCGTGCAAAAATATATATTATATTGCTTTTACATCACTTGATATCAGTAATGCAGATCAAATAAAAACAGTACTGATGCCCTAAGTTACACATGGAAAATGTTTCACACTAAAAAGCAAAACTATAGATTTTTTCCCATAGATTTTATAGGATTTTGTTTTTTTATTTCAGTGTCATTGAATTTGCTTTATAGTTCGTATGTAATAGTCTATAATAGAATAAATGCTATTCTCAGCTTCAGTTCTCTATATTAATTTAGCCTTCATATGCTCTGCATGTAAATTAAAAGATTTTTTTAAACTCCTGTTTTAAGAAAACCCATTGAAAAGTTGAATTACGGTCTCGAATGCTCGTTTGTGTTTGGATGAGCCTCCTGTTAGTCATTTTCTAGATACATTTCTCTAGGCTGATTCCACCTGCTTTACTGTATCTTGAAAGAAAAAAAAAAGGTTGATCTTCTCTTATGTTCCTTTGTCATTTTAGTAACAAGATACTATGTCACTTTAGTACAAGATACTTTAGTTTTCAAAATGCAGTATACAGTAACGCTTCTGATTTTCAAGGAATGTAAACCAGCAAGATTTCTAGGGTTAACGTGTGCTAATTCCTTTACAGTGTGCGGCTTCTTTCTTCTTACTAACTTGGCAGAGTTCATGATGGAACTGTTTCAAAGCAGGGTTACTTTAGGTTGTTCATATGGCAACAGGACTGGGAGCTTCAGTAGTGCTGGCAAGAACTGGTTCTTAAAGAAATGATACCACACGTGCCAGATTTTTTTTTTTTGTGTGTGTGTGATGAACTACAATGGTATTCACTTGCATCGCATTACACTCTTCTTAACACTCATCTGCACTATATACCAAATGATTTTATTTTTTTGTGGATTAAATAAAACATTAATGGGATGTGGTAGCCTAGTGGTTAAGGTGTTGGGCTACCAATCGGAAGGTTGTGAGTTCGATTCCTACGTCCATTCAAGCTGCCACTGCTGAGCCCCTGAGCAAGGCCCTTAACCCTCAACTGCCCAGTTGTATAAAAAAAAATTAGATGAAATGTAAGTCGCTGTGGATAAGGGCATCTGCTAAATGCTGTAAAAATGTAAAAATGCTGTTATTTAATAATGCATGCAAAAAATGGACTTTTGTTTCATGTGCCTTAACAGATTGAAAGTTACATTCTCTGACATAAAAGGGTTCCTGAAATTACTCGCTAGATGAGGAGGCATTGCTTACACCTCTCTAAATAGCACTCATACACATGGGAGTCTGTATTCAATACGACCATTCAATATGCATTACGCAATATTTTAAAGTAGACCATCATCGGTGCTGTGAACCAGTGTCCTCACGGCCAAACTGGAAACATGAGATCCCAGCTGTAATCCTAGAAATCGCATGACTGGTTTCACAACATGTTTTATAGGGCTAGTGGTCCTCTGTAAATGGTGGAAGAAGTGTCAATAAGCGTCACGGGACAGCTGACATGCAGGCATATCTGACATATGATCGTAATGACATGGCATGCAGCCTGCTTCGGCTCGGTGAAGCTGGTTGTAGCATCGTGTATTCACTTTATAATGTACTGGTCTCTGAACACAGAAAAAAAAGCTTTTCTATTAATAACTAACTCTATTATAGGTGTGTTCCTACGCTGGAATCGCTCAACTAAGTGTCTGGACGAGGCATATGAGGAGATGGTCCATATTATTGAATACAATAAGGAGCTACAGAATAAAGTGAACAGCCTCAGGAGGCAGCTCGCTCAACTTGAAACCGAGGACGGCCCACTTCAGAATCCATAGACGTGCACCATGAGCTTACAGAGCAATCTGCACAGAGCTTTGGAGTTCCTATTCAGCACTACTGAAATTTATTCTGACCCCTGCATGCATGTATACACTTGCACATGTTCACACACACACACACACACACACACACACACACACACACACACACACACACACAAAACGTCTAAAAATAATCCATCTGTGTGATCTTTTTTTTTTCCCTAGTAGTTCCTGTTGGCCTTCACTCCTTGTCATTTCAGGTGCTTATACACTCTCAGTAAAAGGCTATGATAAATATATATTGTGTAAATATACACACACTTATGTTTGTGGCTGTTTAGCAACATTCATACACTAATAGAAACATATCAAAGTTTCGAAGCGGCCAGTTCTTTGACATGTTGTGGTTAATATCAGCAGCTGGACTAAATCGTGCAATTATTTTTACTTATTTTCATATAAATGGAGGCCTATAATGGTCATTGTTTGCTCAGAAGTTGCTCTGAAATCTTGTTGTAGAACAATAGTGAATAATTTAGCACTGTAAAGAAATTTATTTTATAAGGGAAAAAATGCTCGCTTAAGTTTGGGAAGCAGGAACTGTACAATGAAACGTGACCTGTGGCTGTTGCACCTTTTGGTTCAAAGAGCCATAGTGTCCTGGAGCATACACATTGTATAACAGTAATCGGTTATCAATTTAAAGTGCAAGTCCCTTTTGTCTGTACAGTATTGTATCTGCGCAGTAGACCTTGCACATTAAACAGCTTTTTAATTTGGTGGCAGTGAATAATTTGTCTGTTCCATAAGATTAGAGGTAATGGTTTAAAACCAGGTTTAAAATACTAAACTGTTTTAAGACATTTCTGTCCTCACCACGTGTATGAAGGACACATCATTTCTACAGTTTGGCCATTTTGCTTCTGGACAGCATATGGACAGTTTTGTATGTATGACACAAAGAGTGTAGTCTGGAAGTTTTTCCATGTCTGTGAAATGTAACACGCTCTATATCTACTGTTTGGATGCAGGCTTTTTGTGTTGTACTGTACATGTTCACTGTTTACTCCAAACATTTTCTGTAACATGCATTTTTTTTTTTTACCTTACTGTTATAAAAGTCTTCAGTGCAATGCTTTACTGAGAAAGTGAACATGCTCTTTGTACCGTCATAACTGTTGTTTTATGTCGTATTCTTTGGGCATTAAATGTTCTGTAGCCAGTTTAATACAAAACACGAGTAAAACAAACCTTTAATAAAGTTATAACATGATATTATATGTGTAATGTCTTCAATCTAAAAACGGCTTAAATATTTTGTCAAGAAATCTCCCAAGAACTACATTATATGTATAGGGAATAAATGATGTCTCTCATGTCCTCTGCAAAATCGATACAGAGTCATACTGAATGATGGACTTTACCTTATGATGAAACATTTTTATGCTGATGCTGATGGAATGGTTTCCCATTACACAAAGCACAATGGCTCACTGAAAAGTTCGATGAATGTGAAATTAAAGCAAGTCATGCACTATTGCCTTCACAATAGCCAGAACACAACTATATTCAAATCTGGATGACTTTAGACTAGGGTTGCAAAAGATGGGAAAGTTTCTGGTAAATTTTCAGAAACCTTCCACGGGAACTTAATCTGGGGAATTTTGGAAATATTAAAAATTGGAAATATAGGGAAATTTATATAAACTATATTATATACAAACGTAAACATTTTGTTTGGTCATAAGCAGACACGCATGCAAGGTAATACAAATTTTAATTTTTAATTTTAATTGATTCTTTCATTGAGTAACACAAAAGCATAATAAACATTATTATGCTTGTAATAAACATAATAAACTTAATAATTGTAATAAACATTATTTTATAGAGGATTTTTTATTTCGGGGGTGTGAGTGTGTGAGGGAGGCTCATCAAATTATCTGTGTATGTGTAACACTCCTAATTTACTGCTTATTAAGAGTTAGTAAGGTAGTTATTAAGTTTAGATATTGGGTACAATTAAGAATGTAGAATAAGGAATTGCAGAACAAGGCATTAATATGTGCTTAATAAGTACTAATAAATAGGCAATATTCTATTAATATTCATGCTAATAAGCAACTAGTTAAATGAGCTTAAAATAAAGTGTTACTGTGCATGTTATGGAGGAATGCAAGTACATGCAGGGGGTTTGGCCTCAATGGCTCTCCAGTAAGCAGTGTGCTGTGTGCAAGTGACCGAGGAACGCAGGGTGCAAATTCTTTAAATTGTAAATTTAAATTGAACGGATTTGAAAGAGGGGGCATGGTGGCTTAGTGGTTAGCACGTTCGCCTCCAGGGTTGGGGGTTCGATTCCCGACTCCACCTTGTGTGTGTGTGGAGTTTGCATGTTCTCCCCGTGCCTCGGGGGTTTCCTCAGGGTACTCCGGTTTCCTCGCCCGGTCCAAAGACATGCATGGTAGGTTGATTGGTATCTCTGGAAAATTGTCTGTAGTGTGTGAGTGTGTGAGTGAATGAGAGTGTGTGTGTATCCTGCCTTGATGCCCGATGACGCCTGAGATAGGCACAGGCTCCCCGTGACCCGAGGTAGTTCAGATAAGCGGTTGAAAATGAATGAATGAATGATTTGAAAGAGCAATGTTCATCCCCCACTCCAATCCCATATATTGAAGCTGTTCCGGTTGAGTGGCCGAACATTCTATTACTTATTTTTTCCTCTCTCATGGAAAGAATCTATATCTGACCTTTATTGATTAAATCTTATCAGAGATGCCAAAAAATTTAACTTCTCCCTGTTTGAGAATCACTTTTTTTAACCTAGCTTACTTTTATAAGCCTATATTCATAAAAAAAAAAAGGTCCACAAAAAACCCAAAGCAGTTTGTTGTTTTCATGCAAATGTTTTGATTTTCAAAGTAAATGGAGACATCATACCCATTTCTGCTCTCTGAGATGCTTCTTGTGCTTGTTCATGTGTGTATAATTTAAGGTGTTATTAACCTTCCCTTTAGGCATTTCAGCTCAACGCAACAAGTTTGACAGTAACAGTGTTTGATCATTTAAGGCTTATCTGTTAATTCCTAGCTTTATGTATAGTCTGCATTATTAGATAATGATAGTATTAGCATTACCAACGTTATGCTTAATAATTTTTGTCAAAGAATAAAAAATAATGAGAATAAACAAGAATCAATAGTAAATTTCTACATAATATGAGCATGATTGCCTTTCTTTTTTAACAGAGAAATGAAATGAAATGACTTTCATAAGAATAAAAAATGTAGAATTAATACAGCGATTGAATGCGAGTGAAGAATAATAGTGTTCAGAAGGGCTGATTTTTAAAAATTTCTTATTTTCTTTATTGTTTTTTACTTTCTGTGTCATTTTTGGAAAACAAATATGTATATTATATTGGTATTATACTGGGAAGTCTGAACACAGTTATAAAATAGTTCTGGATGGAGTGTTATCTGTTGCCTTTAGCGTACAAGTCGACTGTACTCTTTTCTAGAACTGAAAATATAGACGTGTAATTTTCAGTTTGATCTTCCACCAAGAAGAGGGAGGAAGAAGTGCTCGGGTTAGGAGACACACTCACTTGCTCCTGTGGGGGATGGGAGCAAGAGGCACGAGGAACCATTAGAGCCGTATGTGTGCTCACGTATTTCTGGAGGCAGTCCTAAGCGTGTAACTGGCACACATTCACCTTGGAAGATCTGACTGTTCTTTTTTCGCTTTCATTTAAGCCTTTTTAATATGAGCAGTTAGCAAAAGCTTCCACCACCTTTTTGACTTCAAGAAGTAATCGATAGTAACAGCTTATAGACCACATGTCCTGTGTGCATGGGAATGTTGCGAAGTTTATTTAGAGGAGTTGTAACCTGTAAACTGTACATTCAGAAGCAAACAATATAAAAAATATAACCATCCTAGTGTATAAATCGGTCTATGGTTATTGAGCTCTTTTTTTGCTTACTTTCATGTATTTTCTATGCACTCATTGGTCACTTTATTAGGAACACCTGCTCATTGATAAATGTAATTATCTAGTCATATGGAAGCAACGCATAGAATCACGCCAATACAGGTAAGGAGCTTAAGCTAATGTTCCCATCAAAACACCAGAATGTGGAAAAATATAATCTTTATGAATTTTTATATATATTATGTTATAATGATATAAATATTGTATTTTCATGCACAACAGATGATATTTTCATGCACAATAGTATACATGAAATGTTAAGGGAAACTTATGAAACTTGAAACATGAAACTTATATTTATCTCATTTATACAGCTGAGCAATTGAGGGTTAAGGCCTTTCTCAGGGGCCTAGAAGTAACAACTTGGTGGCCATGGGATTCACACTCATGACCTTCTGATCAGTTGTCCAACGCCTTAACGACTGAGCTACCACATCCCCACGTTCTTGCTTCATGGTGTACGTGAAGGTGACTTACTTTTTACGGCTATTTCACAGGTTCAATTCCAGCGTTAGCTACATAATACTTTACTTTTTATCATTCAGATGTTTTGGAATAACTTTGTTCAACTTTTGTTTATGGGTTAAAAAAAATTTCATTTTTAGCCATTCATAGGTTAAAACATCATTACTACACTCATTTTCTTCTTTCTTTCTTTCTTTCTTTCTTTCTTTCTTTCTTTCTTTCTTTCTTTCTTTAAATCATCATTTTATTTGATGAAATGTATAAATGTACACATTTCAATAAGTAAAACTTCTCCCTCTGACACTTTAGATTTAAGGAGAATTCTGGTTTTAACTGTCTTTCTGTTAATGTTTCCTTCCCTCCATGTAAGCAGTCAGATTCAGTCATGTATTTAATGGCAGAAGGCTGAGAGTCAACATGTGGCACCACGTTGCTAGTGGGGCCCCCGCAGTAAGTGACGTCAAGTGGGTGTGGTCAGGAGGGAAGACCGCGCCTTCACTGAGCGACCAATCAGAGCGCAGACCGGCTTCTCTTGAAACCAGCTGGCTGCTGATATATAACCTCTGAGTAAGCTGATGCAACTGGAGGAAGAGACTCAGCCGTGTTAAAGGAGCCGCGTAGGGAAGCATCTCACGACATTTATTTTATCATTTCAAACAAATTATTGGTAAGCAACATACTATTTCTAGTTTTTTTTAAATGTACTGTTTTAATTATAATTCTATAACTAAAGCTTTGACACGATTATAAATAGGAAATATTACACATGAATGAATCCGTATTGATGTCGATTAGGCTGAATTGCTAGAAACGTGTGCAGATGTGAGCCGTTATACACTGTTTTGTATCCTATGTTTGTTGTCTCTGTGTACTGGACTCTAAATAC
Source organism: Tachysurus fulvidraco (assembly GCF_022655615.1). Taxonomy (NCBI): domain Eukaryota; kingdom Metazoa; phylum Chordata; class Actinopteri; order Siluriformes; family Bagridae; genus Tachysurus; species Tachysurus fulvidraco. The sequence goes on from NC_062533.1 coordinate 7,420,346, forward strand.
CTTGTGTGCGCGAGCGTTGGTAATAAAGCTCCTCTGTTGTATCTCATTGTATTCTTGTTGTAATTCATTGTATGTCATTGTATTCTGATTGCATCTCATTGTATCTCATTGTATTCTTATTGAATCTCATTGTATCTCGTTTTATGCCATTGTATATCATTGTACCTCATTGTATCTCATTGTATTCTCTCACCCCACGCATCGCGTGTCGTACTTCCGTGTTTTACTCAGATTCCTTTTTTCCGCATTTCAGAGCTGTAGAAAATGTCAGATTATACTGACACGTCAGTCTGCCGAGTTGAGCTGATAAACGTGCACATCACCTGACTTACTTACTAATGTACTAATGTGCACATCACGTGGGTTTCTTACTATTGTACTAATGTGCACATCACGTGGGTTTCTTACTATTGTACTAATGTACTAATGTGCACATCACGTGGATTTCTTACTAATGTACTAATGTGCACCTCACGTGGATTTCTTACTATTGTACTAATGTGCACATCATGTAGATTTCTTACTATTGTACTAATGTACTAATGTGCACCTCACGTGGGTTTCTTACTATTGTACTAATGTGCACATCACGTGGGTTTCTTACAATTGTACTAATGTACTAATGTGCACATCACGTGGATTTCTTAGTAATGTACTAATGTGCACCTCACGTGGGTTTCTTACTATTGTACTAAAGTGCACATCACGTGGGTTTTGTACTAATGTACTAATGTGCACAACACGTGGGTTTCTTAGTAATGTACTAATGTGCACCTCACGTGGATTTCTTACTATTGTACTAATGTACTAATGTGCACATCACGTGGATTTCTTACTATTGTACTAATGTACTAATGTGCACATCACGTGGATTTCTTACTATTGTACTAATGTACTAATGTGCACATCACGTGGGTTTCTTAGTAATGTACTAATGTGCTCATCACGTGACTTTCTTAGTAATGTACTAATGTGCACATCACCTGCCTTTCTTACTATTGTACTAATGTACTAATGTGCACATCACGTGACTTTCTTACTATTGTACTAATGTGCACATCACGTGATTTTCTTAGTAATGTAGTAATGTGCACGTCACGTGACTTTCTTAGTAATGTACTAAAGTGCACATCACGTGACTTTCTTAGTAACGTACTAATGTGCACATCACGTGACTTTCTTAGTAATGTACTAATGTGCACATCACGTGACTTTCTTAGTAACTACTAATTTGCACATCACGTGACTTTCTTAGTAACGTACTAATGTGCACATCACGTGACTTTCTTAGTAATGTACTAATGTGCACATCACGTGACTTTCTTAGTAATGTACTAATGTGCACATCACCTGCCTTTCTTACTATTGTACTATTGTACTAATGTGCACATCACCTGCCTTTCTTACTATTGTACTATTGTACTAATGTGCACATCACGTGATTTTCTTAGTTGTACTAATGTGCACAGCACGGGTTTCTTAGTAATGTACTAATGTGCACCTCACGTGGATTTCTTACTATTGTACTAATGTACTAATGTGCACATCACGTGGATTTCTTAGTAATGTACTAATGTGCACCTCACGTGGATTTCTTACTATTGTACTAATGTGCACATCATGTAGATTTCTTAGTAATGTACTAAAGTGCACATCACGTGGGTTTTGTTCTAATGTACTAATGTGCACATCACGGGTTTCTTAGTAATGTTCTAATGTGCACATCACGTGGGTTTCGTACTAATGCACTAATGTGCAAACCATGTGGCTTTCTTAGTATTTTACTAATGTACACAGCGTAGTGGTGTATGATATGATCTCAGAATGCTCTTTGCGTCTGTCCGATTCTGATATACACGCCTGATTGCTAAGCAGGGCTGTGTCTGTATGAGTCTGTGTGGCTGTATGGCTGTGTCTGTATGACTTTGTATGGCTGTGTCTGTATGAGTCTGTATGGCTGTGTCTGTATGGCTGTGTCTGTATGAGTCTGTATGGCTGTGTCTGTATGAGTCTGTATGGCTGTGTCTGTATGGCTGTGTCTGTATGAGTCTGTATGGCTGTGTCTGTATGGCTGTGTCTGTATGAGTCTGTATGTCTGTGTCTGTATGAGTCTGTATGTGTCTGTATGGCTGCATCTGTCTGTGTGTCTGTATCTCTGTATGGCTGTGTCTGTATGGGTCTATATCTCTGTATGGCTGTGTCTATGTCTGTGTGTCTGTATCTCTGTATGGCTGTGTCTGTATGGCTATAGCTGTGTCTCTATGGCTGTGTCTCTATGGCTGTGTCTGTGTGTCTGTGTCTGTAAGAGTGTGCTTGTGTGTGCTATGAGGATGAAAGGCAATAAGAGGGTAAATGGCCTTAATGAGTATTGGTAGCTGTATGATTCAACAATATATGGGTGTGAAAAATTGAGTGGTTGGAATCAGGATGAAAATCACACCTTCTTGTGTTGTAAATGGACCTAAATATACAGAAGGTTCTAATCAGGTCAACAATCAAATAAAAATATTAACAAGCAATTAAAAATAAATAAATAAATAAATAAGCCCTAAAACCGACTTGAATCTCTGTTTGGGTTTTAAATTGAGCAATTTCATTTATTTAAAACTGAACAATACTACTGCTTACTCTTTAAAATACATAGTTTCTCAGCACCCGTCACACGGCACATATTTAAGTTGTTGCCACACGTGCTGGAAAGTTGCATGGTTTATGTTATTTGCATTGCCTCATGCACATGTCCTTCTTGCTTTCTGATTGGTCAATCGTGAAGGCAGGGCAGTAAATACCCTCAGTCACCCCACCACCCAATCAGCCTTCAACTGCCAAACTGCTACAGATAAGGTTTCGAAATGACACATCTCGCACATCGAGTTCCCTCTGTGTGTCAAACTAGATCAGCAGTTTATTTTTGTTAATGGGACTGTTAATTCAATTTGCTCTGATACCAGCTGCTAAAACTCTGAGCTGGTCTAATGGCTAAGTTTATTCAAGTTGGAAGGTAGCTAGAAAATAACTAGCTGTTGAAGATGATCAACCAGCTTGAGCTTTTTTTCCTCTTTCTCTCCCAGAGTCGTACTTTTAGTGCATAGACCTGCTTGTGAATACTGCATGTGAATACCTGCTAGTGAAATGGCTGAATACTTAAAATGGCTCCTGACACTTACTTTACTTTGAATGAACTTTTATTCATAGGTAAATAAAGATGCCAGTGTTCCGTGCCTTGACTAAAGTTGCTAAGAAAGCCATTCTGGCCCCTGGTTGTGGCTGCCAGGTATCAGCAGTGGCTGTGCGTCATGTCAGCTTCTCTCCACGTCAAGTGACCAATGCATCAGATGCCAGCTTTCACTCAGTGTCCTTTTCTGAAACAGATCACCCAAAGGTCCTTATCACAGGTATGACTAACATCCACATTTGCCATTGCCTAATTGCATGGCCCATGATCAACCAGCACAAATACTGGATTTTTCAACATTTCTCCATTGCAGGTGGCCTTGGGCAACTAGGAGTTGGGCTTGCCAAATTGTTGAGGTAAGGATTAATATGCTTGTTGGCTTTGTGAGTGACCGGTGAATCATTTGCTGGTCAACATTTTTCTCAGTTTTACTGTAAGTTGTGTAGGAAAGGTAACCTGAAGTTTTCTTTTGATTAACAGGAAAAGGTTTGGAAAGAACAATGTGATCCTTTCAGATATCAGAAAACCGCCTAACCATGTCTTTCACAGCGGTGAGTGCTGTCTTTGGTTTCTTTCTCTCGTGTAACTTTAGTCTGTTAGCGTCTCAAAGCTCTAAGAGCAGGTCTTTCACTGCCTTTCTGCAGTTACCTGTATAAACAACACAGCCTTTGTAACAGTTCTTTATAGTTTAGTAGGACTGCATCTTGGAATATACTGTCTTTTTGTTTGTTTGTTTGTTTAATATATAAATATTATATATTTGTCACAATGCTATGCAGAACCCAATTTGGGTAGAACATTTTAATAGCAATTATACACCTGCACTACAGGCACTTTTATGAAAAATAAAAAAATAAAAATAAACCCATTGCCTATGTACTTCTGAGAGTTGTGTGTTTTATCCAAAAAGGCTCTTTGAATTATTTGCTACACGGGCATCTGTATTATATAAAAATTGTCACTGCTCAGCATAAACTGATTATGGAAATGTCACATTTTTTAAAATCTATACAGGCCCCTTTATCTACTCTGACATTTTGGACTATAAGAACTTGAGAGAGATTGTTGTCAACAACCGGATCACTTGGTTGGTGCATTACAGCGCTCTTCTCAGTGCTGTTGGGGAAGCTAATGTGCCCCTGGCCCGGGCTGTCAACATAACTGGTATGTTTGCATTACAAAACAACACAGATTATTTATATCATTCAGGGCTTAAAATACATAATTATAATTTTTTTAATTGTCTTGCTAATTGGCATGTGCAGTTAACCATTGTCTATGTTCTTAGGTCTTCACAACATCCTGGATATTGCTGCAGAGCATGGGCTTCGACTGTTTGTTCCCAGCACAATCGGTGCCTTTGGTCCAACTTCACCCCGTAACCCGACTCCAGATCTTTGTGTACAACGACCTCGTACCATATATGGTGTCTCCAAGGTCCATGCTGAGCTAATGGGCGAGGTATGCTGCATGCGTTCTGTACGCCTTCAACCAGATTCAATAGCTCAGAATATTGGTCACAGGCAGCCTTAATTTCTTCTCAACCATTCTGTCTTTCATCCATAGTACTACCATCACAGATATGATCTTGACTTCCGTTGTCTCCGCTACCCTGGGATCATCTCTGCAGATTCCCAGCCTGGCGGTGGTACAACAGGTAATGTTGCCTCTGTCTCAACTATGATTTGGTTTGATGCATCTATTTAAAAGGCAAAAACTGAATTGAATCGGTGCAATAAAAATAAAGCTAATTCAAGTCCTTTGTGTGTAATAACTGTAGGCCTATCCAAAGCAAAACTGGTCACACAATGATTAGAGGCCACTACACTACATTGAATCATATTGTATTGTAGCGGATTCTATGTATAGTAGATTCTGTGTGAGATACCTTCCACCCCGTGATACTCCCTACCTGTCTTTTAGCTGTGCTGATACAATATCAACTCAAGTGTTGTTAACGTTCTGTTGACCATGTGTATCCGCAAGTTTGTTGAGAACTCGATGATGGGAATTCCCAAATGATGACAGAAATAATGTCAAATATTTAAAATTGTTTTAACTCTTAGCCTGTCTTTTTACTTCAGATTATGCTGTGCAGATATTCCATGATGCAGTCAAAACTGGCAAGTTTGAGTGCAACTTAAAGCCGGACACACGACTTCCTATGATGTACATCGACGACTGCTTGCGGGCCACCCTCGAGGTCATGGAAGCCCCGGCTGAGACATTGTCCATGCGCACTTACAACATTAATGCCATGAGTTTCACCCCTGATGAACTGGCACAGGAGGTCCAGAAACAACTGCCTGACCTTGAAGTCACATACAGTATTGACCCAGTACGGCAGGCAATAGGTAAGTTGAACAACATACCTGTTACTTTCTACAATATTTCTAAATATGAAGCCTGTATTTTATTCTTACCAAACTTACTTGCCTTCCTTTTTTATCAGAAGGATCATGACATATTAATGCTCTTGATGTGTGATTCTCTTTTATAGCTGACAGCTGGCCCATGAACTTTGATGACTCTAACGCCCGCAATGACTGGAACTGGAAGCATGACTACGACCTGCCAGAGCTGGTTCAGACGATGCTCAATTTCATTGGTTCAGACTCCCAAGTTGCCCAAGCCAACTGAATCAAGTCGAAGAAATTAGAGCTTGTACATACATACTCTAAAGACTGATAGTCTTGGAGAACAGAGATCCCTGGTCTGTAAATAATTATTTGCTCTCTGTCTCTCTCTGAATTATCAAGAAGAAAACAAATACAGGGATGTATATAAGAGAGATATTGCTCAAATTAAAACAGAAGATCAATGCTTAAATGCCCAGGAAATGTACTCCACTTGCAAAAAATGTATTAACCTTATTACATTGAAATCATGCAATAGCAAAGATAAAAAAATGTAAATCACATTGGGTTAGGCTTCAGTGTCACCGAAGCTAAGAAGCTTGATTTCCTTTCATTAGTAAAAGAAATGAAAAAAGAAAATGGAATGATGTTCAGTGGCAAGGCTAATGGTTACCCCAGTTATAGAGCAAGAACTTGACTTGCTGCACTGTTTAATGATATAGCTAGATTAATGACTAAAATCTGCTATCTGGAATGTTACCAATCATTTACATAAGCAGGACAATTTCAATTATGAAACAACCAAACAAATAATGCCCTACAAGCTAATCATTAACCAAGCAGTAATAATAATAATAATAATAATAATAATACTTTATAATGGAAGTAGCTAATACAGCTAGGTGAAATCTAGCGAAGTGGATTTTATTAGGTATTGTTTATTAGATAAGATTATTTAGAGCAAAGAAGCTGTGTTTTCTGCTAAAGAAAGGAATTACATTACTATTTACTACATCAGTAATATCAACTAAACTAGTTACTAAACACAAGTAGTGTTACAAGTGATGAAATAGTAAAAATAAATATAGCTTATCTTTATGAGAGACTCAAAAGATTACTTATTAATTAGAGAACTATTTAATGACTTTACTATGTGTAATTACTGTAATTTTCCCCCCAGAAGTTTCCCATCACTGTTATTTCCATTTACATGTAAAGGATATGGCTAAATGCCAAAGAATTTGCATGTATGGCATTTGGGAGACTCCCTTCATTTCACTGTAAATGAAAGGGTATTACGTTTATTAGTTTTTATACAACTGAGCACTTGAGAGCACTTGAGGTTTTTCTCAAGGGCCCAGAAGAGGCAGGTTGACAGTGCTGAGGTTTGAACTCACAAGTAAGTCCAAAGCCTTAACCACTGAGCTACCATTAGTAGTGTGTATGTCTGTGTGTGTGCGTGCGAAGGAAGCAGGGGCCAGCATAAGTAATATTAGCATTTTCTCTCTCTCTCTTTTTTCCTTTCATTTTCCTCCATCTTTCTTGTGCACTATTTATCTATTTATTTAGTTTTGCTGGCAAACAGATGTGCTTATTTGTCTTTTTTTGTTCTTTAATAGCTGTTACTTTAATGCATTTTTTTAAATTGTTATTAGGTGAACATTTTCCCATATAAAGGCTTATCATTTATGTTTATGTTGTTTCCTTATGAGCAGACCTGTTAATCATCTTTTTATACCTTCAAATGTTAGGCAGCTTCTTTATTTAGAAACAAGACTCCTCATATATGTAAATAGTCAAATTTCAGCAACTGCATTGAATACTCCTGAGGTGCTGCAAGATTCAAGAACAATAAAGTCTGACTTCTCAACACTGATGAAACGAGAGCTTTTATTGTGACGTTCACAAAACAAAAGCAGTAATATAACAGACTCGGCGTCAAATCAATTGTCAAATTTCTTCTTCAAACTAAATTCTCTAATTTCTTGTAAAGAAAACTAAACTCTCTTATTAGTATGTGTTATTTTCATAAAATACTAAAAAAAAAAAAAATCAGATCTCATTTTGAGCCTGACTTCATGCATTAACTTTCAGAATAGTGAATAAAGATGTGGATGTTTTGTTTACATCTGTTAATGAAAGAAAAAAACTAATATTTATTAATTATGTGTTTTACTCAAGCTGTTCTAGATGTATGCGTGTGTCAACACTTGTCCTCAACCTCGATCAGAAGGTTATGCAATATGATGCAATAATGGAATGTCCACGACATCTACTGTATAGCTCAAATGCTCGGATTTATTCTAGCGAATCACTTGAATCATGTGTGTGTTTGTGTGTGTGTTTGTGTGTGTGTTTGTGTGTGTGTTTGTGTGTGTGTTTGTGTGTGTGGGATGCACACATCAGAACAAACAATAAACTGCCTTGTCCGTAGTGACTGAGCTATTTAGAACTTGTCCGAACTTGTCTGGGCAGGTCTATAACTCCGCCCACATATTACATCACCAAGAAAACAGCAGGGTATTTTATATAGCCGCCCCCTAATTTGTACAACAAATTAGAAATAAACAAAATTACACCTGTGACTAAAGGTTATATACCACTAATCATTTGGCGGAGGACGAATGATTTTGGAAACAGTGCGACTGTAGATGCAGTCCCCAATAGTTACTTCTGCCACTCTTAACTGTTCCATCACTGCTGGGAAAAACTGGGAGTTATTTTACCCACAGGCCAGTGGACTCATGGCAATTGAGAGTCCATAACCATGACTACCTCTCCCACTGATGGGTTGGGTGTAGACTGTCCCCATTTAGAATAATGTTGTAGAGTTGGCAAGTAGTTTTGAATGAACTGTTTCCAGAATGTCAGCAATCACTTGGCTATGTCGCCATTGTCTCTTGCTCAGTAAATCTCTTGAACCATAAACCACTTGAGGCAGAGATGCATCTTGCGCGCCCCATGAGCAACAGATTTGGAGTGACTGGGTCAGTGTCTGATATTTCTGATGACACGTAACCAAGTGGTTTAGAATTTAGAATCCCCTCTACCTCTACTTAGAACAGTAGAAAGGACTTCCTCTGATACAACCTGATCCTTCAGTATCACTCGGAGACAGAACTTAATAGAGCGTATTTCCCGCTCCCAGACCCCTCCAAAGAGAGGTGCATGTGGAGGGTTCAACTGAAAAGAGATACTCTGTTCAAATAGTTTTCTTTGAGTGTTGGTTCAAGGGCAGAGAAGGTAGACTGGAGTTCTCGGTTGCCACCTCTGAAATTTGTGCCCTGATCAGATATTAATTCGAAGGGCTTACCACGTCGGGCAATAAAGCGATGTAAAGCCATGAGAAAGGAGCTGGTATCCATACTATGTAGCAGGTCTACGTGGATACATCTTGTGGTGAGACACTTGAAAATAATACCCCAATGCTTTTCATGTCTTCTACCTATTTTTACCGTAAATGGTCCAAAGCAATCAACTCCTGTTGACCAAAAAGTTTGCTGGTAAATGCAGAGACGAGCTACAGGGAGGTCAGCCATTTTGGGGTTGACTGGATTACTAGGTAAGGCAAGGCAAGGCAAGTTTATTTGTATAGCACATTTCATACACAGAGGTCACTCAAAGTGCTTTACATAGAAATTAGACAATTAAACAGTTTATAAGAGAGAAAAAACATGTAAAAATAAGAGTCACATGATAAAATCATAATAAAAACAAAGAACAATTGAAGAAAATAAATGTAATTTTAATAAAAACAGTTTAAAGTATGTTAAAAAGAATAAAACAGGAGTAAAAGTGATTTGGATAAAAAGTACAGTCAGTGTGAAGCAGCACAGCGCTCATTCAGTAAATGCAGAGTCAAACAGATGTGTTTTTAATCTTGATTTAAAAGTGTCTACTGTTGAAGCACATCTGATCTCTTCTGGAAGCTGATTCCAGCTATAGGTGGCGTAATAACTAAATGCTGACGCACCTTGTTTTGAGTGAACCCTTGGTATCTCTAAGTGACCTGATCCTAATGATCTGAGTAGTCTGCTTGGTTTATATTCAATTAGCATATCTGTAATGTATTTCGGTCCTAAGCCATGAAGTGATTTATAAACGAGTAACAATACTTTAAAATCTATTCTAAATGTAACTGGAAGCCAGTGTAAGGACCTGAGGACTGGAGTAATGTGCTCAGATTTTTTGGTTCTGGTCAGAATTCTGGCAGCAGCGTTCTGTATGAGCTGCAGATGTCTAATGGTCTTTTTGGGAATCCCAGTAAGGAGTCCATTGCAAAAATCCACCCTGCTGGTGATAAAAGCATGAACAAGTTTCTCTAAGTCCTGTCTTGAGACAAAACATCTCATTCTGGCTATATTTCTGATTTGCTTATCGCTTTCACATGACTACTGAAATTAAGGTCAGACTCTGAAATTACACCAAGATTTCTGACTTTATTTTGTGTCTTTAGACCCCTAGAGTCAAGGTGTGTGTTAACCTTGAGAATTTCATCTTTATTTCCGAATACAATGACTTCGGTTTTGTCTTTGTTTAACTGGAGGAAGTTTTGATGCATCCAACTGTTAATTTCATCAATACACTTACATAGAGAGTAAATGGGGCTGTAGTCATTAGGGGACAGGGCTAAGTATATCTGGGTGTCATCTGCATAGCTGTGGTAAGCAATTTGGTTCTTTTTCATTATTTGACCAATTGGCTGCATATACAAATTAAAGAGAAGCGGTGCAAGAATTGAGCCCTGTGGGACACCACATGTCATGGATGTCCACTCAGATTTATGGTTACCTATGTTCACATAGTAACCTCTCCCTTTTAGGTATGATTTAAACCATTTGAGGACCATCCCAGAAAGCCCTACCCAGTTTTCCAGTCTATGTAAGAGTATGGTGTGATCTACCGTGTCAAAGGCAGCACTAAGATCTAGTAGCACTGATATTTTACCTGAATCAGAGCTTAAGCGAATATCATTTATTATCTTTATGAGCACTGTCTCTGTGCTGTGATGCTGGCGGAAACCAGATTGAAAATTGTCCAGATAGCCATTTGAGTTTAAGAATTTGTTCAGCTGATTAAAAACAATCTTTACAATGATCTTGCATATGAAAGGAAGATTTGAGATTGGTCTGTAGTTGCTAAGTATGGTTTTGTCTAGGTTACTCTTTTTTAGGAGAGGCTTAACAACTGCCGTTTTTAGGGACTCTGGAAAAGTGCCTGTGAGCAGAGAGGTATTTACTATTTTTAAGTCAGTTTCTAAGCAGTTAAGTACCTTTTTGAGAAAGGATGTGGGGAGGGTGTCAAGGCTGCAAGTCGATGCTTTAAGATGTTGTACTGTTTCTTCCAGGGTTTTTATATCAATTATGTAAAATTCTGAGAAAATGACAAATTTTTGAGGTTGTTGTAGTGAGGTCTGACTGACCACATTACAATATGAAGCCGTATTGATTGCCATTCTGTTATTACTGATTTTCGCAGAGAAAAAGGTTGCAAACTCATTGCATTTATTGTCAGAGAGCATTTCACTAGGAACTTGATTTGGGGGGGTTGTTAGTCTCTCTACAGTAACATATAGAGTGCGAGTGTTGTTTATGTTGTTGTTTATAATGTTTGAGAAGAAGATCTGTCTAGCTGTGCCTAGTTCTACATTGAAAGCACAAAGACTGTCCTTATAGATGCTGTGATGTACTTCAAGTTTTGTTTTCCGCCACATACGTTCAGCTTTTCTCCATGTTCTTTTCATGCTCTGTACCGCTGTTGTGTTTCTCCAAGGTGCTTTACGTCTGCCAGTGATCATCCTGACCTTTACTGGAGCTATACCATCAATAGCATCTTTAACCTTTAAGTTAAAATTTTCAAGGATAACATCAACAGAGTCTGCTGATATGTTTGGCAACATTGATATAGCATTCATAAATACCTCACTGGTGTTTTCATTTATGAACCTTTTTTTGACATAGACAGATTTAGCATCAGTGGCAGGACAGAGCAATAAATCAAAGTAAACACAGAAATGGTCAGATAGCGCTTCATCCTTGATAACAGTGGATGGAATGTTTAGACCCTTGCTAATGAGCAGATCAAGAGTGTGTCCCCTATTGTGTGTAGGACCTTGCACGTGCTGGGTCACATCAAAAGTGTTTCAAACATTTACAGTTCAATTGCAGTATTGTTTTCTGCATTGTCTATATGAATGTTGAAATCTCCAGCAATAACAAAATAATCAAATTCAGAGGAGATTGTTGATAAAAGTTCTGTGAATTCATCCACAATAGTTGGGGTGTATTTGGGAGGTCTATAAATAATTGTAAACAGAATGCGTGGTGTACCTTTTAGAGCAATACACAAATATTCAAAAGACTGGTAATCACCAAGTAACACTTGCTTGCATTGAAAGGTATCTTTGAATAAAGCAGCTATTCCTCCACCTCTTCTAACAGCTCTACAGACACTTATAAAATTAAAGTTGGGTGGGGCTGATTCATTGAGGACTGTAGCGCTGCTGCTGTCATCTAACCAGGTTTCATTTAGAAACATGAAGTCCAGGTTGTTAGTGGTGATAAGGTCATTAACTAAAAATGATTTGTTCTTTAATGGACGGATGTTCAGAAGTGCTAATTTAACAGTAACTGGTTTTGGCCCTGTATCCATCTCAGAATGGTGTCTAATAGGCAGTAGATTAGATAGAGTTGTCGTGCGGCTGGAGAGGGCCTTCGTCTTTCTATCACAGATGAGGGCTGGTGTGATCCCTGACGTTGAGGCGGAGGTCGGAGTGCCCTCTCAGATGGAGGGGGAGGGCAGGCTGGGCCCGGAGGCTTTGGTGGTTGTGGAGCCCGCCGTTTCTTGGTTGTTGTTTGGGGACTCTCAGCAATAGAGTGGGAAAGCTTAGTTCCAGCAGATACCAGTTTCTCCATTTTCTCTGAAAAGCACAGAAGTGGTGATGTTGGAGAGAAGGAGAGAGAGTGTGACGACATCAGCTGTGATTCTTGTGTTCCTGGAGGCTCAGGAGTGCTATCTTGTTTTTCCTGGTTGTTTTCCACAGAAACGTCCTTGGGTGTTGATTCACCATCCAGCTGTAATGAGGTCTGTGGGCAGGGCTTAGCCTGAGCTGTGTCTGGGAACAGTAGTTGTTGTGGCTGCCGAGTTTTATCCTTGTCAAGTCAAGTCAAGAAGCTTTTTATTGTCATTTCAACCATATATAGCTGTTGCAGTACACAGTGAAATGAGACAACGTTTCTCCAGGATCAAGGTGCTACATAAAACAAAGACCGGGCTAAGGACATGTAAGTAGTTTTAGCCACATAAAGTGCAACTGTGCAACCTGGTGCAAACAGTGCAGGACAAGACAAGCAAGACAGTGCAGGACAAAAGACAGTGCAGGACAAAAAACAGTGCAGACATTAAGTTACAAGACAATACAAAAAGTACAAAAAATGCAATACACAAAAGACAGTAACAGAAACAGCGCCGACCGACCGGTGTAAATACTGAATGTTCAAACAATATTTTGTGCAGTAAAAGAATGAACAGCAGCAGGTTCTTAGCAGCAGGTCCTTTGGATTATATATGGAGTTGTGCAAAAAATAGCAGATGACTGAGATATTGTCCAATATGTGCAAAAACAGCAGAAAAGTGTGCAAAACAGTGTGTGTGTTTTGTGAGGGTCTGTGCAGTCCATACAGATGATATGTGTGTATGTTGTGCTCAGTATAGTACAGTTCGGTTATTGAGAAGTCTGATGGCTTGTGGGAAGAAACTGTTACGCAGTCTGGTCGTGAGGGCCCGAATGCTTCGGTACCTTTTTCCAGACGGCAGGAGGGTGAAGAGTGTGTGTGAGGGGTGTGTGGGGTCATCGACAATGCTGTTGCCTTTGCGGACGCAGCGTGTGGTGTAAGTGTCCATGATAGAGGGAAGAATGTCTGAATGTCCATCCAGATGTTGGTGTGAAATCCTGTGGTCATTTAGGCCGTTCAGGAGTGGACTGGCACACTCAGCTGATGAATGATGAAGGAAGAAAAAGATATTGTCTTTAAGCAACCTAGCACATAGTTTGTTTGGGTGGATACCATCTGTGTTAAAAAGTTGCCTTTGACTCCAGAAGATATTAAAATTGTCAATGTAATTCAGTCCTCTCATGGTGCAGTTTTTTTGCAGCCATGAATTTAAACTTAGTAGCTGAGAAAACATATTTGTTCCGCTGGCTGTGAGAGGTCCACTGATGAACGATTGAACTTTCAGTCTTGCAAGTGTTTCAAAAAGTTCATTGAAATCCCTCTTGAGGAGCTCAGACTGCTCTTTCCAAATATCATTCTTTCCCACATGTATGACAATCTGACTGAGAGACTTATGTTTCATCAAAATGTTACAAAGTTCCTTGTTAACATCAGAAACTGTTGCCCGAGGAAAACAGTATGTACGGGAAGCCTTGCTTCTAATGTTTCTGATAATAGAGTCACCAACTATCAGCATGCTTGGCTCGGCTGCTCTCTGAGTGGAGCAACGCTGCCTGTATGATATTGAGCGTCCGTTAGCTCTGTTAGCTACTGGCTGATGTGATCTGTGTCCATTACATTTGGGGATTCTTCGCCCAATCTCACCAGTGCTTCAAATCTATTTTCAAGCCGCACAGGGGTGGTGGAATACCAATATTAGCTACTCGAGTTGTACCCATATCTGGGGTAGATGATGCTAATGCAGCAATTTGTGACGCTCGTGACAGTCTAATGTCTTGAACACCTTTGGGTCTCGCACCCTGTTTATGCCATCGGTTTGTGTCTAAAATTACTTTAGGTTTCTCTGAGCTCACTATGACCTGTTTAAAAGCATTAGGTTCACGGGACTCACCAGCTTTATGTTGAGAGCAGTGTTGTATAAAGTACTAGAAAGCAATACTTGAGTAAAAGTACAGGTATCATACTAGAAAAAAACTGGTAGAAGTGAAAGTCACCTTTTAGAATATTACTCAAGTAAAAGTCTTAAAGTATCTGATATTTACTGTACTTAAGTATCAAAAGTAATTTTCTGATACTTAATGTACTTAAGTATTTGAAGTAAAAGTAAAAAATAAAATTTCAGTGATTTTCGGTAGGCATAAGAGCAGGGGCGGTTCTAGGGTTTCATCTTTAGGGGTTTTAGCCCTCAGTGAGAATTTAAAACAAGAAGAGTTTTATATTATATATTATATGACTACATAGTAAGACAAAAGTTATGGTATTATTAAATGGCAAAAGTGGACACCAAAATTTTATGCATGATGTAATGATGCCAGTCTTGAATCAAATCAGTTCATGTATGTGTGAATTCTCTACAAACAGTGTGTCCAATGAATGCAGTCATTAATAAACAAATATTCACAAGACAAAGACCAAATCAATAAATGTTATTTTTATTTAGTATTGATATTGCATTGATATTTTGTTTGTGCTATCAACTCTGGTAATAAGAATAGTGACATTTCACTGCTTTTGGTTGCTTTTGGTTGCCGCCGTTATAGATAAATGCCTCCAGCTCTGACTGCGCGTGCATGCTGCGCGTGCCTGTGCTTCTCCGTAGAGCGTGCGCACGTGCGTAATGTAATAGGAGCAGTGATTCACCAAACCTCCCTTATTGCAGTCACACACATTTCTTATGATATTATTTTGTAGTAACGAGTAAGATGCTTATTGGAAATATAACGGAGTAAAAGTATACATTTTATCTAGGAAATGTAGTGGAGTAAAAGTGAAAGTTGACATAAATTTAAATAGCGAAGGAAAGATACGTGAAATTTTTACTTAAGTACAGTAACGAAGTATTTTTACTCTGTTACATTACAACACTGGTTGAGAGGGAGCATGATGAAGCTCTGCTGTATGTTCTGGCAGGGTCGGCAGCACCACAAGTAACTTTGTTTCGAGAACTGCAATCTTCCAGGAATTTGTAGTTTTAGTGTGAGTACCCAATTGTTTAGTTTGAGCACTGTGCTGAACTGCTAGTTAAATCAAGAGATAAAAACGCAAAGCACAGAGCGCAAGTAAAAGCGTAAACAGTAGCGAAGCAGGAAGCAATACTACACCATTTCCTACATCCTACATGTCGTTGATACTTTCTTATGGCCCGTCTGTCTCTGTGTATCCAATAGGTTCTTTGCAATATGGCAAAGACACGTTCAGGTCCAAGATGAAAGAGCCGATTATCATAATAATTATTATTATATATAGTATTATGAGTTTAGTGATGGGGTGTTCCGGTACGAGTAGCTACACTGGGGTGCAAAGCAACAATCTCTAGTTTCTTTGCTTTACGTAGACAACCACCTCGATTTAATCCTATTTTTTTGGTCATATTCAGGTGACAAAGAGTTTAATCTGCTGTAGGAGGCTATTACCTTCCCATTTTGTAGTGCATGGACTTTATCAGGAAACAGTCCTGCTGGGCCTGCTTCGGGAGGACAATTTCAGTGTCAAAAGGCTGTGTGGCAGACATTGAGGGTGTGGACGCCCCATGCACAGACAGATAAGTAGATTGTACTAACTTGTACATGTAGAGAATTGGTCTGGGGCTGGTAGAGAAGATGAAGTAACAGTAACAGAAGAATGATTTTCTTAACTCTCATCTGTTGAGGATAAGTTGGGCTGTATTGACCAGTTTTCTCCTGGTTGCTGTAAAAAGTGAGGGCCCTGATTCCATTGACATACTTGAGAGAGCTCATAAAGAGATTTGCCTCTTGTAATGTCATCTGCAGGGTTTAGTTTTGAATCTACATATTTCCAACTATCTGAACTTGTCAATTCTTGTATCTCAGCAATCAGTGTGCCAACAAACACTTTGTAATGACAGGATTCCGATTTGATCCAAGTGAGAACTGTTCATAGAACAGGGGATTGTATGGGTATGGAAATCTCAGTTAGGAGGAGTCTAGCTAGCTGGGCACTAGTTAGGGTTAGGCTTCTTCCTCAAGTTGCAGACGCAGGTACGCAACCGAACCATAAGTGCACTCAGATGCATCACAAAACACATGCAACTCGATCAAGCCACGATCTGTGTTTGGACAGAGAGGGAAGTAGCACCTTGGTATGCATAATTTGGGCAGAAACTGGAGTTCACTAGTCCAATAATGCCATTTTTGGAGCATTTCTTCCTCAATTATATCATCCCAGCCTATTGTCTTGTTCCACAGAGCCTGTACTAATATTTTAGCCCGGGTGGTATAAGGCAAAATATAACCAAGAGGGTCATAGTAGGAGGCTAGTGCTCTGTATATATTGCGCATGGTGGGCTCTTCGGGTGATAATTCTTTACTTTTGTAACTTTTTTCAGATATGCAATGCCAAGAGAGCCCATGGGTAGACTCTTGATAGTCGGTTTTGTGCACAGTCAGCCATAGTTCACAGTTTTCAGACCGTGCCTCAGTGGGTAAGTTACTTCTGGGTAGTTACTGGCCCACTGTTTGATTTCAAATCCGTCGTTTGATAGAAACTCACATTTTGTCGACAAATTGCTTGGTTTGGTCTGTTGTGAGAAGGGACTGCAAGCAGTTATTCACATAAAAGTAGTGTAATACTGAGTCCACTACCTCTTCATTGGTTTTGCGATGGTCTATGACATGACCCCGGAGGGCGTATATGGCACTACACGGGTTACATGTAGTTACAAACAGTAGAAAGCGGCACTCATAAATGTCAGGACTCCTCTCTCTTTCCAGATTTCTCCACAAGAACCGAATCAACGAATGATCTTCAGACGAACCTGGTGGAACATTGCACAAAGGCTACCACTGATGGCTACCGGGTGCTGCCTGAATCTGAGGAGAACGCCCAGCAAAGATGTACCTAATGTAGGTCCTGGGAGTATCTGATCATTCACTTGCTGATACTGATAAGAGCAGTTAAACACAACTCTGGATTTCCTGTTGTGATGTACAAGATGTGGAATGAATCATGACTCATTTGTAGCTTTAGCCTCTTCAGGAGTGAGTTTCACTGCATATCCTGCATTCTCCAGTTTTGGATTTCATTATTACAGTATAAACCTCTGCCAATTTCTGTGCCAAGTTCAGTGGCTCATAGGAGGGCCATAACTGATCCCGGGCCAATATTTAAGACCTTTGCATCCTCCAGGCAGAGAAGAGGTGTTGCATAACGGTATACCCTATCTACCTCCACTCATTTGGTCTTTGTTTCCAGCACTTTAAGAGCATTTTATCCTGCTTGGAACATGTACTGTCTTTCACTGTTTGGAAGGGAAGTATGTCTAACTGCCACAACCTTTCCACACGTTGGTATAGATCTTGCTTGGGAGAGCAGAACAGTGAGATGTTCAAGCAGGTAAAGTCAGATGGCTGATCCAAAAATGTAGCTGGTCCTTGAATAGCCCAACCCAAATTTGTATTAACTGCTACAGGACTGCCTAATGAGCCCATACAGACTGGGGCTATTGGTGTGATGAGTTTGGGGTAATCAGAAACAATCAACAGCAGTGGCTAAACATCCTTGTAAGCAGTAATGGGAATATCCTTGAGATGCGCAAGAGACATTTCCAATGTGCTTTGCAATTCCCTAATTTGCCCCTGTGCATTCCATACTCTCTCCTCCACTCTACAAAGCCTCTCAGTTTCAGTTAATTGCTTAGTCTGAAGCCTCTCAGGTGTTGCCGAGTGATATTCCACATTTAATGCAGAGACAGATTCATCGGTATGCATATACTTTACATCGTCATGAAAGGGGTTTAAAACTATATGCTACCGTGTCTGGGAAGTAAGTAGAAAGTCCTCCAGATGTCCAGGAATCCGTCGGATCCTGCTAGGACATTGACTTTGTTCTTACCTGTAATCCTGTGATGTTGCCATAAGGACAAGATACTGTATCAACATCCAGCTTGAAGGACCACTTTGTTCTAGATGTATGCGTGTGAGATGCTGATGTGTCAACACTTGTCCTCAACCTTGATCAGAAGGTTATGCAATATTATGCAATAATGGAATGTCCACGAAATCTATAGCTCAAATGCTTGAATTTGTTCTAGCGAATCCACTTGAACTATGTTCAGGCATTTACATTTGTTTGTTTGTGTGTGTGTGTGTGTGTGTGTGTGTGTGTGTGTGTGTGTGTGTGTGTGTGTGTGTGTGTGTGTGTGTGTGTGTTGATCAGATCGAACAATAAATCGCCTCGTCCATAGCGACTGAACTATTTAGAACTTGTCAGGGCAGGTCTATAACTCCGCCCACACATTACGTCACCAACAATCCAGCATGGTATTTTATACACATGCGATTAAGGTTATGCAGGATATGAAAATGTTTAAATAAGTGGAATGGTGCAATTGTTTAATTGTTATTGAGTGATTGTGCTATCATTTGCACTGTGCCTGTATCAACATCCAGCTTGAAGGACCACTTTGTTCTAGATGTATGCGTGTGAGATGCTGATGTGTCAAAACTTGTCCTCAACCTTGATCAGAAGGTTATGCAATATGATTCAATAATGGAATGTCCACAAAATCTATAGCTCAAATGCTTGAATTTATTCTATTAATCCACTTGAACCATGTTCAGGCATTTACATTTGTTTGTTTGTTTGTATGTGTGTGTGTGTGTGTGTGTGTGTGTGTGTGTGTGTGTGTGTGTGTGTGTGTGTGTGTGTGTGTGTGTGTGTGTGTGTGTGTGTGTGTTGATCAGATCGAACAATAAACTGCCTCGTCCATAGCGACTGAACTATTTAGAACTTGTCTGGGCAGGTCTATAACTCCGCCCACACATTACGTCACCAACAATCCAGCATGGTATTTTATACACATGCGATTAAGGTTATGCAGGATATGAAAATGTTTAAATAAGTGGAATGGTGCAATTGTTTAATTGTTATTGAGCGATTGTGCTATCATTTGCACTGCGCCTGCTCAAACAATGTCTCGGTTACGTGACATTCTTATCTACAGTATGTAGACAAAGACATTTTTCCATCATCCTCTTCAGGATTTACTCAGGCTCTCAGATTTGATTTCTGTTATGGTTTCAGAAGTAGGCTACTAACCTGCCAAACAAATATACTGTACATTTCAAACAGCAACATCAGTTTGTTTTGAGCTGCAGCAGGTGGCTTCTAGTTTCTGAGTAATAGGATAAGTGAGAACTCTGTAGTTATTCCCTGCACGCTGAATAGTCAGGCAACTTGGCACAACATCCAGTGGAACGTCTGCAGCATGTGTAATGTGAGCGAGATAAGGCAGGCAAATAGCTTTGAATAATCCTGTCCAAGTGCAATGACTGCGATAAATAAAGGCGAATAGTCTTGTTTGTGTTGAGTGTTATGAGACAGCTACAGTGTTTGTTGTGTCATTCATCCAAGATATGTCAGAAATGCTGGATTTATTTTTCCAATGAAAGATTTTTAAAATGAAAGATTTCTGAATAAAATATTATCCATATTCTTTAATAGAAACACTGGTTAGATGTGTATGCTGGTAGAAAATGATGATAAAAATGATGAACAATGAAAAAAACATGTTCTCTGTTTTTTTTTTCCGTCCTCTTGTATTTTCTTCTTCTTTTCCTTTCCTCTTGTATGCTCTGCAATGAATACATTTCATATAACATTTTCAGCATGAAAATTGCATATATTTCAATACATTTACATTTACAGCATTTGGCAGACACCCTTATCCAGAGCAACGTACATAAGTGCTTAAATATCTAACATTGAATACATTAATGCTGGCTCACTAGGTTACATACTTAAGATACCATGAGTTTAAAACATTTGTTTAAAGTTACAATGAAAAAATGTCAAAGGTTTTGTGTTTTTTCATTAAATGCAAAAGATAAGGAAAGAAGTGCTAGTTGAGGTGTTTCCTGAATAAGTAGGTCTTCAAACGCTACTTGAAAATAGCCAGTGACTCAGCTGTCCGGACCTCTAGGGGAAGTTCATTCCACACTTTTCATCTATAAGCTTTTTAATGATCTGTTTTTTCCAATACTAATTATTGTGTGTTCCACAAGACACAAAATACTTGCATTGGAAACAAACATCAAACATTTCCTCCATTATACCAACATACAGAAAAGTCATAAACCCTTACAATGTGTTTGATGTGTAGACTAAAATATTACCTGCATATTTATACCAGATCCATTTTCTGCTTTTTATGGATAGCTTTACATAGCTTTATTCTTACTGTACTAGAAGTTGTGCTGATTTTCATAGACTTGCTTTGCTTTGAGTCAAAATACTGAGTCTTCACCATGACTGGGACAAGGGCAGGACTAATAGATGGATGACTGTGCTTAAAACTAAAATACTATGCTTTCATATTTCCTAAGTGCTTCCTGGTTTGGCATTAAGTCGTGTGCAAGATACACACACCCACTGTTCACCGAGAGTCAGAGACTACAGTAGGCCTGTTCCACACAAGCTGGGTGTGCAGTGAGCTACCTCAGTGAGTCTCATGATTAGTCTGAGTGGGAAATGCCAAAACACTCTGTGGTACAGCTGGGCTTTTTTTCCACAGGGTGACCTGTTGCTATGGGAAGCCTAAGTAAACCGCCCTCCACCGTCATATAAAGATGTTCTTTTAGATTAATTTAATCAAGCTTTTATTCGGTATCTGTTCATTTTTCTTTTAAATGGAACTATATTCAAGATACATTGCAAGAATACATTGAATGCTTTAGACATTTAAAAGGCATGTAACAATTCCTCTGCTTAGCAAATCATTTGCAAAGACATAAAGTGCACAGCGATTGCTCCAAATATTGACTGCTGATGGAAATATTTTGTCATATATCTTTTAGTCATTTTCAGAATCAGTGGTTGTGAAACTGGGTGTGACCTTATGTTTCACTAAGCCATCCATAGCCATATTTTGCATCAGATTCTTGTTCGTCTATCTCACACACACGCACGCACGCACGCACGCACGCACGCACGCACACACGCACGCACGCACACACACACACACACACACACACACACACACACACACACACACACACACACACACACACACACACACACACACACACACACACACACACACACACACACAAACCCCCAGCAGATGAGCTGTTTAAACCTCATCTGACAAACCGGTTTTCCTGTGGGAAAATTTTTGAACATTTTGAAGACCTGATTTTAATATTTTAAATATTAATATTGCAATATGTAGGTATCATTTACACATATTTTGCAAAAGTGTTTTTTTTTAGGTTTAGCTATTATATTCTAACTTTGTATTTTTATTAATAAACCTTTGTTCCTTACTGATTAGTTAAGATTTAAGGCAAATATATCTTATCATTAAGCATTTCTCTCTCAAGCCTTTGCCAAATATAGGACTCAAGGTTAAAGCTAAAATATATTTGTAGTACCAGATATAGATACAAAACTTGGCATGCCGTCCTTTATGGCTTTAGTTACAAGGAAGAGAACAAAAAGTCCTTTATGACCTGTATAAGTGCTACTATATTACAGCTACTTTTCTTTCAGGACAGCTAACCATACAAGAACATTTCAATCTTAGGAAGTGATACATGAACAAAGAGCAAATTGTGAATTATACTCGAGTACAGAAGGACAGAAGTGTAGAATAAAATTAAAATTCAGCATGCTTGTGTTTCTTGTAAAACACTGCAGGCTCCAGTGGGGTTCATAAATTGCTCAAATGCTACACTTTTTATTGCTTTTATTGTATCTGGACATTTACACATACCAATATACAATTATATTAAAGATTTAAATTCAGCTATAAAATGCAAACTAATGAAATTATCCTCAGATTCTTTCAAAATCATAATATAGAAAAATCAATCCAAATTTGACCTACTGCAAAGCAAAATACCTTCCTCATTTTACATAGTTCATGATTCCTAGAAAATTACATCAGCTCTCGAGGTCAACTGGTCAAGCTAAAAAAAAATGCATTGTTAATATTTTTTTTTACACACTGTATGACCGAAAGGTTGTGGACATCTGACTGTCTAACCCATATGTGCTTTATGAAGATCTCATTTCAGATTTAGCCACTCTGTTACTATTATAATGAGCTCCAGTCTTCAGAGAAGGCTTTCCACTAGATTTTCGAGTGTGTCTTTTGGGATTTTTGATGGTTCAGCTACAAGAGCATTAGTGGGATAAGGTACTGATGTTGGCTGAGGAGGTCTGTGATGCAGTCAGTGTTCCAGATCATCCCAACGATGTTCAGTGGGGTTGAGGTCAGACCACTCAATTTCTATTCCAATCTTGATCTGTCTTCTGTATAAGCTCTGTTTGTGCACATGGATAGTGTCATGCTGGAACATGTTTGGGCATACCACAATGACATACCACATACATTTTGCTATATAGTGTACATAATGGTATATAGGGATCTTAATACAAGCATAAATCTACCCTGAATAATAAAAGGTTGCTTTATGCCATGAAAGCAAGCCGTGTGATGATCTACTGGGAAACCCTGGCTCCTGGCATTCATGTGGATGTTACTTTGACATGTACCACCTACCCAAACACTGTTGCAGACCAACCAAATATGTGCTGTGGTATCTGACAGCAAGACGTTAGCAGCAGATTGTTAACATCTTAATGTCAGATATACCACAGCACACCATCAGAGATCGTGGAATCCATGCCTCAACAGGTCAGAGCTTGGTGGCAAAAGGGGTTAATTTTAATGTAGCTGATTAGTGTATCAATTATTTATATTATACAAACCTCAGAACCAATTAATCCTCTGTTATAATTTGGAGCTAACATGGCATCTGTTAATGGAATAAAAGATATATAGCTCCAATAAATAGACAAAATATAATCTACACATTTTAATAATGCTTTAGCCATGAACTGTAGTGTCCAAAGATAGCCTTTGATACAAAATGTTTGAAAATTGCTACCCTAAATTGTGAAGATAAAATAGCCCCATCTAGTGTTGAAAAACTGGAAATACATTAAAACGGCTAATATGTCTAAAAACATTAATAAGCTTGTCTAGATGATAAATAATTTAGTAATGTCTTTAACTTATTTTTTTATGTAATTCCAGAAATGTAATACAGAAAAAACCCAGCAAAATCGTGTTCTTCCAATCAGGCACAAGAAGGACAGCCTCGCGTTTTCGGCCCATGTGTTCCAGGACCCCGATATGTCCATGCTTGCTGAGCGTGAGTTTCTAGTTTATTGTACATATATTGTTGATATTATTGTGTTTTTTAAAATTACTTTTTTTTAGGGAGTAGGTGTGTGATGTACAGCGGCATTTGTGGCCTTATTTGCAATCATCGAATTTTCTTTTTATCTAATTTTCTGCTCTTGTTTTAGCATGTGTGCTACTAGTGCTAGCATGTGTGCTAATCAGAATCAGGTTTATTGGCCAAGTGTGTTGACACACACACGGAATTTGGTTCCAGCTGTTTAAGCGGTAGAAAATGAATGAATGAATGAATGAATGAATGAATGGATGTTTGTGACTCTCAAAAGTACAGACATAAATAACACTATACAAGAAAATGCAGATGTGATACATTAGTTATGAGTATTAAATATGAATACAGAATATATGACTGATCAGTTATGTACATAAAGTGTGGGAAGTGCAAATAATATTGTGCAATATTATGCTTTATATACAATATATAGCAGCAGTAGTGTGTGTAATAATATATACAGACGATGTGATGACTGGCAGTTTTGATAATGCAGTACTTACAGATATGAAACAGTGAATATAATTATGGTGAGTTGATAATCAGGGTGATTGTCTGGGGAAAGAAACAGTTTCTGCCAGAATGGAGGAGCTGAAAGAGTTGTGTCCAGGGTGCAAAGGGTCAGTGGTGATTTTTCCTGCCCGGTTTCTGTTTCTTGTGTCGTACAAGTCAATTATTTTTTCTGCTGCTTTAACCGTGCGTTGCATGTATGATGCTGGTGCTGGCATGTATGCTAATGGTGCTAACATTTGCTATTTTTTGTTTATTCGCTCTCAGATTTTGCTTTACTTTCACACTTCCAATAAACAAACAAGTCAAATAAAGGAATGCTGATAGTCAATGGAAACTGTTTTTATAGTAAAATCAGTCTCCTCATTATCAGGATCACTGTCACGTACTGTCAGACTGTATAGTGATTAACTGACAGATAGCTGGTTTCTTGTCCTGTGCTGATTCCTTTAGCTCGTCGAAAGCAGAAGTGGTCTGTGGACCCGAGGAACAGCGCGTGGAGCAATGATGAATCCAAGTTTGGCCAAAAGATGCTGGAGCGAATGGGGTGGTCAAAAGGAAAGGTAACTACCTGCTTTAGCTGTAATGTATATCACAGCTTTAATGAGAGTCAAGCCCTCAGTAACTGGATTGTTCACTGCCTGGGAATCAAACCTGATTTCTGAACATAATTGGTTTACATGAATACTATGATAATTCATCACCCTCACACTATGTAATAAAATCTAGCAATTAGAAATTTGTGTAAGTTAAGTTCAGGATAAAAAATGGGAAACCTAATCTTTTTATGTAAACTATAATTTTGTTTTTCTGAAATTCGACCGATCACTTTTATTTTTTTTTTAATTTATTGTTCTGCTAGATGTGTTACTGTTTTACATACATTTATTTATTTATTTTTTTATTTGTTTATTTTTGTTATCGTTCTTACTATTATTACTTATCTTTTAGCGTTAGTCTTTATTCAGTCTTTTCAGGAGTTTTTTTTCTGATTGTTGATCTGCTTGATTTGTACTGTTTTTTTTTTTTTTTGGGATGCAATATGTGGGCATGTGTGACTTGAGTTGGTGAAAATGCAAGCACATGATTCTTCTTTTAAACTACTACCAGTTAAAGGCAGGGTCTCCGATATTTGAGAAATGCTTCAAAAAAACTGAGTCGGGACGACAAGCTAAACAAAAATCAAAACAAACGTGTAGCCATTGACCAGCAAGGACGGGTCTTGCCAATATGTGCGGAGAGAGCGTTCAGTGCACATGTGTGACATTAGCAGAAAGCATTTTAACATTGACACGGAGGATAAAAACAAAGAAAGAAAGCGAAGAAAGTCTTACGATAAGGCAAGAAGTAGGACCTGTTAATATAGGAACCAGCGCTGGAGAGAACTGAAGGGGCGGGAAGTTGGCCACATATTCACATATTGGAGTTTCTCGAGCTAAACGCTGTTACTACACAAAACGCGGTTGTAGCTGCTTCTGTACATTACTACGATAGAAAAGAGGTGTTATTTGTGTAGTAACAGCGTTTAGCTCAGGAGTCATTGACTGGTGAAACTCCAATCTGTGAATATGCGCACTGAACACTCAAGACATGCCCCTTTCCGCTCATTGGCTACACGTTGTTTTGATTTTTTTGTTTTGTTTGGTAGCCCAACACAGTTTTCTGAAGCATTTCTCAAATATCGTAGACCACACTTTTTTAAAACACACATGATATAACTTACTATGATGGCTATAACCAAAGGGCATTGTTTGAACCTGTTTTGTGATTTCATACGATGAATATTGGCCTAAATCTGATTCGGCCTCATTTTTATTTTTGCTAAATCCTGGTGGGATTGATTATATTTAGTTTCAATGTTCTTATGTATATACAGCTCTTTGGGCAACTCTTGTTGTGTAAAATGTATGTTATAAATAAACCATGCAACTACTTACTCTTAGGGTCTTGGTAAAAGTGAACAGGGAGCTACAGAGCACATCAAGGTTAAAGTGAAGAACAACAGCTTGGGTTTAGGCACAGCAATTAACCACGAGGTGAGAGCCTGCACTGATTTCCTGTACATTCAGTTTTATTCCGTTTGCTTTAAATGTTTGAGATACTGAATCATGACTATTGGTGCGATTATTATTTTCCAGGATAACTGGATTGCTCATCAGGATGATTTTAATCAACTTCTTGCTGAACTGAATAACTGCCATGGACCGAGCAACACTGAAGGTACATACATGCTTTCTAATAATCTGCTGTAATGCTTTTATAGACTTTTAGTTTGCTTCTGGGGTGAATGTCAATCAAAATAAATGTATAAGTAATGCTTTATGATTCACAAGGATTAACTTTTAACACAGAGGTTTCCTTTCTTTCTAAATGCCACTTGGTGGTGCTGTTGTATGACAGGACACAGTGGACAAGCTCAGAAATTACATTATGCAGTTTGCTGCTAATGCGCTTAGAACTTGCGGAATAAAGTTGTCAGTATCTGTGCTAATAAACTTTAATAAATATAATATGTAAATATAACTATAATTCTGTAATAAGTCTCTTTACACCATGCAGTTTCTGACTGAGGTTAAGACCTGAACAGTGAAATGAACCATTGCGTCCCTTTTAAGGACTGGGCTGTCACCGTGGGCATTAATGCATTTATTTATTGTGACCAACATTTGGTATTGCTTGCAATTTACTCTGTGTGTGTGTGTGTGTGTGTGTGTGTGTGTGTGTACAGAGCCATCTCCAGAACAGGCACAAGGTTTCAGTTTGGAAGAGAAATCGAAGACATCTAAAAAAAGGGTCCATTATATGAAGTTCACTAAAGGTGAGACCATCATAGAGTCAGTGTTGTAACAGCTATCACACTCTGTCTGGCTCAATATGACCTGACTGAAATCCCAGCATGTGTAATTATTGTTGAGTATTTTTTGTGATTGTTGTGGCCAAAGGCTAGATTTTTCTGCAGCTTTTTAAAAAATCTTATTTAAAGTGACTCAATTTTCGGAGGTTTTTGTCTTTTTTTTTTTTGTCTACAGAAATATATGATTTTTTTTTCTTCTCTCCTTACTCCTACCAGTAAAGACACTGCATGTAATAAAATTTTATGATAGCTGTACCGACTAACGTGAGTCAAAGAGGGTTTGTGGTGATGTGTTGACATCACGTGTCAAATCTTGGTCTGAAAGGGACTGAACAATTAAGCTTGAGTCAAATGAATCATTAGGTGAATCAAACAAATCATGAAATGAATCAAACATGTTTAATTCAGTTTGTGATGAATGAATATGGAGACCTTTTCGGAGTTTTGCTTATAATCCACAGATGATACGTTTTTGTTTTTTTTAGCTGAGATTAACAGAGGTAAAGTATTTGCTGAATATTACTGTGAATTAACAAGAAGATAAACAATTTTAGTTGCTGTGACATTTTCTTAATTCGTTATTTTGCACTCTGCAGTCATGGGAAAGGGCTTAGTTGAATATAAAGTTCAAAATAGATGTTTATCATAAAGCTAAAAATTTGATTGTCCTCCAATAAACTTTCTTGTACATAAACATGAACAAAGTATCCGATGCTCCTGCACTGTTGCATCATCATCAAAACTGAGACGAGCTTTTACACTGTATACAAATGAAAGTGGACAAAGGTTTAAAAACCTTTAAATGCAGAATAACGAGAAACGCAGGCAACGGAACTGCCTGAACGAATCAGTGATTATTTAACCGCTGATGTTAATGAGGACTGAGAGAGAAGAGATGATGAGGCTCATGTTGCTTTTACCTCAGGCACTGAGACAGATACCGATGTGGATGGGGTAGTGGATCAGGTTATAGATGTCGATGCAGGAGGATTTTTCCACAGAATTGTGACTTCTGGTTGATACAAAAACAAGTTTGCGTTCAGTGAATTTATCACAACAATATAGTCAAAAATGTCCAAACTTGACTGTTCCCAGGATTTAATAAATCCTCGACCAGACTAATTTGTATCCTTGACTAGTCTGGGAAATAAATGGCCATGTATTTATTAACATGTTCCTCAGATGTTAACCTCTTTAATCTCTTGCTGCTGTTGGCAGGAGTAGCAGCAGCCTGCCAGAACTGTGAGGTCAACATAACCAGGGCGGGATGGGCTTCAACCCACCTGCGCTTTTAGCTTTGGATCATGCCAGGACTTACCCAACCTCACCAGCTTCACTCGAAAAAGCACAAAATCTGACTTTAAATTGGTACATTCAACAGAGAAATGTTCCTGACCTTTTTTTTTTTTTTTTTTTTTTTTTTTTTAATTTAAACTACAAAACCAAAATTTCCCTCCTGGCTGGATGTTTTTGAAAAATGCCAGGAATGTGGATGAAAGGTCTCTCATCTTTTATCACCCACAAGTCACCGTAACACACAGCTTAAAAGCACAACTTCCTGTTTCCTGTGAAGAGCCCTGGCCGATTCATTTTGTGGCTGAAAATGGCCTCAATCAGCGCCTAATGAGCGTCGCAGATAACGGCGAGACTTGGAGCAGGTCGCTGTCGTCGTGTTTGTGATTTCAGGCACTTTATTTAGCCTCGAGACAGACGTTCGTCGTTCGTACAGACAGGATAAGACTGGGTTTTCCCAAAGGTTATATCGCTTAGAAGAGTGCACATCCTTAGACAAAGTTTATTCCTGAGCCTTTTGCTAGGGATAACTTCTGACCTGTGTGCATTTGAACTTTTAGTTGCCACAGAGTGGAAACTTTTGTCATGTTCAGTGTGTTCTGAAGGCTAAAGTGCATGGCTGAATTTAAGAAACGAAGTAGGTAATTATAACAGATACACGTTGAAGGGTTTACCCCCCTGAATGAGCTAATGCTCAGGTTTCAGTTCTCTTCCTTGTTATAGGATTTGGGCACGATCGTATTTCTGTTGACTTCGTTGCCCCTGTCTCTCCTGACACGTCGTCACACCTCTTCATGCTGTTGGGATTAAGATGACAGCAGAACCAGTACTTCGGCTTTTTGTGTCCTAGATACAGTCAAATGCCAACATAGTTCCCTAGCAATCGATTTCTAACATTAAACTGAAATTACCGACTAATAGCTTTGGTGGTGGTGTTATTTATTTATTTGTATTTTTTTTTTTTTTTGAGTTTTTGAGCAGTTGCCATGTCCTTGAGCTACATTACTTGGTTTGGTAGATCGGATTTGTCCAGGATCATGTCCAGGACTCCTGGCTTTGGTTGACGGTTTGGGTTGCAGTGTGTTGTGTCCTGTCAGGTGAAGGATTAAGCAGAGATAAACCTGTTCAGGGTTTCTGTGGGGCAGGGAAAAGCATTGAAGGTCATAAAATGGATTTTTTGAAAATCAAGGCTTTAAATAGCACTAAATGATATTCCTCCCAGC
The DNA here is from genome assembly GCF_022655615.1 of Tachysurus fulvidraco. NCBI lineage: Eukaryota > Metazoa > Chordata > Actinopteri > Siluriformes > Bagridae > Tachysurus > Tachysurus fulvidraco. The sequence continues at coordinate 7,449,930 of NC_062533.1, forward strand.
GTTCAAATTATTGGTTAGTTAGGTAAGAAAAAAAAAAACTATTAGTAATGGATTTTAAATATAGACTTTAGGATTAACAACAGATTTAAATATGATTTAAATTAAAAACCTTACTGATTTAATGACCGAGTCGTGCTGTGTAGTAAAATGCGTACATTGGTGTGATAAACCTGTGGAACTGGTTTGTTTATTTCCTCCTGTCGGTGCACAATTTCAGTAACGCCGGATTTTGGATGTTAGAATTTTGATTAGCAGTGTTTGTATAAATAAATAAATATCTAAGCTATGCATGATGGTTGTCAGCGCTGTTAAATCTCGTACGCGTATGATATGGTCCAATATGCAAGCTAGTCAGTCACAGCAATTAAATACGTCTAACTACTTGTGTGACTGAAACAAAATTAAACCTCAGGAACTAATACTACTGCCACAAACACCACAACTGTTGCTTATAATTCCACACAAAGTCAGGGATATTGTAGGATCAGAATTAGGTGCATGATTAAGCAATTATACCAATCAGGAGCTAATGAACATCAACTTCATGTGTAGTGGGTTCTCTGGACCGATGAGTCACATTTTTTAAATATTAGGCTGTAGCAGGTGACAGGGTGTCTGCAGGCAACAGTGAAACATGGTGGAGGTTCCTTGCAAGTTTGGGGCTGAATTTCTGAAAATTCAGGATTAACGGTGTCCTGATGTGCCCCACATTTATTCTGCAGTAGGACAACGACCCCAAACATACAGCCAATGTCACTAAGAACTATCTTCAGTGTAGAAAAGAAGAAGAAGTCCAGGAAGTGATGGTTTTGCCCCCACAGAGCTCTGATCTCAACATCACCGAGTCTGTCTGGGATACATGAAGAAACAGAAGGATAGCCTACATCCACAGAAGATCTCAGCTTAGTTCTCCAAGATGTTTGGAACAACCTACCTGCTGAGTTCCTTGTGCATGTGTACCTAGTATTGATGCTGATGGGGGGTCGTCACACCAAATAATATTAATTTGATTTGGAGTTCTCTTCTATTTTCATTCTATTTTCATTTTCTCTTCTATTTTGATAATTGATCAGATTAAAAGAGTATAATATATTTTTACTTAATTGTTCCTACTTAACATTTGTTTACACCGACTTATATATCTTGCACGTGTGTGTGTGTGTGTGTGTGTGGCATTAACAATTTTTAAAATGGCATTATAAAGCATCAATTGGATTTGATACTTGCAGAAACCCGGCTGTTACGTATGCAGGAAAGCAGAATTCACTTTTTACTTTGGCAGAAATAGGACCATAAAACATGGTTGAACAGGAATTTCTTGCCCACCGTATTCTTAAAAAGTCCAGAGCAGAGCACAGACTGGCAGTCCGGGATGAATCGGTGTCAGTATAAGTTTAAAAAAAGATGTAATTGCTTAAGGAATAAGAAGCAGGTGATTATTGCGAACAACCTGCCACCTTCATCATGTACGTCATGTCCTTCTCCACCTGGATCTCTTGCAGGAGATGTATTTATGTATTTCAGCTCTGGGGAAAGGCACTGGCATCTCCACTGCTCACCAAAGGCACTAGCAGCGTAAACCAGTAACCCAGATTTAATTGGCCGTCCATTTATCAAGAGATCTGGGAGTTCTTGATGCACGCTGAACTCCAGCACTTTATCATCCATGTGACTGAGTAGGCCAATCTATTACAGAGTAGATGCATAAACCAGTTTTTGGACTGTTAGCCAAATAATTGGCCTGATTTTTATTTTTTTTTCTTCCTCCCTTCTCTCAAAAGGCTTAGTGAGTCTTCATCATATGTGGCAAATATTATTTATGTTGACTGCTCTTTCAGTTAAAAACACGCCTTCTTGTTTAACAACGATCGTTTTCTGTCACTTCTAGAATGTACCACTTGTGTAAAAGAAAGATTTGTGTTTCAGAAAGTCTTTGAAATGCGAGTTTAAAGCCCTGATAGTATCTCCGTGTCTTTTGAGGCAGTTAGTTTGTTGGGTGTCAGATTAGCGAGTCCATCCTCGTGCGTAATCTGGTGCCGCTCATCACCAACACAACGGTGTCCTTGAGAACCACACATCATTACATCACCGCACGTGTGAGACGTGAGCCAACACACAAGCACCAACATGAGCTTAAGTGTGTTTATGGATGTCATAGGGGAATGTTAAGAGTTCATTTTGGGGGGATTTATTTGATTTACCATTAGATTAGGAGACAGTATGTGAGCTTTGACTGTTTAACTTGCTTACAGGATAACTTGGTTACAGGGAGGCAAGGTCTTGCCTTTGAAAGGCAGAGAGCAAAAGCGCTTAGAGCAATAAATAACGGAGTCTTATCCGGAGCTGCTTGAAGGAAAAGGATGCAGCTGGACGAACAGGCTTGCAGGCTGAGACGGGCGCCTGCACTCTCCTGGAGCCTTTGAGCTGCTGGATAGCGGGAGGCGTGAGACGGGGGCCGCCCTTGCACCGTTTGTTTTTCTTCGTCCGCTCCATCCTCTGTGACCACGTAGCGCGCCCTCTCTTGCCTTTAAAACCTTTCCTCTCGGCAGGAGTTCAAAACTGTCCCGCGACCCTTATCCATTTAAATCAATAATTTACGCAGCCGAGCCTCCTTTTAAAAAAAATACTCATTTGTCAACAGTTTCCAGACAGAGACCTTTTCTTTTCATGTTACAGAAAGCTCATGATGTCTCTGATAAACAATAGACTTTTAAGTAGAAGAGGTTTTTTGTCTTGTAACAACTGCCACCAGTGTTTTCATGCCCAACTCAGGATGCTTTCTCATGAAAGCTAATGAGTCGGGTTTTATCAAAGCACAGAGAAAGCGAAGCTTTCGCCCCCTGTGTCCAATATTAGCACTGAATAAAAGACACACACAAAAGCACACTGACAAATAGAACTATTGTAAATAATTTCAGAGTTCAAATTTCTATCCTTTTTGTTTTAATCTTTTCTCGTAGGAAAGGATCTGTCCAGTCGCAGCGAAACAGACCTCGCATGCATTTTTGGTAAAAGAGCCAAACGGATGAGAAATCAGGATGAGGTAAGATAATCGTGTCTCCTCTATTAATTTACCGTGAATTCAGCTTTATTTTCTGCTCTGTCTAGCTAGGAGAGGGGCTCTGAATGTTTCCACTGTGGAAGCAGTGATTAAGAGGGGAAAAAAAAGTCTAACTTTTGACCACAGCCTAAAGCATGAGTGATTGTTGTGCAATATTCCTGATACACCTTCACTCTACTTTAGTCTCCCTGTAAGCACCGCTGACCTGCTCCGGGTGACGGGAGTCGCTTGAGGCAGGCCGTGAGCTGATTATTAGCTATGTCATGTAGTACAGTACAAGGGAAAGTGCTGAAATCCCATTAACAGATTAACACACACACACACGCTCTCTGTTCCACACCCTCCACCACAGTCACATCATGTACACCACTGCAGTCAGCATGTGAGCAAGCAACATCACCATGAGCCTGTTAATGACTGTCCTACAGGGCACAGGAAGTGATGGAACGAACAAAAATCATTTCTCCTTCAAATCCCCGGGAAGTCAGTTTGGAGTTGGGAGGATTAAGGTGTTTGGAGCTTACAAAGACTTTTCGAGTTAACTTGGTGCGAGGTTGCTGATGTGACATGTAACCAGTAGAGGTCCTTCTGTAGAGGCTGAAGTGTGAACTGATCATGGATTAGAACATTAACATGTTTATTCTGTAGTTTTTTGCAAGAATTTGTAATAATGACTTTGTGAATCATATATTTTGAGTTCTTTCAGTAGGCCGTTCACTCAGTCACTGTTGATTTCTCAGGTTGCCCTTTGACCTCAGGTGTTTTTGGGCTGGTGTTTAATGAAGAAAATATAATTCAGTGTCTAAACAAATGAGAATCTTTTAGCCTGCTCTGGTGTACATTCCTTGTGTATGCATATGGTTTGTTAGCCTGCTTCCATTTGGTTCTAAGCTTTTGTCAAAAGGGAGCATATGTCAAATATCATGATACCTACTGTATTAAATATAAAGTATGCAGTAAGCTCGCTCTCTCTTTCTCTCTTTCTCTCTCTCTCTCTCTCTCTCTCTCTATATATATATATATATATATATATATATATATATATATATCAGCTGCTTTCAGATAGTTTGTAATGAAATAAGTGTTTAAGAAAAGCACACTGTTGCTAATATCAATATTGTATGGAAATCCCTATATGGATATTCATACTCAATCCTACTTTATCATAAGAAAGAAGGCTGTGGATAATTCAGTAAAGCTAAAGTGCATCTGATGGTCCTTTAAGCATGAATAATTCCTTCTCCTCACCCAGCAGGTGACACACAATGGCCACTGTTCCTGCTTTGCCCAAAATTGGAAATGTTGGCAGTGTGTTATTTTTTCCCCAGCAATCGTTTTGTTCTGGTTTGCTATTGTGCTGGTCAGGAGGGACTTCATTGACCAGATCGAAAACCAATCTGAACATGGGCACAATGGCATCCCATGAGGCTTTGCGACCAGTTAGGCCTGTGGAGGAAGTAGTGTGTGTGTATGTGTGTATGTGTACGCATTCATGAGTGCATGTGTGTGCCTTGTAAACGCACAAAGCGCTGGATGCATTCAGGGCACATGAGGATGTTTTTTATACAGTGCCTGCAGTTCTCAGGAACTGTGTATCATTTTATGACTAACGACACAGCTTACAGTTATGGAACGTCAAGCGGGAAAATCTTGAGGCTGTGAGTCACGTTTTTGGTCCATTTCTCTGACATCACGTGGCTGATAAATATAATGAATCCCATTATGTTTGTGAGTTATGCCGCACCTATAGTGTCAAAGCAGTGCGAGTAACGAGGACTTGTTTTCATTTTTGGTGAAGTTTCTGGGACTGTGGGATCTCTTGCTTCAGGTCTTGGCAGCGATCTGTCCCACCTCTTGCACCAGGGGTTTTCCTTCTTCATTCTGCTTCCTGCCAGGTCCTTATCTCACTTCACAATGCTCTCTGACAAACACACACACGTGCATGCACACGTACACACACACACACACACACACACACACACACACAAAAGGCTGCCCCAGCACACCCCTGCTCACCGGATGCCCCATTACTGCACTTACCCGAAGCAGTGGGAAAAGTAGCAGCGTGTACCTCAAGGATCCTGTACTTTGCTCCGATGTCACTTCTGTGATGCTTAAATGCATTTCTACATACTTTCAGAAGAACGAGCAGGTCTTGTACCTGTTTGTGTGGAGTTTTCTTTTAGAAGTCATGATTACCTGAACCACATGCATTCATTTTTTAAGAAATCAGACCTGATATTTAAATCCCTCTTTGTGTTGTGCACAATTCAGCTAAGCAATATGAAGTTATTATATTATCATATTCATTATACACTTCTCTGAGATGTCACAGTATGTATAGGGAATATAAACTGGCATCGTATCGTCATTTATGAATTTTTATTTCTTCATTAGTTATAACAGTTAAATCACCAGCCTTCCAGAACTCATAATAATAATAATAACTTTATTTTCTATAGCGCCTTTAAACGTAGATCTCAAAGCGCTTCACAGAAGAAAAAAAGGGAACGGCATGTAGCAGCAGCATAATGCATCAGAATCCTGTTTTTGGCTGTTAGGAGTGAACCCTGATGTGAGTTTCTGCTGTAAGCTCAGGTCCATCAGCCTACCACTGTTGTGCCCCTGAGCAAGGCTCTTAAACCTCAATTGCTCAGTTGTATAAAAAAGAGAGAAAAATATAAGTCGTTCTGGATAAGAGAGTCCGCCAAATGCCGTAAACGTAAACTCTAGTGTGTTGTGTGTAAAAATCCCAGGAGTGCAGCAGTTTCTGGTATACTCAAGCCAGCCCATTTGGTATCAACAGCCATGCCGAGGTTAAAATCAGTTGTTAAAGTCACGTTTTTCTTTTGGTGTGAACATTGAACACTGAAGCCCTTCCCCAGTATCTGAATGATTTATGCATATCTTATCTTTGTACTCCTGATCATTAATGCACTTATCTAATGTTCCTAGTAAAGTGTTTTTGTAAGAAGCTTTTTTTGGCATGTTTTGGGTGGCTGGATGTTATAGAGTTCATCTTTGTGCAGATGGATTGAAAAAGATCATTTTTTTTATTACTAATATTGCACTTGGCTTGTAGATAAAATAATAAGATTTATCAGCCAGTATAATAGTCATTCATCTTCTAATCATCTTATAAATAAAACTAATGTCATTTAAAAGTAGAAGACAACACAGCTATGACTTTAACTTAAACTTGACATCAAACTTAATTAATGTGCAGGTTACTTCTCACACTTTATTCACACAGGTAATGCATCCTTTTCCAAATGATATTTTGAGTAAATCTATACATGAGGCCACGTATGGAGTTTGGATCCATCCAAGTGTAATTTTATTTGTGTAGCGCTTTTAACAATGGATATTGTCGCAAAGCAGCTTTACAGGAATATCAGTAAAATTCCGAATGAATTGGATCAGCATGTGATTGTCAATGTGGAAAAAGTCACAGCTTTTACATTTTCTTTACATGTTAACGGAAAGCTCGTGGTCAGAAAGGACCAGCCGTACTCTAGGGGTTTTTAATGCTGATTTTTAGTGTGAATGCTTATTGCACAGACTCAACACAGGGATTTGAACATTTCACATTAGGGGTCTCTGCTCATCTCAGGAAAAACACTAAGTGTTGTATCTGAAGCAAAAAAAAAAAAAAGATTGTTTTATGGGAATAAAAAGGAATTTCCAGATAAAGGTGTGGGAATGAGCAGGGAGCAGTAGCAGCCATCACTCAATCATATCTTTTTAACCATGTGTTTTTTGTTTTCCTTTTATTTGATTCTCTCTCTCTCTCTCTCTCTCTCTCTCTCTCTCTCTCTCTCTCTCTCTCTCTCTCTCTCGGTCTCCCTTGGGGGGTTTAGTTAGGCTGCAGCATGGGGTGTAGGGATGTTGGAGTGGGTTTGATTTATCTCCCGCAGCACTTTCGCACCCCCTCCACTCCAGCAGGCCTGAAAGAAAGAGCCGAGTTTGCTTGAACGTGGTGCGGTTAGCCAAGCCCCAGCATTAGCTGAAATAAAACCCTACTGCCGCTGGTGAAAAATGTCCCGTGATTGGCTAATTAATCAGTCAAAAGGAGAGCGTTGCGGCCTGTGACTTGAGGGACCCTAGCGGGCGACCGCTGAGGGCCTGCTGATAAATGGACTCCCGCCTGCTTCATACATCAACCAAACTTAGTCATTTTTTACCACTGCTGCGTGCGTCAAAGCTGGATCACAGAGGCCTACACTTTTGGGTTCAGGTTTTTTCCCTGCAATTTCATCTGTTTGTGGAATTTTTGTCACTCTATATAAATTTTGGCTTTATAACTTAATGTGAATGTTGTTTTTTTTTTTTTCTCTTTAAGTTAACTGGTTGAAAATTTAAGTGTGCATTTAAATATAAATATAAAAACTTTCTGAACAGCTTTCCTATGAAATCCACAATAGTTGTGTACTTGATGTACTTAATAGCATACTTTATACAATAACATTTATTTAGCCTATTGAAGTCTTAGTTTATTTTATATTGCGTGTTTAGCCACCTGTTGCTGGCATCCATTTATCCAATTCATGCTTAAACCATGTTAAGTTTTTTCCTGTTCCCCTCCTGTTATATTGTGGGATATGAACACTAGGACAAATGATGCAGATTCATTTACACACATTTATTTTGTTTTTATACTCCTGATATATTTTCAACCATTGTTTGGAAAAAAAAACAGTTCCACAAATACAGCATGATGTGCTTTATTTAAATCTAGGACATATTTGTTTGGTTCTAGCTTCCATTCTATCTCCATTGAGCTTGTGTCCAGGGTATTGCGGTAACCCTTACCGACCTCTCTCACTCCCACGCCAATGCTGACACAAAGCAGAGGGCCCAGCGGGTGGCACCTGTATCCCCTCATGGTCCACCCACGCCCGTCCTCTTGAAGAATCGCCCAACAACTCGCTCCAATCCATTCCCATGACGCAGCTGCATCCCCAAATGAGGCGGCGGTCACATCAGCATGGCCGCTTGGCAGATGTGGCAAAGCCACGAGGAGTAGCTGCATCATCGGAAGCCACAGGGATGCCCAACGAATGTTTACTGACATGGCGAAATTTTAGAGCAGCGGTCGGCCCATCATCAGTGCTTAATGTGTAGAACATTTACTAGAGTTGCCTTATTTTTTATTTATCTTTATTTTGGAAATGGCATTATTTTGGCCATAAAAAAAAAAGAAAAAAAGATAATTCTCACCTTATGATTTATTATTATTATTTTTTTTTTGGTCCAAACGTCTAAGGAATATTCTTCTTAATAGATTGGCACACTGTGCTAGGGATCTTCTCCCAGTGGACATTTGTACTACAATCAGCTATTTAGGACCAGAATTTAGTCACATTAGGGTACTATCAGAGGACAATGTGTCCCTTGGTGTGAAAAGAAAGCAAAAAAGCTTTAGGGGAATCTAAACATTCAGAATTATTATTATTATTATTATTATTATTATTATTATTATTATTATTATTATTATTATTATTATTATTATTATTATTCATTTTTTTATATTCCAGCTGTTCCATAATGTTTTTTATTCTCTTATATTTCTGTAGTCCCACCTCGCCTTCAGGAGTGTGTGAGGCAGAGGTGGCAAAAGTACACACCTCCTTTATTCAAGTAGAAGTACAGATACTCATTTTTTAAAAGACTCTGTGTGTGTGTGTGTGTGTGTGTGTGTGTGGTATATGAATATATAATTTTGGAGTGTGCTGATGGATATTTGTTTTCATCAGCCACAAGAGTGTTACGAAAGGCAGGCACTGATGTAGGTGAGGTAGGGTGGAGTCAGCATTCACATTCATCCCAAAGGTGTTCAGTAGGGATGAGATCAGAAAACAACCACATATAGCAGGAAAGGTCAGGTGACCCAATACTTTTGGAAATATAATGTATACCAAGTGTATCACCAAGGCCATATCCCAGACTGTAGGGAGATTCCAGCTCTGTCCTTGAAAACAACTCAAAATTATTGTGATGTTTTACAAATGACAAAATTAATGTTAATTAAGTTAAGCACTTCGTGTTTTTTGGGTTGACACCAGGGGCGGTTCTAGGGTTTCATCTTTAGGGGGTTTAGCCCTCAGTGAGAATGTAAAACGAGAAGAGTTTTATATAATATTTATTATGACATCTCTGGTAATAAGAATAGTAAAATTTCACTGCTTTTGGTTGCCGTCTTTGCGTCTTTCCGCCGATTAGCGTTATAGATAAACGCCTCCAGCTCTGACTGCGCGTGCACGCTGCGCGTAACTGTGCTTTTCCGTTCAAATAATGCAGACAGCTGAAGACGCACTTTTGAAAGACTACAACACATGCGTGTAAAAGTATGGAATAAAAGCAAAGTAAAAAAAAATCGCTCTTGAATCAAACTGATAAATAATTTTCTTTCCCATCGACGACATGTCCTGCATTTTAACGTAATTTTTATCGTTTATTTATGAAAGTAAAAATTATACTTGTAGTTTTTGGGTGGCGGAGATTACAGACCGGGGGCTGAAGCCACCCTAAAAAGGTCTAGAACTGCCCCTGGGTGACACAATTCGCAACACATTCGCCAGGAATCCTTTTTGATGCCGATTATTTCAAACATCTCCCTCATATATGGCCATGTGTGTTCAGGAATGTCCTCGTTGTTAGTTATTTTAACATGGGTGACTCCCTCTGAATTAACATTAGCCAGTCCTTTTGTAGGCGTGCTGCTCATTGTTAGCTCCGCTATCCTTAGTCTATGTCTGATAGCCAGTAAATAATACAGTACACCAGTCACATGGGGAAAAAGCCGCACAATGATAGGATGATAGGCTGGAAACAGAGCTCAATGAGAAGGAATAATATTAAAAGTAACGAGTCCGTTTTGAAAATGTAAGAAGTAAAAAGTACAGATATTTGTGTAAAAATGTAATGAGTAAAAGTAAAAAGTTGTTAGAAAAATAAATAGTGGAGTAAAGTACTGATGCCAGAAAAATTTATTTAAGTACAGTAACGAAGTATTTTTACTCCGTTACTTCCCACCTCTGGTGTGAGCTCATGTGGTACCATGTCTTTAGTTACCAGTTACAGTGAGTTCAAGAAGTACAGTGATGTTGATTTTTTATGTTGTGGTTTTTTTGTTTGGATCAGACATAAATCTATAAAAAAGGTACATATATCATAGACGTATTACATTTTGCACCAAATATATATATTCTCCTTGCCCCCTTAGTCCTTGACACCACGTTCAGTGTTCGAGAGCTGGTACAAATACGCTAGGAGTTAAGAGACGATACGTCATCTGTTTGTTCAAGAGATTTGTTTCCTTGGTAGTAATTTATTGCACACTTGGTCATAATCACGGAACAGTATCAAGACTGAAAGTTTTGTGGTTGCTTCCTTTTCAACATAAAGCTTTCTTATTTGGCTCATTTTCATTATATATAATAGTTATATTTGCCAGGAATTCAGTGTTCTAGATGAAATCGTTGCCGTTGCAGTTCTGTGCCTTCACTGAGCCTCATTGCAAGCCAAGGCATGGACTCGAAGGTAAAACTTACACAACCTTGTGAGTCGGCACGTTCAGTTCTTGCTGTCTGACCGCTTAACCACAAACCCTGTGTTTTGTTTGAAGTCAGGGAGCGTTAATTCATATCAGATAACATCTAATTGCCTTAAACAAAAGTGTGGCCTCCCTCGTGGCTGTTGGCAGGGCTCTGTTTCTGCCACCATGGAATAATAGAGAAACAAGCCAAACTGACAACTGCCCTGTCCTCCCCTTCCCTTCAGTCCATGCCCCTGAAACCCCCCACCCCTCGACACACACCCTTCCCTGATGCCTCACTCCGTGGCTGTCTGGCTGTGCCAATCTGTTGACACGTACAGATTAGTGCTGCTGTGGAGGGAAACAAAAGGCAGCGCGCGGTAACAGGAATAGCCGTGTGGTGCGGTAGCTGCATGCCTGGGCAGGACTGCCCTGGCAGGGTGATTACAGCGCAGCGGAGGAAGCTAACTGCCTGCCACTCCTCCTAGCTGCTGCTGTTCCGGAGGCCCTGGCTCATGTTTAATCACTGCCCTTTTTTAATCGAATAAATCACGGCAGCGTGGAGAGTAAAACAGCGCCTCCTCCATCTTGGGGCTGACACACCAGCTCCTTGGGGGGCATGGAAAGGCAAGCACTTTACAATGTAAAGCAAGCAGAATTTAGTGATGATGCCCTATGCAGAGTGTTGTGGTCATTTGTTTCTGGTGGGAAGTTAATGCAGGCCTCAGGAGACGCAGCTTTCGCTTTAAGCTCTTTTGTTTTGTCTCGCTCCCTTTTTTATACTTTATTATTTGAACCTCTTTGGTTTAATTGTGTGCTAAATAGTTCAGACTATTGATTTTATTTAGGCCCTACTTATTTTTAGCTCACTCTCTTTTAATTGTTTTAATTTAATAGTTTTTTGTGACAGCTGCAGCTGAGCCTTTCTTTGGGAATCTCGATCCACTTAATGTAAACTGAAATCGCTTTGCATTCGTTATCCTCAAAATTCTTTGACGGCACCCCAGTGAGCTTGTTTAGCATATGTGAGCATATTTAATCGTTTCATTTGAATCTTTCATTCATTCACATGATTCGGAAAGCGGGTGATATTAAAGACGTAGACGTAACGTTTTCCATATCAAATATGTAGAGTCTATGAACATCATTCGGATGCTGTTGGAGAAATACAGGAGTCAGATGAAGGAGTCAGTTGGTGAGTTCCAAATGATCATTTCAGGGTCATTTAGTATCTTGTAATATGAGGTGTTAAGGTCCCAATTAAACCGGATGAAGCTCTGTGTTGCGTGGGCGCCACCTGTTTTGCTGTCCACCCACATGAGTGGTATGAAGGATGGCGCGCCAGCACCTCTCTCCTCATCAGGGAGGGTAGTCTGGGTAATCTGGGGCCGATCCATACACCCAGACCACCACCAAATTTATAATACTGGCAGGACAATGAGAGCATGCTCACACAATCAGCTTTCTTCCCAATATTGCCCTGATAGTATCTATCGGCTTGTGCCCATAATGGGCCAGTTTTAGGTTTATTTGGCATACACCTAGTGCAAATCTCTGAAGACATAAACACACACTTATTTTTTCCCCCCATAATATAGCCCTGATTGAGTAAGCAGAACGGATCAGGGCAATAAAACCTGTACAAACGGTGACATTCACAAAGTGTCCATTTTTTAGGGTTTGCTGTAAGTATCTGATCTGAGTGAAGAACAACAGTACATGTCCCTCGAAAAGACGTCCCTCAGGAATTTGGCCAAACACAATAGTCTTTTCAAAATGCCATCTTATCAATTATTGTGGCCTTTAATGCTTAACTTTATACAAATAATGCTTAACTTAAATTCTGTTTATGTGCAAATTTGTTTATATTCTCTGCTCTTATAGAGTGTATATACTGTTTTTTTTTTTTGAAGGTCTTTTAAAGAAACAACTTGTAACATAACTTGTAACATACTCACAGCTTTAGTTAAAATACAAAGCCCTCTCTCGACATGGCAATATCCCCTTTCTTAAATATAGCACTATATCTTTGCAGTAGTTCGCCACCATATGCAGTCTTTAGTCCCTGGACACTCAAAGTTCTGGTTGCTGACACAGCATTCGCAATGCTAAACTAGCATAGTCTTTATTCAGCGGGGGGATATTGCTTCTCGTTTATAAATTAGGGAGAGTGTGACATAGCACGGAGTTGGAGATTTTTGTTGCCGTTTTCAGCAGCAAATTAAGAGTACTGGAATACTGAATTTAGACGGCGTTGTGAAAAAGAATGCAGCCGCTTTCATTACGACATCATAGCGTTTTGCTTTGTCACTTCTGCTGCATGTTGGCATCCGTGCCATCTCCTTTTTTTAATTTTATTTATTTTGTGAGACCTTTAAACAGCTCCCAGCCCCATGTTTGTCCCAGACCTCTTTGCAGATCTCTTGGGTCTGCCGCTGCCTCCTCCTCCTCCTCCTCAGAGCAGCCTGAGCTTGGGGAGCGGTGAGCAGGAAAGAGCTAGTGGCTCATGCTGCTGGGGCCTTATCTGAGTGTTGCACACAGTCTAGAGAACACATCCTCTTCCTGGGGCCTCCCTGTTGCCAAAAGGAGCGTCAAGGAGAGGGAAAGGGAGGAGAAACGCACAGAACGGACTGAGAAGGACTAGACGGAGTGGAGGAGTTAAAAAAGGAGAAGCAGATGGTGTTTTTTTTGTCCCCATGTAGTTGTTTTTGTCAGCTGGGACCTCTTAGACACTTAAGCACAGTCATGTAAGGTGGGCTTACACTGTCTGCATGTCTGCATGTGTCCGTGTTTGTGCTTTTGGTTGTTTGTGCCAGGCAATGTATGTGTATGTCTGGAGTCCCTGAAGGAATGCTACAAGCAGCACTTCTCTCGCCACATTACAGAGAGATAAGGCTAATGGCGGTCCCCAAGCGGGCCTTAACCGTGCAACCACACACAGCTCACTGATGAAGAGGATTTCCCTGCTCACTCCATCCCTCTTCTTCTCCCTCTCTCTCCCTCCTTCCTCTTCCTCCGGAGAGTAATTTCACAGTTCAAACTCTTCAAATGGCCCCCAGACGTTTCACCAAGCCCAATCACTTCTTCTTCACCAGTCTCGTTCACGTCTCTTCTACACAAACTGCGAGTTGTAGATTTTCCACGAGTAAAAACTTAAAACTTTTCTTTTTAATGAATCTGCAGCTGTCGTTTTATTTTTCCACCATCTCTGCTACTGGACCACTTTAAAATATTTAAGGGAATATCTAAAGAAGCTGCTGAAATGATTCAAGAGTCTATGATTTGTTTCATTTAATATTAGATGTGCTTCCTAGACTATCTTTACATTTGGTCTGAAGGTGATCTGTCTGGAGATGCTAGTGAGAGAGAGAGCGTGTGTGGATGTATGAATAGGGGAAAACCCTTAGCTTTAACCCTTAGCCCTTAGATTTTTCCAGTCCAACGCCTTGTTAAAGCAGAGCTTAAATCATGGGGTGATGAGTGAAACAGGTGCAATGGTCATCAATGGACAAATATCGTACCTTTCCATGGAGCAGTCTTTATAGAGAGAGTCTTTGGGTGTGATGTTCTACACTGTCTCGTTTTTTTTAACTCCGATTTTAAATGACGTATTTTATAGCTATTACCTGTTATACCTTTTCTTTTCTTTTCTTTTTTTTTTGAGCTATAAGTTCAGGCTAAGTTTGAGCTAGAATATACCACACATGAATGCCATATGTTATTGTCTACTGAAATTAGTGTACATGCTTTAATCTGCTACAATTCTTGTAGTAGTGCTAGTCTGTAAGGCTAGAAAAAGTGTTTCCATTTGTTACGCTTGTTTCTCTTTTTACAGTAGGAGCACATAAACAACCCCCCGCCCAAAGGTCCCTTGATGGGAGTTTTGAAAAATGCCCGTTTTCATGGCTGCCTGTGACATAATGTAGAGCTCTGCTGTTGTTTAGCACAAGCTTCAGAGTGGGTATTCTTCACCCCAAATCATTATGCATTGAGCAGCCCATTAGCAAAATGAAGACGAATGGGCCAGAGGTGCTGCAGTGACTAAGTGTTGGCTGGGTACAGTTTAATCTGAAGCGCACTCCTGTGGTCTTTTCAACATAGTCATTGTGTCTACCTGCTGTGATTCGGCAGCTTGTAGCGCTACACAAAACGGATTCATGTTAATACTGCTGCTGGATCGTGATGTTTTCTTTACTTGACTGCTGACCCAATATCAAGCTGCTTTCCCAGGATCATCATCAGCATCATCATTTGCTCAAATTTCAAACAGCTGCATTTCCCGAGTTATTTAAAGGTCTTAAAATGTGATCTTTCTTAATTTTGGTCTTTTGTGATTGTATGTTCGAATACTCAGAAAGCAAAGACTATGTTGTGAAGTTATTTAAAAAAATATATTGGAATAAATATTTAATATAATTGAAATAAAAGTTCTGCTGCTGTATTTTCAAATATGATAATTATTAATATATTATATAATCAAATATTTCTTCTACAGCAGTAGTCTGTGTTCTAGAAGAGGTCAAGTTTGGGTTGTTAAAATTTCAAAGATCAAAACAAAACAAAACAGCAGTGTAGATTAGATCAGCATTACAGAGCAGTACAGTAATTTCCCAGCACATGATGCCTGTGATTAAACTTAACTACATCAGTAATTTCTGTGTTTGCAAGATGCTATGTAATATAGAATATTAGCTCAATAGATATAACTACTGATTGGAAGGTTGTGCGTTCAAATCCCAGGACCACCAAGCTGCTACACACACACACACACACACACAAATATTAAACGTATAAACACACACACACAAACACACACAATAAATAAGTTTGAGATTGAATAGATTTATATAATAGAATATTTACAGTTGTGTTTACTGATTTTATTGTATCCAGAAATCTTGGGGGTTCTGTTTGAGGACCAAAGGACAGATATTTGCCACAGGGACTGTACAGTGTCCCTGATGAGCATGATTTGCTGAGCTCGGTGTTGACTATAATTTAAGGTTTCAGTTTTGATATGGACTAACTATTCAGATCTTTATTTCTAAGCCTTGTGTGTCATCAGTTTAAAATTTAAAACCAGTCCTACTAGTCAATGAACTTTTAATGCCCTTAAATAGTTTTTTGGGAGCGTAATGCAGGTGTGTGGGTGTATGTGAGAGAGAGATAGAGACAGGTTAATCCTGTTGTTGACTCATGTTTTACTTCACACTGCACCTCTAGTTATTCAGGACCCCATGTGTTGTGTGACATGTAATGTTTACTGCACGTGTCATTAAGGGCATATTTGTCTAAAATTCCAGATTGATATCTGTTTGTTTGCCTGTGAGACTTTTGCTCCACTAATAGTTCAGTTGTAGATGTTGTCTCTTTACATTTTATGTGTGAATCCAGACAGGATAAAACATAGCAGAGCTTCTCTATTGACACTTAAGCTCATCCATCAAGGACACCAGATATTTTATAAAATGCTTATTTTATTTGTTCTATTTAAATATCTTGTAATCTGTATAAATATACTTATAATGTTTAGTGATTCTCATAGTTAATTTATTAATGTTACTAAATGTTTCAA
The DNA here is from genome assembly GCF_022655615.1 of Tachysurus fulvidraco. Classification (NCBI taxonomy): domain Eukaryota; kingdom Metazoa; phylum Chordata; class Actinopteri; order Siluriformes; family Bagridae; genus Tachysurus; species Tachysurus fulvidraco. The sequence continues at coordinate 7,466,103 of NC_062533.1, forward strand.
ATAGTTATATCTAAAGCACTTTATGGAGAAAATGAAAAGTGCTATATAAATAAAGATTGTCGGTTTTTGTTAAGGTGGTAGAAATTCTTTCATCAGATTCAGGAGAACACCTAGATCCATAACATCATGCTTAACCTGAGGATTTATTTTCTTCTTTCCACAGACAAGCAATGGTACCGATTCTCAGGAGGAGAAAGAGCAGGGTAGCGATGACAAGGACGGTCCATCAAACCCCGAGGTGGAAGTCAACACAGTCACCAGTGCTCTGAACATGCAGGAGTACTTTGCACAGCGTATGGCTCAGTTAAAGAAAGGTCGTGCTGAGAACCGGTCCTCTGCTTCCACCCCACAATCTCAGTCCACCGAGGGGTCTCCCAACACCAGCGACATGGAGGAGAGCAAAAAAAAGAAAAATAAGAAAAAGGATCGAAAGAATGACCCGCACAGCGATGGGAGAAAGGTGGAAGAAAACAAGGAAGCCCCACTGACAGGAGGGGTTACTGTTGTAGAGCAGGCTGACTCGGACGGTAAGAAGAAAAAGAAAAAGAAGAAAGACCGACGAGCTAAAGAGGAAGAGCCAGTGGAGGAGTGTTGCCTCCCAGCAGCAAATCAAGACACACTGGGGGGTTTAGTGGAACTTTCAACCGGGAAAAAGAAGAAAAGGAAAAACAAAGAAATTCCTACTCATACACCCACAGACTCAACTAACAAAGACGATAAAGCAGATAACATTACAGACGACAAGGTTGTAGAGAAAAAGCGAAAGAAGAGGAAGCAGAGAGAACACGAGGAAGAACAGACACAAGTAGTAGAAGAAAAGAAATCCAAAAAGGACAAGAAAAAGAAGAAAAATGACAACTAGGGCTTTATACTTGATTGGGTTTGGTGTGTCTATAGTCTTTCAATAAACTGAGCAGCATCAACTGAGCTTTTATAAAAAAAATAAAAACTTAATTTTTAATTATTACTTTGATTTTTTAGGTCATTCTGTCCTTCACTGGATTGGTTGCTTTGTTTTAGATAAACATTTGTATAGGAAACGAATCAAATTAATTGTTTAATTTTTTAAAAATCTATGTATTAGCACATTTTTATATATTAAACATCAAATTTCACATCGGCCATCACTGTGTACTGCCTAAAGTCAGCTTAAACTTTAGAAGCTTTTTTGCTCCCATAATAATCCCAAATGTTACTCTCAAAAACAAAAATCCACGCAACCCCTGTAAACAAAAAATATTTGATATTAATAAATCACTGCCTGCATCTTACTGAATGTCCATAGGCTTATGAGAAGGATGTCATGCCAGTGCAGCAATCTGAATCAATTTTCAGTTTTCATTGTTTTTAAAATAGTCATGCATCCTCTTTCTTACTGTCAGAGTTTTCCTCTCCATGGTGTGATGTATGACGCTACTGATGGATTGTAGCTCCCACTTAAGCGTTTTAAAAAAAAACATACCTCATCCATAAAAAGCTGATGAGCAAGCAAGATTTGTGATTTAAGAATACTTTTTTTTGCCTTAACATGAGATTTATCCTTCTTTGAAAAATTATAAATTTGATGCTAAATTCATCTGGCTTTCTTTCATTTGACTTTCCATTCAAAGGAATTTAAAAGTTGTGTTAATGTACTTACAGGTTTACTGTTTAGAATGTCTAGGCCTGTAGCTTAACATCACTGACCATGACTGAATTGATACCTGCGGATTCCCAGGGTCTTGGACTAATTCACTGGTTGTCCCTCTCTGATTGGAGTGGGTACTTTATAAGATCGTGAAATCATTGCTGTGGTGTTTTGGTTTAGGTTGTATGAATTTTACACATGAGCTAATAAATTGAAATGTTAACCAGTTTGCAAACTTTACCATGCAATTTCATTAAAGGTTATAAAAATTCTAAAATAAATCTTATACAGATTGCTGAATGTGATTTCTTTCTCCTGTACAAAGTGCGAATGTTACCAAATCTTATGGATCGTTCGTTGTGGTTAAGAAGATTTTCCTCCAAGATTGCGTTGCAAGCTCGTCAAATTAATTGCAGTATGTTGTGTAAGTTAAATATAAAGCCTAATTGAAGCCTAAATGCTGTGAAATGCAAGAAAATGTTAAGATCTTGAGGCCGTATCTTCTTGTTAACTAATGATTATCCTGGTGGCAGTTTTGCTAGTAACCCTCAGTTCGTCTTTGATGTACAGAATATTGTTATTAATCTTTTATTTTTACTACACTACAAACTAAAAAATTTGAGAGCAAAATCGAAATATTGGAGTGGATAACGTCCTCACAATGACTCGTCAACCACAGTGACATTGGTTTTGAGTTACAGATGTAGACATTTTGCTGAATCTGGTTTACCCTGATAATGATATTAGCTCGTCTGGTTGCGCCTCACAGAAGATGGGAAAAACACCTACCATGAAGTCCAGGACTGTGTGCCGGATGACTGTGACTGAGTCTCAGTCACTTTAGTACAGGGCTATTCTAAAGGTTTACCAGTTTACCAGTTATCCTAGAGAATAAGTCCTCTCTAATAGTCTTTGGACAAAATGAAGTCATTATTAATATCATTCTGCTCAAGAGAGCTCTGAGAGGTATTTGATTCCACTTGCCTAAGGCTAGGGAAACAATTTTTAGGGACTAGAATATTGTACAATATGTAATGTATGAAGCAATCATACATGACAACTGAAAATACAAAAGAAATGACATGCTCTACAGGGCTTAGACGTCATTAGATATGTCGCCAACGCCTTTGGCAGTATAATAAGTAACATATCGTTCTGAGCCTCCCTTTCCTTACAGCCATTTGCACTGTTGTTTTTGTACTATTTTTTATTAATGTTTATTTGTGAGCCAGTGACTCAGCTGTTCATTTAGAAAGTGGACCATCAGCTAGGTGCCAGTACAGAGAAAATCCAGTGGTGTGATGTCTTCCTTGTATGGGTTTAAATAAGATTCAGTCTAGTGCTCAGCTTCAGCTTGGCACAAAGTTCTTCTTTTGTTTCTTCTCCTTTATTTTAATCATTTTAAAACAAAGTTTGCACAGAGCTCTTGTGATCAGATCATTAGACATAACCCAGTTAGCTGCTTCATGGTTCTGCATCTAAAGACAGCTGAGACAGATTTGCCCTTTTACACATTTCATTGAACTACTAACTAAACTGCACCTCAGATGAATTAATAAAAGTCTGCGAATGCCTGGAAATCCCAAAGACAGTGGATTGAGATTAAACTCTTGTTTCCTTGAGAACCAAAATAGCAAAAAGGAAAAAAGTAGAATTTCTCATGTGCATCTTTCAACACCCAAACAGATGTCCTGACTGTCATCTCTTTTCAGTGTGGTGAGAACAGGAAGTGAAGGACCTTATTCTGTGGCAAATTTACACTGACTTCCTGTTCCTGTGTGAGTGTTTAAGGGGAGGATAAAAGACGACACTTTAAGAAGCCAGTAAATACATATTAACTGATTTTTAAAAAATTAAATATAAAAAGGAAAATGTTAAAATGTTGAACATATCTTGGTTTGGCAACAGCTTGAGCCTTCCTCGAGCACCAGAATTAATGGGTGTAAGCATGATTTGCACTTTTCTCCCAACACTTCCTGTCTGCTCCACAGCTTCTCTGGGATGGCCATTACTTCAGTATTCTGTCAGCAGGAGCCCTCTGTCTGATAAGAAGAGTTCTGCTGACAGTAAGGAAACTGACTTTGGTCCAGATTTTACACTGTCTATGCTATTTGTGAACATCTCAGAATCCAGTGATGCACTCTTGAAAATGAGGTTTTCAAGGGTTCTCAAAACTCAGAAGAACTGGGAAACCCCATTCTTGGCCGAGGAGGTACATCTAACAAGTCGAGCTTTTAGTTTACCTGAAATATGAATACAGCATGTTTTATAAAAATTTTACCTGGCCTTTAAAGATACAATCTGCTTATACTTGAGTAAAAAAAGCTCAGTTAATACCTTTTTGAGAACTGAATTCACTATTATAGTTTTGTTGTTTTTATTCATTAGCACAAGCTGAAGCGATTATTCCTTTGTTCAGAATTTAGTCTACATGTTCTGCCTTAAAATATGAGAAGCATTTGATCTAAATTTCTGAAATTGATACTTTGACTTTTAAGCCTTTAAGAATAACAAATATATTATGAAAAAGAACAACAGTTGAAATAACAGTTGACAGCTGAATGAATGGACACGCCAATGCTGACGGCCCTGAAGACGTCACTACGCTGCAGAGGTACCTGTTTAACAGTTCCTGAAGTATTCAAGAACAGGTTTGATAACTAACTCCAAACTTCTATCATCTAGATCATAATACAGCAGGTAGTTCATTTTAAAATCAGACAAAACTGTAAAACTTTAATGTTGCATTATGAAAGTGTTAGAAAAAATGTCTCTAATACCCCAAGACCCTCCCCCCATCCCCCATTCCCTCATACCCCAGAATGATTCAATGATTTAATTGAAAACTTTGTTTGCCTTATAATGATTTAAGAGTATGTAAAGGGGTGTTGGAGGTATGTCTATAAAATGACTGACAAGTTTGGTGAAATCCAAACATTCCAGACCAGAAGGTAAGATTTTTTTTTTTTTTACAACCCAAATTGTATTTATTTTCCAGCTACAGGACTCACTTGTTCTGAAATAATGGTTTAATCTGTTATTATTTATATCAGAAAGAAAGGAAAACTATTTCCTATTCCACCTTTTTGTGCAAAGCTTACATGCTCAAAAAAAGAAAAAAAAAATACAACTTATTTTTTTTTAGAAGTTACTACTAAACTTCTTGGCACTGTGTATCTGTACTATGATTTAGATTTAAAGGGCTTTTAAGGGACAGAACCGAAAACGCACGTGCCTAACTAGGCTTGTGCTTTCTAGTACAAAGCTGTAGTTTATTATATGTTGACTTTACAACATTGACTTTTTTTTCCTAAACAGATCTTCACTCCTTGATAGAACCCTTTCATGGTATAACACGTGTTTATATGTTTGCTCAGATTCAGTTATTTATAAAGAAGTGTTGGCAACTGGAACTCCAAATATCACGTGGTGTCTGTCATTAAACCTCAAACAACCATAGTAAAGTGTCACGACAACACAAGCAGAAACTCATTTTCGAGTAAATGGGTGTTGAGGTTGTTTCCTCCGTCCTTTTTTTTCCCGCACGTCTCAAGTTGCAATCAAGGAGGAGCTGCGTGTCCTGCGGGGCCTGTGCTGGAACCTGCAGCTCACATATAAAGCGCTTCTCCATGCACAAGCAGAGTGAATCACTGCTTTCGAGGAGGAGTCCAACCGAGCTCACAGTTCTCACCCAAGCCGATACAGACTAGCTCATCATTCACGACAGTTAAGGACAGATACACACACGGATACACAATCAGGTCTAACTGGGGCTTTTTCCCCCCCAAAACAACAGAAAAAACACGTGAGCGCAAGCCAAAGAAAGTTTCAGAGAGAGTTTGAGACGAATTAGCGCAGGTAAAGTTCTGACATTTGGGTGAGAGAGCGGATTGCGCACATGGCTGCCCTGATTAGCGCCTACTCGTCATGGCCGGAGAGCTTCGAGTGCGCATCCACAGATGGAGAGACAGCCGACGGCCGCACGAGCCACCGAGCAGCGGCGGATAAAACCCCCGAGCCCCGCATCCGCAGACCCATGAACGCCTTCATGGTGTGGGCTAAAGATGAGCGCAAAAGACTGGCTGTGCAAAACCCGGACCTTCACAACGCAGAGCTCAGCAAAATGCTGGGTAAGATTTATAAAAAAAATTCTAAAAAATGTATTAAAATAATAATTAATAATTTTGAATAAAATTATTATTATTATTATTATTATTATTATTATTATCATCATTCTTTTTATTTATGTTTTTATCCTCATCTAGAAATTTCTTACACTGACATTGACATGCTAAAAGTTTTAACGTGTCCTGATACTGGCCTTATTTTTATTGAAAAAAATTGTTTAAATTTATTAACACAGCTGTCATTAATATTATTCCAGTTCTTTAACGGTACATAAATCCCTGAATTTGTAATAAATTGAAGCCCGTTGTAGTCGGATTTGCGAAGATTTTGTTCTTCAAATACAATTAAAAAAAAGTTGAAGAAGGGAAACAACTTGATATGTTGTACAAAGCCTGTTTATTTATACTGTAAGTGAAACCGAGCCTCATTCATTTAAACAATTTGATCAGTATTATTGATACAGATATAGATATGTGGAAGTTTACGGCGGAGAAATATCAGCTTAAATCAGCTTAAATCAGAGAATCTAAAACGTCTATTATTATTATTATTATTATTATTATTATTATTATTATTAATAATGTATTTATTCATTTAATGGTATTTATATTTTTGCATCTGACTATTTAGGTCTTAATTCAATTAATAAACGTCATCATTAAAAAAAATCATTAGTATAAATTTAGCTTTTCTGGCAACAATTGCATTTACTATGAAGTATGTAACTGATCAAATATATATATATATATAATATAATATATATATATATATATATATATAAAACAATAAACCAAAGAAAACCCAATAGAGTTTACTTCTAGGAACAATATTACCATGACTAACACTAGTAAGAATATTGTTTTATTTGAATAGTAAGATGCATAGCAATATTTCACACTTAAAGAAAAATGATCACCTTTCCTTTTAGTGATTTATATGGTATTTGGATCTTATTTTTTTAGATGAAATATTAAACTTGACTGGATGGATGTGGTTTATGGGAAAACAAACTACATTGTCTTTGGAAAAGCAATAAAAAAATCAGTTTTTTTTTTAATGTTAACATATAATGTGAAATGTAGTTTGTTTGAATTCTATCCTGATAATACTAATGGAATTTTTTTATTTTTATTTTTTTGAGTGAAATAACATTTATACTTTTTCTGGGTTGCGATAGGTAAGTCGTGGAAGGCTCTGACTCCCTTGCAGAAGAGGCCGTATGTGGAGGAGGCAGAGAGGTTGCGGGTGCAGCATATGCAGGACTACCCTAACTACAAATATCGTCCTCGTAGGAAGAAGCAGCTGAAGCGAATCTGTAAACGTGAGCCAGGCTTCCTTCTGTCTGGCATTGGGCCTGACCAGGCCTCTCTGTCAGACCCACGAGGATGCTGTCACCCTCTGGACAAAGAAGAAGAGAGTACTGTTGGTGGGAGCAATGGATTCTCTTCACCCAGCGCAACTTTGCCTGGAGTGAGGGTCTTCAGGGACCCTGCAAACTCCAGCAGCAATTTTGACACGTATCCCTATGGGCTTCCCACTCCACCTGAGATGTCACCTCTCGATGTAGTAGATCATGAGCATCCATCCTACTACTCATCTTCCAGCTCTGGCCCAGCCACCAGCTCCTGCTCATCTTCTGCCTCGGGCCCAGAGGAGCAGCGTCCTACCCCAGGTCACATGGGCAGCCCTCCTCCTTACCATCCCGAGTACTCTCATCAGTCTTCTCTTCACTGTGGTAGCACACATATGAATCACATCCCTATGTCACACCAATGTAGTGGAACCACCCTTATCCCCACTCCTTCACTGTCCTATTACAGCACTTTGTTCCCTCAAGTTCCAGTGCACCATGGCCTCCAGGGGCACTTAGGACAACTCTCGCCCCCACCTGAGCAGGGTCACTTGGAGACTTTGGACCAGCTGAGCCAGGCTGAACTGCTGGGTGAGGTGGACCGAGATGAGTTTGACCAGTACCTGAACTCCACCAACTATCACACCGAACAGGGCAGCATGACCGTTACAGGACACATCCAGGTAACACCAGCATCTACTTGCCCCAGCAGCACCACAGAAACCAGTCTCATCTCTGTTCTGGCCGATGCAACGGCTGCCTACTACAACAATTACAGCATTTCTTAGAATGAAACAAACCAATAGACAATAATTTAAGTCAATTAAGACAAAGCCCATGGACTTCAAATGGGTCAGTAATGTGATTGGTAGGTGAACGATGGAGGAGTGATGTAGAGAGGAAAGGAGATGCTGCAAGAAGTCAATGGACACCTCAGGGAAGCATAGATAAATTCTCTAAAATTCATTCCTATATTTGTTTCCAAAAAAAGAGAGAGGATGATAATAAATTGACCGGACTAACTTAGTTCTACTGAAATGTTCTCAGTCTTTGCCAGAGATGCTTGTATATTTGCTCTACAGCTTATTTATGTATCTAAATGTTTTGCATTAATCCATATTGTATTGCTGTTTTTTCCCTTCTAATAATTATATCTTTAATTCAAACCTCATCTTTTGTTTTACCTCAAGACACTATATTTAAATGAGACTAGATTCTTCTGCAGTTTTTTTCCATCCGATTTGGTGTTTCATGAAGGAAATTCTGTAGTCTCCCTTCTCTACCCACATCCATATGAATATATATTATACTCATAAATTGTTACCAAGAAAATAATAATAATAATGAATATTATTGTATGCGGATTTAGGTTTGTGGCATTAATTTAATTTGAATAAAATACCAAATTTCTAATTTGATATCTCCACAGATATCAGTGTGATATCTAAGATTGAAGCTCATAAAAAAGCTGGTGTATATTAAAGATTGGGATGTTTGTAAGGTTGTTATGAAGGACCGGGCATTAGCATTTTTCTTTCCTTGCATTGTGTATGTCGAAGTAAACCCAGCACATTGACAATGTTTTTTGTTTTGAACGACCTGAAAAATAATGCTTTGTAGATGCTCTTGCGTTTTGTGAAATGTTATAATGAATGTTCTGAGAAGCCAGACAAAACAGGCTCCAGTGAATAAAAACAACATTTAAACACAGGTATAACAAAGACTCTTGTTTTGGTTGTTCTACTGTATGTAGACCAGTTTTCATTATCACTGCTGTGTGCTCTGTATTGCTTTCCTCTTGTATATTCAATTTAAAATCAGTTAATTGTGTGTATGAATTTTACTTTAGTATTTTGAATTTTAGTTTAAAAGCAATTCACTCCTGACACAAATCACTAAAATAGGTATTTGTTGCCAAAATCAACCATATTTTTAGCTCTTCTAACCATTTCAGCGTACGTGTGTTTCTGTATGTCTGAGATTGTGCTTGGCTTGGAGCTTTGATGGTATATGCACCATAGAGCTGATGGTACCCACCATGTGTTCCCAGGCTGGTGTGGCTAACATGCCTCCTGCTCTTTCACTCTTCCACACTTTCAGGAAAATTGGTCTAGAACAGAACAGTCTCTGCTCTCTCTGCCATGCCGCCTCCATTCCACTGGCCTTTTGTTTGCTGTCTTAGTCGGGGTGTCTTTCTTAAGCATAAATTCCCCTTCTACTCCACCCCCCACCCTTTCCCACTCAACCCCCCCACCACCACCACCACATCGCTCTCTACATACTATCTTGCTGATGCAGACTTTCCTAATCTCCATGAAATAAATAAATTCACCTCAGTCCTGTTGACTGTTTTACACGTTCATCGTTTTTCTTTTTCTCCTTGCCTATTTTTCTCCAAAAAATTCCTCTTCTTTTCGATAAAAGGAATCTGGAGGGGGGGAGAGGAGCGGGTGGTGGCGGGTGTTTGACAAATCCTGGAGTCTGGCTTGGTCTTCCTGCGTTTTTTGGGAACGGTTGAGTCGCGTTCCTTGTAAAGAGGATGTAGCAGAGAAGCAGTGTTTCCTGCCTGATAAGAGTAAAGCCTCTCTCCGTCAGGATGTTTGGGCCCTGACTGGTCCATGCATTAAAAGAGCCCATGGCAAGGAAAAGGGAACCTGCTGTTCGTTTTAGCTGGGAGGAAACATGGCTCTCACTGATTAATATCTTACACTCTGGTGTTTTTTTAGGGTTCTTATTTGACCCTTCTGTGGCCTGGCCACACACTCTGGCCTCAGCACAGATTCTCCTCATTTCTCCTAATTAAAGATGGTCAGGAATATCTACACTTTTCCTCATAATATATGTTTTTGGATCACTTCTGATCATTCTGATTGCAGGACATTAACATTTATCATGTGTCAACATCGGATAATGCTTTGAAAGATTATCACTCTTGCCTGTAGCTACAGTATATGCTTAAAAGGAGATGGTGATTGGGCAAAGTGTATTTTGGGGCAATTAACCTCAGGCCTGCACCTCACTCATGGCTTATGTTCACTGCCCCGTGGGGGGAAGGACATAGTGACATACTTGAAGGCACATATTTTTTTTTCATACTGTAGTCTAATGAACCGGGATCATTATTTTTCTAGACAATACATGTATTTATTTATTTGTTCTTTTTTTAATCTGTGTTTTAATGTAATAGTTGCTAAGTACTTCACATGTATATCTTTTATTATCGGTATTCAGTAATTACCATCAATTATTCAGTAAATGATTCAGTAAAAGAAAACTAGGAAATTTTTGCAATTTTCTGTTAAAATAACTAAGAATTCTGCTTGGCACTCGTGACCAAAGCACATCAGATATCAAGGAGCCAGTTTACTTTCAGGAAATGAGGGCAAATGTTCAGCTCATCTGCTTCAGTCTTTGTCAGTCTTGGCTCAATACAACATGGGCCAAGAATACACAGTGTCACCTTAAGTGTGGCCCCTATTTCCACATCCCTTAAATAGGCTAAAAACACAACAACAACAACAATAATAATATTAATAATAATAAATAATAATAGTGAGAATTTTTAGTATACAAATGATGCACATAATTCCCAAGCAGTTATTGCATTTTGAATGTAATAGCATAAAATAACACCCAGACAAGATAAAATATGACACTGACTGAGAATGAATGTTTATCTTCACGTTTATCTTCAGGTTTGATCTGCTGAAAGCTGTGCAGGTTGTTTGGATGATGATTGTGTACTGTAATATAGAGTAGACTCTTAGGTGGGACTGAGGTCAGAGAAGACTGTTGGACATTGAGCTTTTTTTGTGATGGTGTTTTGTTAAAAGGAATGATTTCCACTTACTTGTACATGCTTAATGGTGGAGTTTTACCCAAGTTTCATTTTATGACGATATGTTGTCTCTCAGTATATCCCTGTAATTTATATGTCCACTCTAAGTTTTAATAAGATTTCTTGTGATTTTAATATAAATGCTTAACTGAAGCTCAGGCATAAATTTGTTTTGGTTTCAGCTGACCACAAAGCTAAGATGTTTCCCTCATCTAAGAGACTGATGACCTGTCTGTCACTTCCAGACCAGGTCTTGTTTGAGTTCTGAGTTTTTGAGGTATTTACATTTTGCATTACTCTCAAATTGCATTTCTATAATATTTATATTTATATCCATATATTCATATTTATTTTAGACTCCTTAAGATCTGCTGCATTTATGTCTGCAGGAAACAGGGTGATTAAACAAATGTCCCTTTTATAATGACCTCTTCTTGTTTTTTCTCCATGATTACTCCCTGGATCAGGTCCAGAGTCAGGTCAGAGACTGTCAGGTAGTCTCAACTATTTCCTGTTTCCTGCACAGTGACGTCACATCACCAGGCAAAAAAACAAGGTGACCTTTGCAGGTACATGATGCTGTGACAGCCTATGGGCGGCCCTGGAGAAAACATCTGGCTAAAATATTAAGTAATATCAGGGAAAGGCAAGTATGCTTAATGACATCCCTACTGGAGACACTCTGGCTTCTGTGCTGAGCTCCATGCCTGCCTGGGTGTGGAGAAAAGCTGAACGCTAGCATGGGGCCTCATCCGGAAGTGAGTATGAAAAACATCATATAGTGCCGGTATTAAAGGAAGTCTGGAACTTAAAGGAAATGACTTATTGGAGGTACGTGTCATGAGTGTGGTATCTCAGGATCATTGTATGTAATAGAAATGATGACTGGTGCAGGTTACTAAATCATTTTTCTGTAATTTTGGCAAATTAAGATTTTTTCTGTAGCAGGTAATTTGCAGTGTAACAGCATCAAACTGTTTCTAAAGGAAAAAAAAAACAAACACCCTGAAAAATCTTTATTAATGGCGCATAATATTCATGATCTTTACTGTTGTGACTTATTTCAGTGACATGTTAGTCTAGTTTCATTTTGATTAGTAGTTCAATATATTACCCATAATGCCATGTGTCTTTTTTCTTGTTTCATCTTTACCTAACACTTTAGTCCTTCAGTCCTTTCAGCTCTCTCACCTCATCTGTACGCTCTTCTCAAACAGGTGATGTTCTGAAGGTGTAAATTTCATGTTAATCAAGGCTATTATTCTCGTACATATTACACTCGTAGATTGCTAATTAGCTGCTAATTTTTCACTGGTTTTGCTAAAACCACTAATTTCTCATAGGATAAATAAAAATGCAGCCAAAACCAACAAATAGGCAACAATGACTATTAATAACATCATACATTTCAGTATAAACATATTTAATGTGTTTCAGATGGACTTTTCCTGTAATTTCCACCTCCTTATTTACATCACATGATTTAATATAAATAATCTTATAGATGTTTTTTAGACTTTCCACTAAGACAAATCCCCACATTCCATGTTGCTCAGCAGTTTGTCTGTTGTGGTCACTTCTCACACTATCATTTTAATCCAACAGGGATAGAAAGCAATAATAACCTGTTTACTGCTCATACTTGGCATTGATTACTGGTGGCTGGGGATCATAAGGCTAACCATTCTCCTGCTCATTGTGCTGGAACAACAGACTCGGCAAGCAGTGTTAGTGCAGGCGTGGAGCATGGCTGGTTGAAGAATGGAGCATATCGAGCCCAGGGCTGTGTGCCATGTGGTAGAGCCAGCACACAGGTACAGATGGGGACCCCTGGAAAACTTGAGGGACGGTGAAGCTGGCCAACGGACACCCACCTGTACCTGCATATGAATACACCAGCCGTATAGAGTAGGACACATGTTTTCTGCAGATACCGAAGGGTGCCATTAACTGGGAAAATAATGCTGGTTTTCTTCTGCCAACCCTGGGATCTTCAGTTACCTTTTCAGGAAAAAAAGGCAATTCCAGCATCAACATTGCACACCTTGTTTTCTCCTGTTTATTTCAATCGGCTTGAGATGCATACCAATTAGGGGATATTCTTATTTGAATTGAACCTCCTTAAAACACATAATAAACATATACAGAAGAAGAAAATGCAGTTTTTGCAAACAGATTAAAAGTTTGTTTCAGAAATTCTGACACTCTTAATAAAAATAATTCTCTCTCAGTTGCTGCAACACATCTTCTCTTCTATGTCAAAATTTGATAGTAATTAAAATAATGAGTACCACTGAGGCATACACATGGAAAATGACTGAAAATATTAATGTGCATGTCATAGCAGAGTCAATTCATGTAAACAGCACAAGGTGCAGGTTTGTTTTTGCGCAGAACAGGATTTCCCCGGGGTGCCATAACTCTTAACCCCTACATGGAGGAGGATGTTCCTATTGTGCTTCCTAATTGCAATGTGGATCTTTCATTTAGTTTGTGAAAAAAATGTAGTCATGTCCTGTTGTCCTGCGGGCAGACGCATTAATGTACCAGAATCGCATAGTGATTAATATCTGATATATACCTGTAGCATAGTCTGATCATTTTAATTCAACCTGCATATCTAATGTGAACTATTACAAATAAGTAAAAATTAGATATTGAAAACATTTTGCAAGGCCGACCTGTGAAACTGCTTCCAGATAGTTTTATTTATCACATTTATGTTACGAATTCAGATTGTTTATGGCCTTCATGTACTGTGCAAGTAAGTTCCTCTAACGGTTTCTTTCTCATATCATCTCAGGGAGTTTTTCCTTTCCACCGTTGCCATCTTACACAAACAATATAAACCTGTTTCCCGCCAATTAGATTGAAATCACAAATTTGGATTTATTGCTGAAATGGATCAATTCTTTATGACCCTGTGCTTCTTTGTAGATCTTGCAAAACATCAAACTTCAAGGTGCAAGCATCCACCTTCACATTTTTTTACTCCAATTAAAGTAAAGAAGCATCAATGCCTTGATCCTATGTGTTTATGTGTGGCAACAGCAGGATCTGCAGTAGCATGCTGACCTTGGCCACTGCACAAAGTAGAAGCACTTCCTCACATGTGTGTAAGCATTTTGTATAGATGTTGTTGATGTCTGGATGTTGTTGATGTCTGTTAGGAATCTCTTCCTGGTGGATGCTCAGGCTCATTTCCTTTAAGACTTCACATCAAATGAGACTCCTGGAAATGAGTCATAATATCCCCAAAAGCCTGACAGCTTGCCATGACAGCATCTTGGCAGGTGCAAAACAGGATGTTAACTTTTTGACGCAAGTTGTGAACCCCATATGTTGTCATATGTTTTGCAAGAATGTAAAGGGTCAGTGCCAGAATATTTAGTGAATGTCTTGAATCAATGAGTCATGAAAATTCATATGCACCTCGAAAATTTACAGAATGGCCACCAAATATGATATCTGAGGATTGTCTGGGATTATGGAGGATTAAGAATTTTGGAGGATAATGTGTAAACCTACTCATGAATGTTTGCTTAAAAGTGCTTGTTTTATGTTATGTAGGCTTGCATGCATTCTTAAAATAAACTCAGTCCATGGAAATAGGTGGGATTACCTTTGAGAGGCAGGTCATGTAGCTATTCTTGATTATGCAGCCAGGGCATGTGGAAAATGCTTGGGCACAGTAAAACCACTGTTTGTAGGTTAGCTAAATCTGGTCTTTTTAAAGGTAATATTAAAGCTGACAGATATAAAACATGAATAGGCCTTCCAATAAAATTGATATGCCAGTTGAAGGTCAGGTAGTGTGCAATTAATTTGCCTATAGTAACTAGTAACAATAATAGTTACATACTGTATGTAATTTGCTCCTTTTATGCACATAGTTTATTTATTCCTCAGTTTCTTTTGACTCACCATCTGCTTCTGTGGAAGGTCCCACATACTGTAGATACTCTATCGGTTTACACTTACAGTTTTTCCCTAGGTCTCATCATTGCTTCAATGGATAGTCTCAATTTTCAATGCTGTTCCTAGTCACAGTGTACCTATAATGAATTTTTGATCACATTTTACAATATGGTTTCTTAATTAATGCTTATATACTCGTGAAATTAGCAGTCAAGTGTTTAGCCGTCAGTAGAAGTCATAAAGTTTATCTAAGACTATCAACAACTAATTATTATAATTTATATCTATTTATACAGATGTACTCGAAAGTTTGCAGACCCTGATTGTTAAAAATTATCGTTTATTTGAGAAATATGACTGATAATGCAAAATAATTTATTCTTATTTAAGAATAGTGGTTAGGTGAAGTCATTAACTCACAGGAGTTGTTTGATAGTCTACTGATAACTGGAATTACCTAAATAACCCTGATCAAAAGTTTACATATCCTACATAACCACTGGTTGACACTGAGGTTTAAATAGCTATTGAAGGGAGGTTTCTACACCTGTGACTCATTGCAATTGTAATTTGTGCCTGTACATAAATAGTCAGTGAGTTTCTCAGCTTTTGAGGTGATTCACTGACTTGGCTGGATACTGCAACATTGGGAATACAAAAGAACTGTCAGTGGACCTGCGTTATAAGGTAGTTTATAAAGCAGGAAAAGGATATAAAAAGACACTTGAAAATGCCAGTCAGTACTGTTCAAACTCTGATAAAGAGGTGGATTTTGATGCAAAGAATAACCTACAAACAACATTTGAGAGAAACACAGGCTGCTCTGGAAAAAAGTGGTGGTGTTGTTGTTTCTAGAAGCACAGTAAGGAGTTACTTTACACAAATGACCTGTATGATCGAGGTGTCAGGAGAAGCTGTTACTGCTCCCATGCCACCAAAAGGCCTGTCTTCAGTTTGCCAGACAGCACATAGACAAGCCTCACAGCTTCTGATAAATAATACGCCATCCCCACTGTAAAGCATGGTGGTGGATCTTATGTTTTGGGGCTGTGTGAGCTCCAGTCTCACAGGGAAGTTAATACAAATTGAAGGCAAGATGAATGCAGCATGAAAATCCTGGCAGACAATTTGCATTCTACAGCACAAAAGCCACGCATGGGACACTCTTGGATACTCCAACATGACAATGATCCAAAGCACAAGGCAGGGTTTACCTACAGCAGAAAAAGATGTAGATTGTGGAGGCCATCATAGTCTTCTGACCCCAATATCATTGAGCCACTTTAGGGAGATCTCAAACATGCAGTTTTGTGCAAAACAACCAAAATATTTACAGGAACTGGAGTCATTTTTGCCAAGAAGAATGGGCAGCTATACCACCTGAGAATTAAAGAGCTCATGCACAAGTATTACAAAAGACTGCATGCCATCATTGATGCTAAAGAGGGCAATACACTTATTAAAAACTGAAGGTATGCAAATTTTGAACTTACTTTCTTTTTTATGTTTTGTTTGATTGTGCCATTCTAGAAGAAATAAAATAAATTTGTTTTGCCTTCTCACTTCTCACTTTAAATGGAATGCAAACCTTTGAGCATAACTGTGTGCATGTGTGTGAGAGAGAGTGTGAGAGAGAGAAAGCAGTAGACTGTGAGGTGGTGTCCTGCAATGCAGTTGATAGCTGCAGCATTGCTATTGTTTTGTCTCAGCAGTGTCTGCAATGCTGTGAGGACATGAAGGTTGATATGGGATGCGACACACACGTATGAAGCTCTAGATGTTGAAGGCATGGGAGTGTTTCTTTATTCAGATGAGATGTAGCCCGACAGACGTTCACACGTACTGGAACTCAACCAGTACGTAAAACAATTAAAACAATTTCTTCAGGGTGGGTTCTAGCTTTCCCATGGCCTCCTGGACAGTCCAAAAACCAAACACTGGATTTAACAGTATTGACCGTCCTCAGACAAAAAAACATTTTTCTGTACATATGATATCACATACACTTCCACACGTGACCAACCAAATAAGTGTAGCTACAAAAGTGCATTGTTTTCATTCACAAAAGGGTGATTATTTTAAATTCTCTAACAGTAACTCTGTAAAGCTTGTGCACTGATCATTATATATAAATATAATGCATTATGTGGCTATCAGACGTTGTCTAGATAAATTTATAGATGCATTCATTCCCTCTGGATACAGCTTATGCATATTTTCTTCTGTTTTGTGTCTGGTTTGTTGTCTTCACCTGAGAAAAAGACTGTCTTGGCACACCAAGACTGCGAATCTGTCAGTTCTTTTTGTTACTTTCATCTTGAACACAATGCATCTTTTGCTCTATTCAGTATAGTAAATGCTAGAACCTATTACTGAAAAAAGAGAAAAAGAAAATCTACTTTATTTATTTATTTTTACTTATTTATCATTAACATGTGTAACACAGGGATGTCAAGCTTATTTTAAGTAATGATCCACATTACACATTCCAAAAAACAAATCAAATCCTTTTCTTAAATGTGCATTTCGCTGATAGATGCAAAATAAATGTTGGGACTGCATATGTATTCTTTTGTAAACAAATCTGTTTATGGCACAGATATTTTTTGGTTGCAAATAAATAATTATATACTGTATTATTAGCCAATATGTTTAGTATCTGAGTTTCTAGCCCTTGCTCTGTTTTGCCCCCTATTGGATTTACTTTTTTTTTCTTTTCTCTTTTAAAACAGTTTGTTCAACAGTTTAATAACAGCCCACAAAATATCTAAATTCATTTAGTGAGCTGGATTGCGAGCCAATATCCTACAGATACGTTGATGTGTGACAAACATTGTATAATATTATTGTGATATATTCTATGTGATGTCTATAACCTTCAGAGGAAATATTTTAAACAGTTCATTTAAGTTAGCTGAGGTCTCAAATATCTTTACATATACAACAATGTGATTCTATTCTATTCTATTCTATTATATGCTATATAATTTGACAACCTGGAACAGGTAAAAAAAATGTGTACAATAAAGTTTTTTTTTTTATGTTTTAGCAAAATAACTGACTAGCTAGATAGACAATTTGGGTTTAGGAATACCTATTCATTGCATTCACTTAGTTTTAATTAGTTAAAGTTAGTTAAAAATGAGTTAAACACTTAGTTAAAGATATAATACATTAATATTTCCTATTTTATCATTTTTATCTACACAATAACTGACTGCTGATTTAAAATATGCTAATATTTGCTGCATGTCAACAGGCTGATCAGTAGCAGGCAAACAAACAAAAATACATGTTTAAAATGTACAATGTACAAATGTACCAGCGAGGAAAATAACACATTGTGTATGATGCATTGTATTTGTCATCTAATATTTCAGTTACATGACAGATTAGTGATATCAATATAATTAATATTTATTATGATTTATCACAGAAATTTTTACATGTGACAAGAATTAAGTGTTATTGTTTTTTGGCTATATTAATTAAGAATTATTTTAACTTCCAATGTTAATAGAATTGAATAGAAATTATAGAAATATCCCTACTGTTAACCAAGAAGGCAAAAACACATAAAAACTTTTCTTGGTGTGTATCAAAAAGCATACATTCACCCTTCAATCCTGACTGTAAAAAAGCAGCCGGTGGGCCAAATAAAGAAAGCCCAATGACAAATATAGCTGAAGCTTATTTAAGAACTTCTTAGTAATCTGATGTACTGATGGATTGAGCAGTGGCTAAGCTGGAGAGTCACGTGTGGGGCCTGAGAACTAGGTCTCTTGTTGAGAAAGTGAAAGAGTGTACAAACTGTAAGAAACCCAGTCCAGTTGAGAGCTACAGGTTTTTTACTCATCCTTAACTCAATTGGAAGATACTTTGATGCAGTGCTTTAACCATTCATTTTCCCTATCTATTTATTATTACATTCTTTTGTCAGTATGTCACTTCCTGTTCCTCTGACGCAGACAGTGGCCCTCAAAAATAAAAAAATAAAAATCATAAAAATAAAAATAATCGAATAGAATTTTTGCTTGTTTCTTGATATGTTCCTTATGATATGACTGATGGCTGTGCAATAAATGTGTCTCTGTTGGATTGATGTATTTTGGCACTTTTCCTCACCTTTCCCAAATTAAAGAGAAAAATGCTAGTAGATTATTTGTCTTGTGCACAACCCATTATATTAATTCACTGCTTTTATGTATGCATTTACTTTGACACTATGTTTAACAGCTGTGCTTCATGATTGCAGGTATTTTTGGATAATCCTGGACTGTGTTCTTTCATGGTCTTCTGGTATGTTCCTTGTTACCGTCACTGCAATATTTGAGTCCTTGCTTCACGACAAGATACTAGAAAGATGACACTCATGCCTGATCTTGTCATTAGTCATTAGAATTTTTCACATTTGGAAACATGCTCAAATTACAAACAGTGTGTTACTTGTGAATAGGAACAGTGCAAAATGCAGTTAGGTAATGGCAAACTCAAAAACCTTGTTGTGTGCGCTAATAGATTCTTAAGTGCAGCAATGTTACGGTTGTGAGGAGCTACACTAAACATGTCTCCTCTTCATGGAATGGTGTAGGGCTTGTCATGTGTTCAAAGCCTCAGCAGATTTTAATACCATCAGGGTGATTAGCTAGGCTTTTAGTTTTATCCTTAATCTCAAGCCCTGATGAGCAGCCAGGCCCTCCCATGTAGCAGCGTCTTTGAACCTGGAGTTTGCTGCAGTTTGCAACAGAACCTACACGAGCCGTTCCAGCTACGAGTCGGTTTCTTCACTTTTTTTTCTTCTACCATCTGACATCATGACTGTTGACACAGTGAGTATTTTATTGTGAATCATTTTATGCATATTTAAATCATGTAAAATTGTATTCAAAGACCTTGTTGGAAAACAATTGTTGACTGCAACAAATATAATTGTAGAGATTGTCAAAATGTGTAAATGCTACTGGAATACTTCTGATAGGAATCAGGGCAAAATCACATAACCTGGAAGCTTTTGGTTAAAATCTAATTAACACACAGTATTTGTAAATATGTAATCTAGGACATTTAGAACATTTTTTTTCTAGTATTAAGCAAAATTACACAAACGGTGAAAGCTCTCAGTAGCTTGTCCAATTAAATTAGTGGTCCAACACTTCATTATCATTTTTGAACATTTCTGGATTACAGAATTGCAGTAATAATAAACTAGAGAAATTTTATACTTGAAATATTTTTTCAACATATTTTGTTTTTAAATATATTTTTTGACAGTTTGTACAGTTTGTCACAATGGTTCTGAAAACTGCCACACTTGCTTTATATATATATATATATATATATATATATATATATATATATATATATATATATATATATAATTTCAAACTCAGCAGCCTTTTTTGTTTTTATCTAAAAAGTGGTCTGTTACATTATACAAAACAAATTGATTTATTTAAAATGTCAAAATACCTAATTGCCTAAATGCCCTTTCTTTACATAAAAAAAAAATGTCTGTTTTATTTTGGAATGGAAATGTAATGTTTGGAAAAGTTAAATGTCTCAATAAGCTGCTACAATACAAAGTGAAATGAAATTAAATGTTTCTCCAGGACTATTGTGCTACATATACTGTATACACAAAGCTATATACAATAAGGATAAAAAAACAAGAAGATAATAATAAGTAGATGTCATAAATAAAAGATTTTTAGAAAACAAAAATAGGATGCCAAAGCCTACATTTGCATAGAGTTTATTAAAAAATGCCTTCCAATCCTTTTGCTTATTTCTATTTTGTTTAGTTTTAAGAAAAAGAATGAGATAAAATACAGTACAAGATAATCATAAACTAATGAATAATAGGTCCTTGGACTTTACTGCAGTCTCAGCATGTTACGTGTGTATATCCTTTTTATCCTTGTAATTAAAGGTAAGCCATTCAAGTCAGACAAAGCTAAATATCTGCTTTTTAATCTCTTGTTACTTTTAGTCTCTCAACTCTGATACTTGTTCAGTTTGGCTGCTTAGGAATAAAGTGTCAGGTATAATACTTTCATGTAATTTGCTTCGATTTGTTTGCCGTTAGCTTTGTTTTTAGGTTAAGTGAAATTACCTTACAATTTATTGTGTTGAAAGGATAGCATACAAAAATATGCAACAAAAACTTATTCATATTTATCTCTTTTTGAATTACTTTAGTAAACAATTAGTAACTTTTCTTTTAGTTTACATATTAATCTGTTTAAGGAAAACGTTTTGAGTTTATTTCATAGCAACATGAAGCTTTTTACCTCAGAGACTCATAGTTCGGTATTAAGCTTGTGATGCTGCTAGTGAGATTTGCATATGCAACATTATCCCTAAGTGTGCATGAGTGTATAATTGACTGGCATAACATCCATGATGTATTTCCATGTTATGCCAAGTGCTCCGAAAATAAGCGTGGGATCTAACCTGGTCAGAATAAAGTGATTGCTGGAGAAGAGATATTACATAACGATATGTTATAAATGTATATTGGTTGTACAATGCTTGTTTTCCACTCTAATAATTGACTACATTATTCTGCTTAATAGAACTCATATTAATTGATAACAAGAGTTACTTGCTATTTGGAGTAATTATGAAGTAATTATGATGTAACTGCTTCTTTATTTTTCAGAGAACAGAGTTGGATATAGATGTGTGGGATGAACCTAGCACTTGCCTCCCAGAGTAAAATAGTTTGCCCTGTTGTGATGAGTCTCTCTTGTTTTCGAACTCAGTACCCCTGACTCACTGCTTCCTTTTGTCATTGCACAAGATGACGTCCCACAGTCACAGCTTTCAGTGTTTTGATGCTGTTGTGGAAAAGCCATTTTTAACTGCTGGGCATAACTTTGCATCACCCAACAGTAGCACATGTAGTAAAACACACTTGGAGCAGCTGGAAAATTGTAGATGTTCCCTGTGTTCAGAATCCCAGCAAGCCAAGCCGATGACTTCAGAAGTCTCAGGCAATCAGCCTCCTTCATGGTACCAACCCCAAATCCCAAGCCACCAGCATACACACAGAAGGCCCATGCGGCCGGAGGGGAATCCAGTATATGGTGCAGCACATCATCACAATAACCACCACCAATACCACACCCACAGGCACCGCAAGAGGATTGTACTTGTGAAGAATAGTAACCCGTCCATCCAGAAAACCATTCTGCTGCACCGCAAGCCTGTGCACAGCCTTTGTGTCTTTATGGATGACGTATCTGAACTCATGCAGTGTCTCATTAGAAAGCTGTACACTCTGGATGGGCACAGGGTAAGATTATCTTTAGCTGTGTTTTGTTGTTTAGTTATATGATATAAATCTTCATATTATGGTATAACATTATGGTATAATCTTGACAGCAAAACTTATTATACGGTGGTTAAATGACTCTTGAAGCAAAAATACAATTCTAGCAGACATGTCTTGCGTTGAAGCATCTTAGATGCAGTTTTTTTTAAATGTAAATAGACTACTTAGTATTTCAGAAGAGACAACCCACTGCAATACAGAGACCTCTTGTGGTGAAAACTGTAAAGTGTTCTGTTATTTAGTCTACAGTTTTATTGTCCACTGTAACCTCTTTCAGCTTTCAAATTTACATGAAAATGACAGAAACTGCAGAATTGCTCTACAAAAAATCTAGACTAGAGAGGAACTGCACATGCTGGTTAGTTGTGTTAATATCAAAGTGGCAAAACTCACACTAGGACACAAGGGCAACTGTTATAAATAAACTATACAAGAGGGAATAACTACTGCCAGAGGGTGATTTAAATAGAAGTATATAGAAGGGAATTGTGGCCTGGGGTTTATAAATAGGTGTTTAAGCAGGTCCCACCTTTAGGTTCGTTCTGAATGGCTAGTACAAGAGGAGAAATAGAGAAGAAAGAGAGAAAGGTGGTAGTAATGTTATATTAGTAATTGTGTTATCATCTGGAGGACACATTATTGTTCATTCCACAAATTCAAGTATTCACACACAGATATTATTAATGTATTATTTAATACAGACTTTTACCTTGTCACCGAAGGCAAAGTTACAGTGCTGTTGCTTTAAGTAAGGACCTTTTCTGTAGACCATTTCTGATGACCATGTCTGGAGCTGATCCAGGCTTTTCCTGCTAATCAGGACTGAACTCAGCAGACCTCTCTGACTTTTGCTTGGCATTGCTGGCTACAGGCATGTACTTCCCAGAGAAAACATGCTGTAAAGCAGCACACACCTCTCCACAGGGGCCTGATTGATACAAAAATGCCAGCAGGAATGACACATGTGCAGTGCAGCAGTAAATCTTACAAAAGCCTGAGACACGACTTTGTTGACGGTAGTTAAAGGTTTACCTTGGAGGGCAAGAGACAGGATATTGCAAAATGAAGTGGTACACAACAAAATAAAGCATCTGAGATATGATGTGTTACTACTCTGCTTCACAACAGTGTAGCTTAGGGTTTTATTATGATGTATACAGTTGATCAACTTTTAAGATGTATGAAAAAATAAGTTAAGATACTAGATAATGTATAAGGTTTTAAAGAATTAAATCATCTTTTTCAATCGGTTTAGTGAAAGAAGGAATACTAACACAAAGTTAAAATGATATCAGAATTTTTATAGATGTTTACTATCTTTTTAAATGTCCACATATATTTTTCTAGTAGAAAGCATTTTACTAGAAGCTTCTCCTGTAGTGTGGTATACCAACATGCTGAGAATAACTATTAATCTTGCTCAAATCAGAGCTATTTTGAACCAACAGAATGAGGTCAATGGCTTGCAAACAGTTAGCGTAAGAATGCTCAGAATCGTATCTTTCAAGGTCTCTATTAAATGCTTTTGATTAATTATCTAGAGTGAGTTGCAAAGCAGTCATATTTGGCATTAAAGAGTAAAATACTACTTTTGAAATGCATTTATTACACAGTTAACACATTTAAATTATGGTGAAGTTATAGATCAGGTATCATTATTAATAATGACATACCAACATCAATAATAATAATAATAATAATAATAATAATAATAATAATGTAAACAGCAACAACAACTTTAACATTAAGTAACAGTTCAGTTCTAAATCATCAAATTCACCAGAAAAACATGAATGGATTTTGATGTGTATTATTTTAAGATAATGCTTATCACTGTATAGATTGCATACTGTAGACTTCATGTGTTTGTGAATTTATACTGACGTTATTATATCAATAACAGTCACACTGATATAATATACAAAATATATCATTCCATGGAATGTAAGTCTGTCTATTTCTATACAATACAAGATAACTGATGAATATTCTAATTAATTACTGACTTCTACAATACATGACATGGTATTTTTATATGTAGACTATTATAGAAATATCATATCTGGTAAACTGTTGCTCAAGTGATTAGGGACTCTGTGTCGGGAAATTATTAGCACAGATGTTTGCACTTCCTGGCTGTATTCAATATGTATAGCTTTAATCTGCTATGCTTTAGTTCCTCACAAAGTCAGGGGTTATGTTATTCCCCTTTCTATTGAAACACTATAAAGTTATTCTGAACATATCCTTTTCCTTGTTTTTTTTTTTTTTGTTGTTGTTGTTTTTTTACATCTAAAAGCTTGTATTCTGTTTCAGGTTGACAACATTCAGAGTCTCTTACAGGGCCCCAGTATCTTGGTTTGTGTGGGCCGTGAACCGTTCCACCCACTATTGTTGGACAGTATCCAGAAAAATTCCGAGGTTAAACTTCCAAAACTGATCTTAAAAACAAGGTCCAGTACCCGCATGGAGGATCAAGGGTACAAGAAAAATGGTATGTGTTGTGTATCAGCAAAGCAGACATACTTGTTCTATTAATAATGTCTGTTGATTGATGCGTTCACAGTGATTAGTATGATGATATCTATTATTAAGGAGCACTCCTGTTCAGTAAAAAAAAACTTGTCTCCTTGTGTCTTGGTGTATTCTTGTACATCAGCAAGAACAATGTATTATACCACAAACAGTATGTTAAATAATATTTTTGAATCAAACTTTTTTCTGGTCAGGACACCGTTGGCTTACCGTGTGAGATTTTTGGGATAACCTTACACAGAATATAAGTGGTTGAATGTAATGCCTTCAAATTCAACAAATTCAACACATTAACACCATCTCAGAGAGCAGGTTCGATCACCACATACTTTGAAGATAAAAATGTGTGTGAAAAAAACAAAATTGCTATATATATATATATATTATGGATATTGTTCCGCTAGTAGGTTAGAAAAAAAAAACATTTTTGGAAAATGTGAAATTCTTAAATTACTGAATGTCTATTTTAAGATAAGCCAGTAACATCCAGTGTGGAGTGTGACATGACAAATTAAATTCATCAATTCTGACAAAAAAAAGTCTTTGTTTTTGCCTTGAGTTGAAATTTGACAGTTGACTCTTTAATAAGAAGGTTGATGGCACTTTGTAGAGGACAATACTTCATGCAGAACAGAATATTTGAACCTTTTTTATTTCAAGCTGAACTGAATACTGTACAGTAGTAATATTCTATTAGTCCTTATGAAACTGTTCTTAATTTAAATATGTAAACTGTTCTTGATTTCTGTTTAATTACTGTACAGTATGTAAATTGTTCTGCAATTTCTGGAGCACGCTCCCAAGAATTTCACTCACCATGGCACAGGTGTTGTGGTGATGTGACAATAAAAGTGACTTGACTTAAAAGTGACTTGACTTGAAGCTATCTGAGTCCTTTAATTCAGAGTGATTCGGCAGCCAACGTTATATTTAAGGATCATGAAGTCATTTCACATTCCATAAACTTTCACAACTGTTATATTTGTCTTTCATTTACAGTCAACTTTGGTTTGAAATCCAAGAAGAGCATTTCACCAGGTCATTTTCCTGAAGCCAGAGAGAATATGCTGGATGATGACATTGAGAAGCGGGTGCTAGTAAATAAGGATGGTAGCTTGTCGATGGAGATGAAAGTGCGGTTTCGACTGCTAAATGATGAGACTTTGCATTGCTCTACAGAAATTAAGAAATCCTCATGCACATTTAATGTGTCCTTTCCGGAACAAGACAATGTGGACTATCCCCAATGTGGCCACAGTGAAAGTTGCTCAGAGGTAGAGTCCCTGTCCGCTAGTGAAGCTGAAGACGTTTACATACCCAGACTTTGCCAGAAGCATTTGCAAGAGCCACACTGTCAACTCTGCTGCACTCACTGTCAGGAGTATGACATTTGGAAAAATCCAACCCTTAGAAAGCAGGAAACACTGAGACACGTTGGATCCACAAACTTGAATGCATCATCTCATAAAGTAAAATGCAAAACGGAATATTTCGATAGAATGAATACCACGTCATGTGAGGAATACACTGAACAGGTAGTCAAAAAGGCAACCTGCATTGAGCACACTGTTGGGGAGAGGGACAAAGGGGACAACACGGTTCAATACTGTACCATCAGTCGCTGCTCTGGTCATAGTGAAGATCAGATGAGTGTCCAGATTACCCATGTTTCAATAGAAGATGAAAGGCCTTTATCTGTGGAAACCAATTCCTCGGATATCCTAGCGTCATTTAAAGAGGACAAAGATAGAGAGGAACCTGATCTTTCTCCATATAATTCCAGAGCATCTCAAAATAATAAAAATAAAACCAAAGAAATCCAAAATGCTGAAGAGAACTCATGTTCATTCACACCTTGTAAACCAGAATCTCCAAATTACTCAATATCAATGAGGTCATCAAGCATAGCATCAAGTTGTTCAGTGAAATCTAAGACCTCTAGAAAGGTTGTAGTCACAAAAATACAGAAAAATGTGAACCAAGATGGAAACAATACACCTTCATCTACACCCCATAGGTGTGAAAATAAAGACCCGGCTATAGAAAATGGAACATCTGCAGAGAAATTGGAGGAAACTTCTCAAAGAACTGAAAAGGGAAGATCAAGTGTCAGGTCAACCCCTTCAAATTCACATACAGACTTATCAATATTCACTTCACATGTTGTAGCTGAACAAGAATCTGTGAATGTGAAAAATCCAATTGTAGGAGATGCCTCAGAAGAAGAAAATATCGAAGTGATATCACATGCCATGTCTGCTGACTCGGATACATCTGAGTCTCCAATACCGAACAACAAAACTGAAAGAACAGGTGATGAGAAAGTAGCAAGTGTCATGACAACTAAATCAAATGTTTCAACAGGATCATATCAGTCCAGTCTGTCAGAGGTGAAATGTAAAGAAAGAAAGAAAGCTGAACTACAAAAAGAGGAAAGAGCTCAAAGTGTAATATCTGTCCATTCCGATGCATCTACAATCTCAAAACAGTCAGCGGTTTCAGACCTACTAGCTAATGGGACTGAAGACCAGACAGAGGAGGTACTGCATCGTACAATGACAATTGTATCAAGATCATCACAAATATCATATCTTGAAACCTCTGAGTTGCAAGAAATTGAAGACCAAATTGAAGAAAGATCTCCTAGCATCATGTCTGTCCAATGTGGTAATTTTGAAACCAGTCCTGAAAGACTTGTGAAAGTACAGTCTGATGAAAGTAGAACATCTGCTTTGTCGACCAAGACTAACATATCAGATCAATCAATGACATCAAAAATATCAGAAGGAAAATCAAACATTAATAATAGACTGTTAATGGATCGAGTACCAAGTGCCATGTCTGGTAAATCTGATATTTCTGTAAGCTCTAAAACATCAAATATTTGCCACAAGGATAGTGATGTAATAGAAGAAGCAAGAGAGCACCAGGCTCCAAGTGCAAAATCAAATCAGTCCAACAACTCCTCAAGATCAAATACACCAAAGATTACAACAGCAGCCCCGAAAGATATTTTAGAAGAGGAAAGCTTAAAAAGACCCCCAAGTGTTATGTCTTCTAAATGCTCAGTTTCTGTAAGATCAACGAAATCCAAACTAAGTGATGAATATAATTATAGTACAACTGAAAAGACAGAGCAACTGGAAGACGAATATACAACAAGTGTTATGAAATTTAAAACATCTGATACTACGCTGGAAAATTCAGGTGATTTTGAATACAATTCAGAAGAGCAGGCTCCAAACACAGTGTCTACAAAAGCAAATACTACAAGAAGACCAAAGAAGTCAGAAATGTTGGAAACAAGTATGGGGGAAAAAGAGGAAAGACCACTAAGTGCTACGTTTTTAAAACCTAGTGTTTCCGGAAAATCAGAAAAATGCAAGATTTCAGAAGCAGCACAGGATTGTAACCATGCAGATGAGAGACTTTCAAGCATTATGTCCAGTACATCAGTGAAATCTAAGAAGTCAGTATTTTCTGATGCACCATGTGAAAATCAGCAAGAAGAAATAAAACAAACATGTAAAAGGTCACAAAATGCATTGTCAGTAAGATCTCACAGATCTAAAAAGCCAAAATCATCAGAGGCTTCTAGACAAGACATTTCTGATGAAGACAACCGAGAAAGAACATCAAATATGTCTTGTAAATCCAGTCTCTCAGATAGGTCTAACCTTGCACCTGATGGGGTAGATGATACAGAATCAACAGAAGATTTACTTATGGAAACTGAAACAAATGAAGAAACAAAAGATGACAGGGCTGCAAGTGCTCTGTCCTCTAAATCTCAAATGTCCATTGTATCTAACAAGTCCAAAGACTTATCCCGGGGGAAATCACCAACCTCTAAGACAGCAAAATGTAATGTTTCTGCTGTCTTAAAGAAGGATGGAAGTGCTTCCGTTTTAGCATCACCCACTTCACATACATCTGCAATCGACTTAATTAAGCCTGAATCTTTAGCAGTTTTATCTTCTGCAGAAGATGAACAACAGAGTACAGACAGAACTCTCAGTGCCATGTCTGAAAACTCAAAAAGATCTAAAAAATCAAAGGAAAAAATTGTTTCAGACGGTTTTATAGAACCCGAGGATGCAAACGAAGAAGCGTTGGTAAAAAGATCTCCTAGTGCAGTCTCTGCAAAATCAAACACCTCAATCATATCAAAGGGGTCAGATACACAATCAATGGGGAAAATTGGCCTTAGAAGCATTTCCCCTAAATCTAGTACTTCTGCCAAAAATAAGAAATCAAACTGTTCTATAATATCAAGTAATTCTCCCAATGTTGATGCTGGGACCTGGGAAATAAAGATAGGGGAAAGGGCACAAAGTGACATGTCTTCCAAATCCTGTGTATCATCTAGATCTGTGAAGTCTATTTCAGCTCTGGCTGGTGGACAGACTGACATTGTATGTTTGAATGAAAGATCTGATAGTGCCGTGTCTGGTTTAAAGATATCGATTACAGAATTTTCAAATAATTCTGACACTGAGGAGAGGGCTTCCAGTACTTTATCTACAAAATCGAATAGCAATTCAGTTCACAACACATCTGAAAGAGTTTTAACTCCAGCAAGTGCTTCAGTATCCATCGGGATTGTAGAGGAATATAATGTTGATAGTGCTGAAGAGGATGACAGTGTGTCTAAAGCCTCAGTAAATTCTACTGCACAATTAAACTCAAAAACCGATGTGTGTTGCAAAGAGTCGTCCAAAACAATCGACAGCGAAAATCAGCAGCACAGGCTAACACCAGATAACAGAGGTAAACGTTCACTGACAGAAGAGACAATTATCTCAGACAAATCCAAGAAATCTGAAGAAACTCAGAAGAACTCTTGCCAGCCAATAATAAGCAGTGAGGTGGCAAAAAATACAACTGCTATAAAGAACTCAAAGAAATCTTCTGGTCGTAGTTTGAGCAGCAGGTCTGGCCATACAGATACTGGATCATCTAAAGCTAAAGGTTCAAATCCTCCAGATGTATTTGACAAACTAAATAGTAAAATGTCCAATACACTGGTGCATTTGGAAGTAAATGGACAAAAGAGTAATGTTAATGCTAAAAGTAAACGTGAACGGTCAAGAAGCAATCTGTCAAATGACAGATACGCTAAGAAAGAGGGAAAGATTTTAAGGCCACATTCAGCAGACATGCCTATTAGTACAGTTTTGAGGCAGAAATCCAAAGAGCTGGATTTTTCCCTTGGTGTCTCTAATCATAGATCATCTCCCTCAAATAAAAATGCCAACAAAGTGAATACAACCAGAGATTTAAATATATGTGCTAGAAACTGTAATGGCTCTGTTGTTGCTACAGATTGTAGTATGAATGTCATTGATAACAAGAGTGAAAAGAACAGTACCTCCAGTTGCAGACACAGCAGCAGCTCTTTCTCTGAGTTAGTCTCATCTGTCCTACCAAAGTCTTCTCCTACTGAAGTAGTGAATGAATGGTTGAAGAAAATTCCAATAGAAAGTGCTTTATATGATGTTTGGGATGACTTCCAGAAAAACTGTGAGGAAGAAGAAGTATTGAAGATGACAGAAGAAGTGATGACACATGAAAGAAGAAATGGAAGGGAGGGAGATGCTGATGTAGCTGTTCCCAAGCCAGTAAAAGAGCAATTACCTGTTGTAAAAATTGAGAATAATGACAGCGAAGTAGGTGATATGAAGGAAACTACCAAAGAAAACATTCAACCCTGCACTTTTCCTGATGTCCCTTCTTCTGTCCAGCTTATGAGAATTTTACTTAGTCCCAAACTTGAAAGATGTAACAGTTTACCAGAGGTATCCCCTGTTTATGCAAGAAAACTTAGCATGTCAGCAAGAGGATTTTTAGACAGCCTGGTAAACCTTAATTTGTTAGATTTTAACCCCAATGATGTTAATGGCAAAGATGAAAAATATAGCAATCTCATGAAAATGCTTCGGACTCTTTGGATTTGTGACCCTCCTGACAGCATGACCATCCCACAGAAAAATACATTTAACAATCAACAGTCTAATGATGAAGAATACAATCTCAGGTCATCCTCAGGAGAAGATATTAACAGCAGCTCCCAAGTCTCTGAAAAGAGCATTGACAATGAGAGCACTTTGACTCTAAAATCCCAAACAAATACAGAAAGACAAGGCATGCTGACAAATGTACAAGAAATTGATCAAACAGAGGAGATTATTGAAAGAATATCTAATTCAGCAACCCCTGATATTGCAAGTAGGGTCCGTTGGACACCAGAGAATGATGTAGAAGAAAATATACAAGAGAGCAACGTTCTTTTAGCTGTCCAAGAAAATGACAGTAATGTTAATCAAAAGCTTACTGACCGTAAGGAAGACACATGTTCAGGATCCCCATCATCAGAGCAAATATTAACAGAAAAGGTCTCTCAAGATCCTTATCCTGTCTGGGTTCTGAATCTATTGAACAGCATAGAAAAAGAATTTATGACACATTATGTCAATGCAATGGTGGAGTTTAAGGTACGCTGGAATTTAAATAACAATGAGCAGCTTGATGTCATGATATGTGAATTAAGAGATGAAGTCCATAAAAGAATACAAGTCAGCATAAATAATGAGCTCAGAAAAATCCAGGGGCATGTAGGAAAACCCAGGCCACCAAAAGAAAGCATGTCACGTGAATCAAGTATTTTAACTGAACAAAGGCGTCGACGTCTCAAAGTAAATCTCAATCAGTCCACAGATTCAGCAGCAAGAACTGGTCATGATGATGGCAACACAGCAAAACTGATGAGTGAATTTAGTGATGAACAAAATGATGATGAATACTGCCCATGTGACACTTGTATGAAAAAGAAAATGCTATTAAGACCTGTTTTTACCACAGAGGTTCGAAATTCTGCTCCATTGATGACAGACTTTGATTTGAGAAAAATTCTCCATTTAAAAAGAAATCCTCTGTCAAATAGCACAGTAAATGTGAAGGAAACTGAAAATATGGAACAACACGCAGAGGATGGAAATGTGGCTGAAGATGTTTGGCTTCAGCGTTTCATGAAGGAGAAGACACAGCCCGGGTTCACAGAACAAAAACAAAACAGATCTGACACATTAAATTATAAAGGTTTGGAGAAAGAATATTCACAGGTTGTTGTGGGAAGCAAGCCCCAGGAGGTAAGGAAGGGAGGATCTTGGAGTTCTCCTGAGGATGATGTTTCTGATACACAACCAAACAAATTAAAACAACTACAAAGCAATAATACCTCTAAGGCTCTTGAGCAAGAAAGTCTTGCAGCTGGTGGTGAGCATCAGGAGATAGCCAGTGCAGATTCAACTGCAGAAGAAGAAAATGCTCAGAGTGGACCAGCAGATATGGGAAGTGATATAATAACAGAAGATGAAGAGGAAGTTTGTAATAACCCGATCGAAGGGAAAGGGTCTATGGAAGGTGAAACTGTAAGTGAAAAGCATTCAATAGAAGCTGGAACTGCAAGGGAAAACTTGAAGGTTGAGGCAGAGACAGTTGGAGAACAGGAAGCAGCTGACAGAGAATCAACAGATGGAAAGGGGACTGAAGATAATGAAACAGGAGATGAAACAGCAGAAGATAAAACAGAGTCAGTGGGAGAAAGAACAAGTGAAGAAAATCAAGCTGCAAAAGGAGAAATTTCTGAACCTGAACCTGTTAAAAAAGGAGAAATTCCTGATGATGATGAAGAGATGAAGGAGAATGCAAAAAACGAAACTACATGGAAGGAATCTGAGGGTTCTGATATAGCAGTAGAAGCAGAATTATTTAAAGGGGAAGATGTAACAGATGAAGAAGCTGATAGGGCAGAAACAGAAAAAAATGTACCTGTAAGTACAAGTAATGAAGAAAGAGATGCCAACAAGTCAGCTGAGGAAGATATAAAGAAAATAAGCAAAGAGAGTGGGGAAGATGATCTACTTGAGGAGGAAAAAATTAGCGAACCTGCAGAAGATGGAGATATAACTGAACAGGAGGCTGCAGAAGGAGCTTATCCAATGAATGATGAATCAAAAAAAGAAGAAGAAACAGACAATGATGAAATAGATGCTGAAGTAAAGACAACCGAAGCTGAAACGGTAGCAGATGAAGAACCAGCAGATGCAGAAACAAACAAGGCTCAAACAGATGATACAGCTGAAACTCCTACTGCTAAATTTGCTGAAGATGGAGAGATAACTAATGATGAAACTGCTGATGATGAAGGAGTAGATACTGGTAATAAGGTCATTTCAGAAACACCTTGTAATGAAACAGTAGATGAAACTAAATTCAAGACCACCGATTATGAAGAAATGCATGATGATATAATATCAGATGATGGAGAGGCTGTTGTAGTTGCAGAAGATGAAGAGACAGCTGAAACAGCAGAAAAAAATGGAAATGATGATGATGACGATGATGATGATGACGATGATGATGATGACATTGACAATAACAATGCCAACGATGATGACAATGACAATGATGATGATGAAAAATCAGAAAAACCAGACAGGGCAGAAGAAATAATTGATAATGAAATAGTTGAAGATGCAAAAGATAGTGAGACACCAAATGACAACAAAGCTGATGATGAAACAACAGAAGATGAAGAGAAACCAAGTGACAACACAGTTGATGAAACAACAGAAGATGAAGAGAAACCAAATGACAACACAGTTGATGATGAAACAACAGAAGATGAAGAGAAACCAAATGACAACACAGTTGATGATGGAACAGCAGAAGACAATGAGACACCAAATGACAACAAAGCTGATGATGAAACAACAGAAGATGAAGAGAAACCAAGTGACAACACAGTTGATGATGAAACAACAGAAGATGAAGATAAACCAAATGACAACACAGTTGATGATGGAACAGCAAAAGATAGCGAGACACCAAATGACAACAAAGCTGATGATGAAACAACAGAAGATGAAGAGAAACCAAATGACAACACAGTTGATGAAACAGCAGAAGACAATGAGACACTAAATGACAACACAGTTGATGAAACAGCAGAAGACAATGAGACACTAAATGACAACAAAGCTGATGATGAAACAACAGAAGATGAAGAGAAACCAAGTGACAACACAGTTGATGAAACAACAGAAGATGAAGAGAAACCAAATGACAACACAGTTGATGAAACAGCAGAAAACAGTGAGACACTAAATGACAACAAAGCTGATGATGAAACAACAGAAGATGAAGAGAAACCAAGTGACAACACAGTTGATGAAACAACAGAAGATGAAGAGAAACCAAATGACAACACAGTTGATGATGGAACAGCAAAAAATAGCGAGACACCAAATGACAACAAAGCTGATGGTGAAACAACAGAAGATGAAGAGAAACCAAATGACAATGCAACTGATGGTGGAACAGCAGAAGACAGTGAGACACCAAATGACAACGAATCTGATGATGAAACAACAGAAGATGAGGAAACACCAAATGACAACGAAGCTGATGATGGAACAGCAAAAGATGAAGAGAAACCAAATGACAACATAGTTGATGGAACAGCGGAAGATAGTGAGACACCAAATGACAACAAAGCTGATGATAGAACAGCAAAAGATGAAGAGAAACCAAATGACGACACAGTTGATAATAGAACAGTAGAAGATAGCGAGACACCAAATGACAACAGAGCAATTGTAGGAAAAGCAGAAGAATCTGACTTGGAAGAAGTTGACGAAACAACTGGAGCTGAAACAGCAGAGGATGGAGAACAACAAGATAACGGAAGAGCAAATGGGCAGATGGGTGATGATGAAATAACTGATGATGAAGCGACCACTGGAACTGAAGATGAAGAGAATAAAGAGACAGCTGAGGCTAAAACAGGAGAAAATAAAGAAACAGCTGATAGTGGGACAACAGAAGACAGAGATACAGCTGATGAGAGTGAAACAGATGATGAAGAGCTTTCTGAACATGAAATAGCACATAATAGGGAAATAGTAGATTGTGGCCAATCAGATGACAGTGAAAGTTTAGAAAATGGAGAAACAGCTGAAGAAGTAAATGGAGAAACACATAAAATTAACACTGCTGAATCAGTCTTCAATACATACAATATGAAAAAAGCAAACTCAGAGATGTTGAGTATATATGTAAGTAATCCTAGAGAGTCTGATGAAGGAGGAGATGAAGCTGAGGATGAGACTCAACCTGTTGGTGAAACAGAGGGAAGCAC
This sequence comes from Tachysurus fulvidraco, assembly GCF_022655615.1. Taxonomy (NCBI): domain Eukaryota; kingdom Metazoa; phylum Chordata; class Actinopteri; order Siluriformes; family Bagridae; genus Tachysurus; species Tachysurus fulvidraco. Next base: position 7,501,037 of record NC_062533.1, read on the forward strand.
TTATGGGATAAAGTGTCCTGCTATGCAGCCAATGAAATGTTCACTGCATAAAGCTGACATAAAGATTAATTCTACTGTGAAGGTGTACCCAAGTTCTGAGGATGGAGCAGATGCTGATGCTGAAGATTCAGATACTGAGGTTTATAACGTAGATGGCTGTGTGGAAAATGGGGAAGAAGATTAAGATTTTGTCACTGGATAAAATTAAACAGGAAGTGAAATGGAAATAATTTACAACTTTGTGTGGAAAAAAGAGGCTTGTATTGTAGATCAGGAGAACTAGAAAGCTGAAACCAGACAGATTACTTGATCAGACTGATTAATAAGTTTCAGCTTTCATTTCTCTGGCAGTTTCACTGGAAGATGTTTTTCTGATTAAAATCAGGGACCAGGAAAATGTTCTGATGAAGAAAAACTGGATGTATCCCCCTGCAAGCTTAGATACAGATAAGCAATATGCACAAAAGGTGAAAGGGATTATATTCAAAAGCAATACGGAACGGTATTCAAAAAGGTTATGTTATATTATGCACTTTATTCTGTATTATTTGCACAGTTTATTTCTGTTTAAAACAGTTTGCACAGTTCTATTTCTGTCAGTTAAAAAGCGACCTGAAAGTCAGATAAATAAATGGGAACATTGTGATTACAAGAAGATAATTGCATATAAACATTTTAGGATTCAGTTACATTAACTTCTTCTTTACATATTTAATATTTTGTGACAGGAAAAACATTATGTTCATTAAACATCTAAGAATAACTATCCCTATGGGGAAATAATTAACTATGCACTCTATACTTCGTGTCATATGTGTAAATGTTAAAGGATGAACATGTAAAAAATATGCATAGTATGCTCACCATCCACTTTATTATTTCCTGCAGAATTCTAATCAGCCAATCATGTGGTAGTAGCATAATGCAAAACAAATAAATAAATAAAATAAAAAAAGCAGAAGCAGGTCAAGAGCTTCAGTTACATCAAACAGTAGAATAATGAAAACGTGTGATCTCTGTGATTTTACCTTTGACGTGGATATATGGATATTGGTGAGAGATGAGTTGGTTTGAGTATTTTAGAAACTACCGATCTCCTCTGATTTGGGTGAAGAATAGAACCTGATGTAGTATTCTTCTGATCTATCGACCTCAAGTTTAGAAGTTTTGTGCATGCTGATTTGCTTTTTTACTCACCATCTTCACTCATCTTCTTATCAATATAGTGTTTCCACCCAAAGATCTGTTACTCACTCATTTTATTTCTGTCTACTGTCTAGAGACTGCTGTTTAACGAAAACTCTTGACATGCATCTGGCAGAATTGACATAATAATTCTGATGCTACATGATTGTCTGTTTGGATAACTGCATACATGTACAGTACAGGTATACAGGTGTTTCTATTAAAGTGGTCATAAAATTCATGTTAAATTGTGAAACTATGTGCAGTATACACTGGTGCATATATCTGCTTTAGATGTAACATGATTGAAAATATTACTAATTAAACATATTCTTTGTGTAACATTTTGCTATGTAGTTAATGCCATTTTTTAATTTCTTGTTGGCATGCAGTATGAAAGTAACAAAGAACAGAAAACCTTGAAAGACTTGCTCTTGTGCAAAGGTCTTAGGTACCATTCATATATCTATTTTATGCTTAGTGTGAGAGTAGAAATGAAAATGTATAAACTGAGCTGCTGCCAAATGACTGACTGACTGTCTAATTGCACGTGGTCTAATCTGCTTGCTTGTATTTATAGCAAATATATTTATCATGTTACTGATATTGGACAAATGAGACCACAGTATATTTAGTCACTACTTAATGCTACATATTTGTAGCCACATTACCACATTAGCCTGTTCTTACAAGAAGTAAACCCCACCTATAAACACTCTACTTCTGTTTTTCTGACATTGTATCTGATCCAAGTTTTAAATAAGCGAGTAATTACTCCAGCAGCACAGACTTTATTTCTGAACCTTCAATAGATCATCGCATGACATCTATGACAAAATAAAAAATGTGTCCCAAAAATATTGAAGGAGAAAATCAGCAAACTATTAATAATTTGCCCCACCTCATCCATCAACTAGAGTACCCCTAGTTATAAGTCAATTCCCAGCCTTTGTGACACCTGAAGGCTGCATTTTCCTTTTTGTTCCCTAACCTGGTTGTTTAAACAGACTGGTCACTTTATTGAATGGGGCAGAACCCAAGGATCCAATAGCATGACAACTGCAATTACTCAGGGCACCCAGCACTGTGCGGACACGAGCAAGCCCGTCTTAATGGAGTCAGTACATATTTGACAGAGATGTCCTTATTATTTACTTTATTTATTTTATCTAAACTCTATTGTCATGTAATTATCACAACCTTATAAAGTTTAACAATCATTTAAATATATGTGTTTTGCTAGCTTAACTAACACCTAATCATACTCTTAATCCTTCACCTTCCTTTATTTACATTGCTGCAGATGTCTATTTGGCAAATAAAAAGCTCAGTATGTATATTTGGGGAGTTTTAATTCATCTCTGCCTCTGAGACAAGGTAAGTGTGTGGCTGTGTATTTAAAACTGTCCTAAGAGACTTCATTCCCTGTCTCAGAGGTGTACAGCCCTGCTGCATGGTGCTTGATGGATAGTCCTCTCTTTGCGAGTTTCCATCCAGTGCTTCTGGCGGGGATGTGACATAAATAATTGGTGTCACTCCCATCGACCGAGTACCACACATTTGGAGAAGGGGCTAGAGCATCTCACATATTACAGCTCAGTCCCCTCCACATATCTGAGAATGCCTTCACAGGGCAGTCTAGTATTGATGGCAAAGATATCACATCACTTGACCATTAAATAGTTGGAGCTGTAAGATTCTCCATCTACCTAAAAACCTTTCTTGGATAGTTATACGTAGGCACATATTGGTGAATAGATAATAACCTTGTAAACAAAAAGTATTAGTAGTATTTATTTCTCTCACTCATTTTCTACCGCTTATCCGGACTACCTCGGGTCACGGGGAGCCTGTGCTTATCTCAGGCGTCATCGGGCATCAAGGCAGGATACACCCTGGAAGGAGAGGCAACCCATCACACACACACACACACTCTCATTCACTCACACACTACGGACAATTTTCCAGAGATGCCAATCAACCTACCGTGCATGTCTTTGGACCGGCGGAGGAAACCGGAGTACCACTAGGTACCACTAGTACCCCCCCCCCCCCCCCAAAAAAAAAATAAGTATTTACTTCTTTTTTGGTAATATATTCATATTCAATCTTGGTTTTTTACTTGCTGTCCTAAGGAATAGTCAAGTCATTCTGATTAGTGTATTTGTAGCATTATTGATTTATATTATTTATATGTGTGCTATATATAATCAATATATCAAAAAACATGTATACACTTATAATGATTGTTCGGGAACAGTATAATAATAAAAGTATAGTAATTTTTAATTTGACTAGATTCTGGCGAACTGTAATAAGGGAAAAAGGAAAGAAAAAAAAACAAAGAAATGTTGGATAGATTCTTGTTGTAGGGAAAAGGACATAAGTTTAATCAATTCAGTTTGTAATCAGATATCGATTCCTGTCAGAATAATTTTTTTCCCTCTCCACTTTTGGTTGACATACATATGGAGGAGAAATGCATTTCAGCAAAAAGAAAGAATGTGAAATGAAGGCCACCACAAGGCTGAAAAAATAGCTGAAAAATGCTTGAAATGACTTTTAGGAGTGAGTGCAGAAGCCTTATTAACTGGAACAGTCTAGATATGAATATGAAACAGTCAATATATGATATGAGCCACCTGCAGCATGGGGAAAAAAGTTCTGCCCTGGGTTAATTACAGGTGCAAAGTGTGTGCTGACAACAAGGAAATGTTCCAACATAGAAACACTCACCGTATATTCACAACTAATCTTGAAAAACACTTCCTTTCCCGGTTATCTGCCTGTTCATCTCCCAGCAAACTTTCTCATAAGACTTTCAGAAGAGACTGAAGTCACATTTGCAATATATTGGAATATAATTCTATATTTTCAGGCACTTTACCAGTGTGAAAAGTCTCAAATCTGTGTAAACTGACTGCTGCTAAGGTTTAAGCATTTACGATTAAAACTTGGTATCTAAGTTTGCCCAGGCCTGTCTGGAAATGTAGACAAATAAGACAAAATGCAGAGGAAACACCTGCTTGCTGACGAGGAGCTATTTCCACCCTCAGTGCTGGGAGACGTAGAGCTCTATTCCGGTGGATAGCACAGGGGGCTTTCCCCCTTTTTCCCTGTTTACCTTCAAGTGCAGTGCCAGTGCCCAGCTGCACAGATGTGCACCCTGCATCACTACACTCCCAGGCCTCCAGATGTTTCACACAAACATGCCTGCCAGCTTGCTGATGAGGAAAGTTGACACATGAGCATCTGTGTCAGAATTTCCTGCTTTAAGATTAACACATTGCACAGGTGGATATCACACATGCAGGAGAGTTATGTAGTGTTCTGAATTCTCTGGCATTCTTGGCCTTCATGCCTTACTTGATGCTTTATTGAGAGATTTATTATTGAGTTATAAAACCTATTATATACTCTGTATTGTATTGTGATAGGTATTAATATTCAGTGTATATTCAAACTGTATTAGAGTGTCAAAGCTGGTATAGCCTGACCTTTGGTTTGTGTGTGTGTGTGTGTGTGTGTGTGTGTGTGTGTTTATAATATGGGCCCATTGCCAAGGTCATGTCTCCTGAAGCCATCAGCTGTAAACAAAGAGTGGTTCCACAGAGGAAGAGCGATGTGTGAGGTTGTCCTCGGAGTAACAGCTAAACAAGTGCCCCTCGAGCGCATTGTCCAGTTTATTGCTGAGTTGATTTGTCCACCGTCTCATATCTCATATAATAAAGGGAGAACGATTGAGTGAGAGCCTGTCCGGTTTGATGTGTGAGACGGTCTGAGGAGTTTTCCCACACGGTGAGAGGAAGAGTGAAAATGGTCTCACACTATGTAGCTTCTCCCCCCCTTCCATTTAGGAAGCACCCAGCACAGTTATGAATGGGGTTTCTCTGCCTTTGTCCTCAGATGGAGGAAGATTGGCACAGTTTGCACTAGGTGCGTGAGTATGTGAAGGTGATGCGGATGAGAAAGCGCTACTTCACTTTTACCAGGCTGTTCCTTATTGTTCTTTGAAAGGTTATGCCTCCTGTCCATTCACAAATACCAATGGGCTCATTAATAAAGTTGATATCAATCAGTTTGCTTAGTTTGCTTGTGACCTGCAGACATTACAGTATCATTCTGTATATGTAGCACACAAACACACACACATAATGAAAAGGAGCAACAGAAGGAGAAATATTTGCTGTGTTAGCACATGCTTGACAATATGTGCAGAGTCTTTTTCTTTCTCCTCTTTTCTATTTATTTCTCCTCTATTTTCCAGTGCTATTCAGGTTATACTGGGGAACAGGATGCAGCGTCTGGGGACCTGAGGTTTAGGGACACAGTATCCGCAGACCCTGGGAAAATCAGAGTGGAAAAAAAGAATCTATATCCAGGACACCCTCAACAAAGCTCACATCACACACCTGCAACAGATGCTGTCACAGAGGCCCCTCTTTTTTATCACCATCACAAACACAGGTGGTCTCCCACAAACCCACAGTAGCCTGGCCAGAAATTCATGCTTCTCTTCTGTGAGCATGGAGTCACAAATAATTCCCATAAGAAAAAAACAGTATGCATAGGAAGCAAGTTTGATTGTTTCATAATATCATATTAATCTGATAGATGTCTTCCTGATCTGAAGGAAAATACATTTGTTTGGAAAGACGTTTGTTTAGGACGAATCAATTCATTCTTTCATGCATCGGGACATTGTTTAATGTGTAATTTCCTTCCCTCTGTTTCGTATGGAATCCTTTAGATGTGTGCACATGAAACACAGGAAGATTAATGATTTTAGCTTATAACAAACTGAGTAAGAATTTACAATACAGATGCACATCGAGAAGAACGTATTATACTTTTTTGTTTTGTACTAGAACACCGTTCCGAGATTATTATGTGTAGCAGTCCATCATGGACAATTTTTCTTCTTTAATTTCTTGCTTTCTTTTTTCTAATTTTTTCTTTCTCTATTTTTTTATTTTATTTTATTTTTAACATACATTAGTCACCACAGCCAAGTTCATGTTTTCAAAACTCTATAGACATTCTTCCAAATCCCTGTGGAATTATTTCACTTGTTTTTATCAGAATGACTATAGGTATGTATCTCTAAACACAATTGTCAAATTACAAATGTACATATATCCTGGTTGTATTTATATACAAAACCAAATGTATGTAAGTTTGGATTTCTAATTAATACAGGTTACCTGACAGTAGCAAAAAATTTATGGGCTTTGGGAATTTTTTGAGTCATAGAGGTACAATGTACTGTGTGTAAGAATATCAGAACCTGGAATCAGACTATATAATACAGAGTCATTTCTTTCTGATGGCCTCTATGGAAGCCGCAACATGAAACAACTGTGAATAAGGACATGGGATTTCACTCATTCATTAAACATATAGATTTTCAGTTCATTCACAACTTCAGTCACTTTCTGATCTGAAAGCTTCATAATGATACAAGTTTCCTGTTTTGACAGCCAGGAAGAGGAACTTGAGGCTATCATGGGCACAGACTAAAAGAAACTGGACAGCTGAAGATTGGAATAGACCAGGTGATTTCTTTCTAATCTTCAGCTGTCCAGTTTCTTTTCAGGATGATGATCGATTCAGTCTGTTCTCAAAATGGCCTCAGCTATCTGTTCTCGGCGGACAGGAGTGGACCCTGTTGTGGTCTTTTGCTGTTGTAGCTCATCCACCTCAAGGTTTGATGTATTGTGTGCTGTGAGATGCATCACGTGTTTGTAAAGAATAATTACTTGGGTTATTTTGGCTTGCCTGTAATCTCAGAAAAGTCAATCTTCTCTGATTCTTTTCATCAACAGGGTGTATTTTAGCCTGCAGAATATCTGCTTACAGGATGCTCAGTGTCTTTCTTTATCTTTCTGTGTAAACTGTAGAGATTTATGTGTTAAAATTCCAAGACATGAACTGTTTCTGAAATACTCACAACAGTCTATCTAGCACCAACAACCATGCCTCGGTTAAAGTCATACTGTAGAGATCAAACTTTTTCTCCATTCTGATTTGGATGTGAAAATTAACTGAAGCTCTTGACCTGTATCTACATGACTTTATGTGTTGCACTGCTGATATATGATTGGCTGATTGAAAAACTGCATAAATGAGAAGGAGGCAGGTTTTCCTATTAAAGTGTATAATGTGTTGATATATAATCTTCACTTATTGCAAGATGTGCCATTCTGTTTGTAACACAACCAAGGGAAGATGCACAATTACAATGCAATACACACTAAAGAAAATTAAGAAACAAAGCATGAAACCTTACAAAATTGTGTTCCATTTGTCGAGGTGATGGAAATTTCACAGAAACATAATGCTAGTATTTTTTCCACAATATTGGAAACACACTTTTGATCCCATTAAGCACCATTGGGATGAACTGGAACACTGGATGCACCCCAAAGCTCTACAACCAACATGATCTTATCTCACCAATGCTCTCGTTGCTGAATGATCACAAATTGCGACAGACACACACCAACATCTAAGTGGAAAATCTTTCCAGAGGAGCGGGGCTTATTAGAAGAGCAAAACGGGAAATAAATCTGGAATAAGATTTAGTAATCCAGCATAACATGAGGTCAGGTGTGGTTACATATTTGACCTGTATACTGAATTGTATATTTTGGTAGTATATATGTACTTGTTTTATAATTTTTGTATTTGTTCAGAAAGAAATACATGGCAATAATGTTCATTAGTATTTTTTTTAAACTGCATGATTAGGAAGAAAAATCCAAAGAATACTTAATGTTAGAGGGAAAAAATATATATATAATCTTAGACATTTCTCTGATCTGTTAAGAGTAAGCTGTAATGGGATTTGTGAGCTTTGCTACCCTCTAGTGGGAATTAAAAAAAACACAAACCCCAATTTCTACAAAAGGATACAAACTGAACAGCAAGACATTCAAAGTCTAAATGAAGCAATCCACAGTTTTGGTGTATTAACAGTGATAGTGTGAGCCCTTGGTTGCTACAGTAGGCCACTTCTTTGGGCTCTTCACGTCATCACATCAGTATACATCCTAAAACTTTAACTAAAAATGATATAGAAAGATGCGTGTGGTGAAACCATGAACAGTTTACATCAGATTATTTACTGTCAACTACAAAGACCACAGTGACCGAAAGCAGGAAATACATTTGCGTGGCTTGGTAAACAACATCCTGTAATTGAGAAGAGATATTACTAGGTTCAAGTTTATATGTTGTTCCTGATGTTATCATGAAGTATTTTCTTTAAGGAATTGTTGGTTTCTTTCTACTAAAAAGATTCAAATAGAACTCCATTTGGGAATTTAACCATCCAAAGAACCCTTAAGGAACCTTAAGAAAACAATTGATGAATACTGGAGTCGGTCTGCCTGGTGTGTTTACTGCACCATTTAAAATAAATATGCTCTAAAACATATCAACTTTGCTGCTTGTAGACTTCATATACAGAGAATAAAATATTAATGAAAATGTCAAATATATAATTTTTTTACTGTCCTGTTTTAATTATTTGTCAACCAGTACAATAGCAATTACTTCTTCCATATTTTCTTTCTTTCCATATTTGCATTCTGTATGATAACTACAAAAAGCAAAGTTTGTGAATTAAGCATTACTGAAAAGGAAAAGGAGGAGATTAGCAGACTAAATAAAGACAACACTGGTGCATTTATCTATTTCTGCTAATGTGGTCTCCCAGGGCTTACATATGTGTGTGTGTGTGTGTGTGTGTGTGTGTGTGTGTGTGTGTGTGTCAGTGACATACAGATGCTGCAGCAGAGATATTCTGATGAAGGTTTTTGAGCACTTCAAACTCGATCCTGTCTAACAAGAAGTTGACTCCAAAGAAAATGTAAGTAAATAAGAGACTGCTCATTTTTAACCAGGATATATATATATATATATATATATATATATATATATATATATATATATATATATATATATATATATATATATATATATATATATATATATATATATATATATATATGTTTGATTATTAGCATTTGGCAATTAAAAGTGAACAAAGTTAGGTCTATTAACATTTAAAATGAATTGATTAATGCCAGGCCTTTTGAAATGTGCTTTTATGTCAATCCTTTAGCAGCACAGCCCCAGGTTATACTCTATTATATTTACAGACTTACTTGGTCTTACATTGTGAAGTGTCAAGTAGATTCTTTTGTAATTTCTTGTTTAGATTCATTTTCAGTTAATGACTATTATATATTATTCCCAACAGCCCCATATTTTACAGTCTGTGTTTCTGTAATTACTTCTTAAAAAAATGAAACATAAAAAAAAAAAAAAAAAATCCATTCACTGTTGGAAAGTATATTCATAAATATAACTACTATTTATCTTATTTTGTCTTAATTGTTGCATACCGTGTCCTTTTTGTGCTTTATGTTTCATTGTAAGGAGTTATTGATCTACACAGAGCAGGTTTCCATGATTAGCCCTCAGTATGAAGGCACGCTTGATCATTTGGACTAGAAAGCTGAGTGCTGACATTTCTGACGTTAGTGGAGACGGACACTGTGGTAAAGAGTAGCTGTTCACTAGCAGGTACAGTATGTGTAAATTGCTAAATGTAAAAAGTAATGTTAAAAAAAGTTAAATGTTATGTTTCATTTAAAAAAATGCTGAAAACACTTCTGAATATTACTATACTCAGTTATACTAGTACAGTTAAACATATTCTAGCATAGAACCAGTAATAAGGATATCTATATTCAAAATGCAGCAAAATGCTGAGAAATGTACAAAATTTATAATGTTTTTGTGCTTTGTGTGTTTTAAGGATGGGTTGCATTTGCAGTGGTGAGAATAAACATAAAGACAGACAGCACGTAAATCACAATTCAGCCACCAATAACTCACATGTACGTATCGATAGAGTGAAATGTAAAATCCATAATTTATTAACTGTTGCTGTTGGCGATTATATTTTGTTTATTGTTTTTTTTTCCTTTCTAAATTTACTTTCAGAAAAGAGCACATGCACAGAGGGGGGCAAACAACGGTAATTTTAAACAGTTATTTTAATAAGTTAGAACAATTATACCAGTTTTTTGTTAGTGTGAATATGAAAACAGCAGCTTACTGAGTTTATAGTGTATAATGCCTTTGAGCGCTAGTGCATCGATATGTATTTATGTGTTACTCAGAATGGATGTCTGTTGAGTTTTCAGAGCAGTTCTATAAATGATTTGATCTCAATGTACTTATCAATTGGTTTTCTATGAAGATGAAGATATAGTCATTGCCCAACATGATTTCAACCCAACCAACGAGAGCGACCTTCCATTTACGAAAGGAGAGAAACTCAAGATCATACATGAGTGAGTGGACGTTTTTATTTGTAATACATACAGTACACAAAAATCTATATTAAATTACACAAGGCAATATCAAGAAGATCCAACATTGTGATTTAAGGCAAGCCTGGCAATATGGAGGCTTAAATATACGCAGAATGTATGTCTTGGACTTGTATAGTGAGGAAATATAAAAGGTGTCTAGAGTCGAGACTGACAAAGGTGTTAACAGTAAGTGTCCTAATGTTGAAGATAGCAGAAAATAAGTCAGATGTCCTCAGTCAAAAGGTCACAAATGGTAAAAGTAGGTGATTATTGAGGAAAAGTGGCAAATAATCCTTTGATGTGCTTATTTTATGTGATTAAAATATCATCCAATAGTTTGACTCTTAAAAATGCAAGGAAATTCAATTCAAACGCACTGTGTTTTTGATTGTGTGAAAGGAATGGGGACTGGTGGTTGGCTAAATCTTTGGATAGTGGAAATGAAGGATACATCCCATGCACCTATGTTGCCCGAGCCCAGACTCTGGAAGTTGAAAAGTATGTAACTCCTTTCATTTGAACATTTTTATGCAAATATTCTTGATACTTGTTTAATAATTTACGTTCATTGCATCTTTTATTCTGTGTTGTAGTTGGTTTTTTAAAAATTTGAGTCGTCGAGAGACAGAGCGTCTTCTGCTAGCTCCGGGGAACAGGGTCGGATCATTTCTTGTCAGAGAGAGCGAGACAACTCCAGGTCAGGAGGAGAGCACTGTTTTTCTGTCAGTGTTAGCCATTTTCATGTATTGTGCTGTCACCAAGCGATAATTCACAGACTTTTCAATTTAGTTGTGATAATTACATGTCCCTATGACCCTGTAAATATGACTACAAATCATCAGACAGAGGGGGGGGAAATATATGGTTGTGAAGCACGCAGCATTCTGAATAGTCTACATTTTAGCGGCAAAGCTTTAAGCTTGTTACTCAGTCTGTAATGGCTGCCACTGCCGTAATGGCCGTCTGAACCTCAGCCAACTTCTATATCAAAAAAGAATTTCATACTAAAGGAGAAGCAAAATAGTTTTCTAAATTTTATCTACATAAAAAAATTCTCAGTAACCTTCCTTTTTTTCCAGTGGCCAAAAGATTGCTATCTAATAGAACATATTTCCAGGGGGTAATTTTGTAAAAGAAGATAAAATGATTAGCATTGGATTAGCTAACCAGGAGCTGTTACTGTATATATTTTTATAGAGATGCTAGTTATATGTACATGCAACTAAATCTGTGGTCACTTGTGCGAATTTAAACATATTGATATCTAATAATATCTGTAGTGATTTGGTGCATCTAATGTGTTTATAGTTGGACAAAACTAGTCGCTAGCTGTGTATACCAAGCTGTAACAGCAAGCTAATCATTTCTTCCAGTTAGCCAATTTAAACTGAGTTTAAAATGCCTCTATTTTCACAAATTGAGAATCATAATCATCCGACTACATCCACTGATGCATGCATCTGTGACATATATTAGCATTTTAATATCTTTAATATCTTATATTATATTTATATTTAATTTAATAAGACATAGAAGAAAATCTATTAATTAACAAATAAACAATGAAAACAATCACAATTAAAATAAAATAAAAACATATTTGGAGTGGTGCAATGAAAGTATGAAGGCATACTTAGAAGAAATGTTATTCTTTGAAATGGAACATATATACACCAGATATATACACCAGATTCAGATTTTTGTCAGAAAAACCTAAAACATTTGTTTAAATGTAAATAGAATAATATCTCATAAAGAAAGACAAAAAAAAAATGTCTAATCTGCTACTCTCAGTCTTATTATGACAAATACCATGACATATCGTGACATATTATGTAGTTACCATAAATCTTTCCAAAAAACCCAGACTGAACTTTATTTAAACAACATTTTCCCAAAACACAGGTGCTTTCTCCCTGTCTGTAAGAGATCTGGCACCAGAGCACGGCGATGTGGTCAAGCACTATAAGATCCGGACGCTTGATAAAGGGGGATACTACATCTCCCCCTCCCTGACCTTCTCATCTCTGCAGGAACTGATACAGTACTACTCCAGTGAGTGAAAATCAATCATATTATTAAAACACACACACACACACACACACACACACAGTTTCTCATAGCTGTATTGTAACCTCTAAACTTTTTCAGATTTCCATTTCTAGTATTATGTGACGCACCGATTCCTTTACGTGTATCATGTTCGTAATTAATCAGTTATTTTTTTTATATCTTTTCCATTCACAACGATTCCCTGCAGTAAAAGAATTCTTATCTTGTAAGCATCCGACCCTCATCTCAGCTACTGTGTGCACTTCCTGTCATGCTTCTAATCGTTTTTTAAACCACACAGATAATCAGACTTTGCCTAGAAATGCTACTGTAGCATTATAGAAATGTTTGTGTGTTTTCTAATAGATCTAATGTCTTAATATGTCTATTTTCCTATTTATTTCCATCAACTTATTTATAAACTTTACATTAACTTTTAAGACATGTAAAGTAAGTGATGTACTTACTATGTTACAAGAAGTAAAGAAAAAAAAACTATACTTACTTTGTTCACACACCACACAATTTTATAATCAGTATATGTAAATAATTTGTAACTACTCAGAATATTTTTACTTGCCCTGTATATGTTTGTAGGATCAGCAGATGGTTTGTGTCAGAGACTGGGAAGCCCCTGTAGATCTTCTGATCCTCAGAGTCCCTGGGCTCAGGATGAGTGGGAGATCCCAAGGGAAACATTAAAGATGGTGAATAAGTTGGGTGCTGGCCAATTTGGAGAAGTCTGGATGGGTAAGTATGCAGCAAACATACAAATAAAAAACAACAACATACAGACAAACAAATATTATTATTATTATTATTATTATGCATCAGTGCTTATCACTGTGTAAGTACCTCAGAATTTTAGCTCAAAAATTGTATTAATCTACTTTCACTCCACTTGTAATATGAATGTTTGTTTAGTGTTATTAGCTTTTTTTTTTTTTTTTTGCCTTTAAGAAATGTACCTGAGAGTCAGCTCACTTCGCAAAAGCTGTGACTGATCAATAGAATAAATAAAAGCAAGCAACTTTCATACGGTTGTAATATTATTTGAAATAGAATCTGACAAGGCTCATGTGTGAAGCTACTCATCTTTAAAAAGAAATAGCAAGCTAATATTAAAGAATGTTATTATTAACATGCAAGCTAATATTAAAGTCACTGTGTATAATGTTTTGCTAGTTAGAACATGTGTGGTTATTTGTGATGATTACTGATGCTGATGCTGTTACTGGTATATGACTACTGATATTAGCTTCTGGGAAGGCATTTATACACAAGATTCAGCCACAACATGGGCGTATTTCACACTTAAAGTCTTCACCGAACACAAATTATTAAACCCTCTTTGGCACACTTGTTCAAGTTCAATTTTCTTTATTTGTCATTTTTGCTACATGTTGAGACATGCAGTGGAATGAGATGTCGTGTCTCACAGGTCAAACAGTGCAACATCCATACAGACATTAAACAATTAAACAAGACATTTATAATTTAAATACACAAAAGTATATCTTTCCCCTCAGTGTACTCTGGTAGATTTCCCACTATTCATATCATTTAAAATATGCACTAAGAGTGTTGATTAACTATTGTATATGTACTCCAGGTTACTACAAAAACAACAAGAAGGTGGCCATTAAGACTCTAAAAACGGGCAGCATGGAGCCAGAGGCCTTCCTGCAGGAGGCTAATCTCATGAAGAAGCTGCAGCATGAGCGACTCGTTAAACTGTACGCTGTAGTCACAAAGGAGCCCATCCTCATAGTCACAGAGTACATGGCAAATGGTAAGGATGTCTTTATTTCCGCACGATATGTCTGAGCAGGAGTAGTCGGGATGATATCTATTTAAAATTTGACTTATCAGTTATTTATTTTCATTAAACTTATTCCAGGGAGCTTGTTAGACTTTCTGAAAACTGAGGATGGCCGAAAACTAAAACTGCCCAAGTTGATAGATATGGCAGCTCAGGTAGGTGCAACTTTTTTTATTATCAGTCTTATTACCTGCTCATTTATCCTTGAACTGTTAGTTAAAGGACTTGATGTTTTTAGGTTGTTGTATATTAGAAAACAAAATGTATTTAATCATGACCAGAATCAGGGGCAGTTCTAGGATTTCATCTTAGCCCTCAGTGAGAATTTAAAAGAAGACGAGTTTTATATTATATATTATTTGACTAAGTAAGCCAAAAGTTATAGTATTATTTAAAATGGCAAAAGTGGACACCAAAATTTTATGCATGATGTAATGATGCCAGTCTTGAATCAAATCAGTTCATGTATGTGTGCATTCTCTACAAACAGTGTGTCATATGAATGCAGTCCAGAATGTTTACATTCATAATGCAGATGCTTTTGCTATTTTGAGAGCAAGTGTCTGTCAAGACTGGGTTATAAAGGTAATGGAAAAAGCCTGTGCTCCGTTTGTGGTCAGGCTCTGCGCATGTACAGATTATTAACTTCCGGACCAGAAATGATGTCACGTTTTCCGTCTTGCCCCCCTTTTCCTGAAACGGTCTGCTAATGTATTTTAAGATGAAACTTTTTTTAATTCTCTAAACAAATCACTGTGTTTATAGTTTGTTATGCATAGAAACTTCAGACTCATAATCTTCATATGTACTCTTTAAAGTTTTAAATGTTTATTGTATCACAAAAAAAAAATTTACAGTTTGTATATACAGCTATGGGCACCTTTGGATTGCACAATGCACTGAAAAAGAATCCACTATTTTTTATATTAGATTTCAGAGGGTATGGCCTATATAGAAAGAAAAAACTACATTCACAGAGACCTTCGAGCTGCCAATATATTGGTCTCAGAAACCCTGCACTGTAAAATAGCTGACTTTGGCCTGGCACGGATTATAGATTCTGAGTACACGGCACAGGAAGGTATGACTGCTTGATTCTTCCTGCCTCTCTTACACAATATGCAAAAGTCATACAACTAAGTAGACTGATTATACTGTTTCTGTACTATTTTTTTTACACTTAATATGTTTTAAAACAAAGACATTTGTCTGACAGTTTTAAATGTTCTTATAACCTATAAACTGCACTTATAAGAACTACTCTTTTGCCATGATAATAACTGTGAGATTATTAGAAAGGTTTCCTCCGGAAACTTCAGAAATAGTTGAGACGTGTGACATTTTTATGCTGTGAGTAACAAAATTATTGTAGTCATTACAGTTGTGATATTATATATTATATATCACAACTTACTAATAATATAGTGCTGCAAGATAATATCTATATTGTATAGTTGTTAATAATTAATTAATAACATAAAGTGATTAAAAGGTGCCACACACACACACACACACACACACACACACACACACACACACACACACACACACACACAGCAATAGATACAGATAAATGTTTGTCTTTTTGTAATAATTAGGGGCAAAGTTTCCCATTAAGTGGACAGCTCCAGAAGCGATCAATTTTGGAACATTCAGCATCAAATCAGATGTCTGGTCCTTTGGCATTCTCATGACCGAGATAGTAACCTATGGACGAGTGCCTTATCCAGGTAACATGTAGTCTTAAAGGATTTTTAATAATCTTATAAAAATTTATTATATATAAAATTGCCTGTGCTTTGCCATAGGAATGACGAATCCAGAGGTGATTCGTAACCTGGACAAGATGTACAGAATGCCATGTCCAGATGACTGTCCTGAAGAACTCTACGACATAATGTTGGCATGTTGGAGAGAAAAATCAGAGGACAGACCCACATTTGAGTACCTGCAAGACACACTCAATGACTACTACATTGCCACCGAGGGCCAGTATGAGATGCAGCCTTAGCTCCCGTATCCACTCCAAACATGGTTTGGAAAAATGGATAGGATACAAGGATACGAGGTAGTAACGGATTAAATGGATAGACCGCTTTCAAGTTATTACTGTTATTGTAAATATCTCAACGGAATCAGTCAGTGACATTCAACTAATTATACTGGATCCCTGAATTCACATGGAAAATTATGGAACATTTTGGAATCAAGGTTTTCATGCATGTGATATACAGTAACATCTGAACCAGGACATACTGTAGACATACATATTTATATTATAATGTATAATACGTCATTTCTGTTCAGGAAAACCTTAAGGAACACAATTCTTTAATGGCTCTACCTTTGGGACAGTATTCACCTACTGTGCTACAAGCTCAAAGTGATACGTCACATTTGCACTCGTTGCAACTCTGGGGTTAAGCACCCACTGTGGAACTTTGAAAAAAAGGCTTGGATCACAGTTATTACCGACCTTCTAACATAGCCATCAATCTGTCGTCTTTAACTCCATGAAGATCAGCCAGAAGTTCTTCAGTAAGGACGGCATTGATGTCCTTAGATTAGCATTTTTTATGTAGATTTTATATACTGTACATGTATACATTTATCATATTTCAGTATAATTGTTGCGCCCTTTTCCTAGTGAAATGTATTATTACTGTATGTATTAAATGAAAAAACACAAACCTGACAGTATCCTGTAAAGAAAATATCAATAGTAATATCAATCAATCATCAAATATCAATCAAATTGTGAACTTACATCAAAACAAAATATCAATCCGGTAATTTTTCTTATTATCTGTCGTGAATTCTTGCCAAACAATCTACCAAGAGCATGAGATACTTTGAAAATAGCATTGAAAAATTCCACTGGAAGAGTATTGTAGTCATGTACTCTTACTGTATGGCATTTTATTAGGAACACTGGTACACCTACACATTCATGCAGCTATCTAATTAGCCAGTCCTGTGGCATCAGTGCAATATAATGTAAAATACAATTGCAGGCAGCTCAGGTACGAGTCCCATCAGAATTGGGGATAAATGTGATGTTGGTAAATTTAACAGTGGTATGATTGTTTCTGACAGACAGGATCATTTGATCATCTGGGATTTTCACACAAAGTTCTTCTGAAAAACCTTCAGGAATTGTTTGATGCAATCACGACAACAGGGACATGAATCTCAAAGGAATATTTCTAAGTACGGGTCGCTGTGCCGTGCACGGCACGGAAGTAGAAGTGACCACTAGGGGATGACCCAGAAACAAGCTTCAATTCAACTTTAAAGCATCAAATCCTCCAAAAACACGAAAAAACCTATTTACCTAGTAAAGTTTATACTCTCAATAATTTTTTAAGCCCCCACACAAAGCACAATATGATTCACAGCCTTCATACAATTAGAAAAAAAATTTGGACAAAACTGACCTAGGTGGCGCTAGACCGGTTTTTCCCTTACCTTTAGACGCGTCTCTTTCTTCCCTGGGGTAATATATTCCAACACAAATAATCCACAAAAATCCACACAGGTCCAAGGAATTGAAATCTGTAAGCCTTTTAATCCAAAACGCTCTGTTCGCGCCGCAAATATTCCGTTAGTGTTCTGAAAACTGGAAACAGAAGTGCGCCATCATCTCGTTTTGCCGCTCTAACTCCTAATTGGGATATTCAAAAATTCAAAGCCTACGTCATATTTATAGCCCAGTTATAGCCCAGGTCCTAACGAATCAAATAAGCCCTCATTTGAGCCAATCGGTGCTTGTATGGCAGAGATAGACGGCTGGGAAGCCAATGGTGGCATGACCTCATTTTTGGTAACCCGCATTTGACTGACAATTACTCCTTCCAATAGCAATGAAATGGGCCGGGACCTATACAGCTGTTTAGCCAATAAGCAGACGATTCCAACGGTATATGACATGCCTTACATTCTTTGCCTGTGTCTGCGTGAACTGGATGCGCAGAAGAATTCTTGCGTAATCCCTGACCTTTTGTCCCTCTCACAGCTCAGGGTGTCAAGTTACAGGCCTGTTTTCACACCAGAGTGATAGAGAGAGAGTCTAGGCTTGTTTATGGCTTGTCAGACTGAGCCTGCAGCCTTTTATTTCAAAGTTATAGAGTAAACAAGTACACAAAAACGCTGCACCAGACGACCATGGCGTAGAAAAATATTTTTATTGAAGCCATTTTTGGGTCTTTTGACTTGAAATTTTGAAAAAAAGACATGTGGCTATGACTCTCTGTTGTTATTTGGTCCCTAACATGTTCCAGAAAAATAAGATTAATCAGTTTATCAGGTAAACAACTCAGGCGGAAATGATAACCTGCATTCAAACCCCTGTAACTCTGTGCCAGTAAGGCCTAGAATCAATCTGAAACTAGTTTCTGAAACGAGAGAATCTCTTCTTTCCAATGAGACCAGGCTCACCCCTGTGTGTCAAAGTATGTGGGAGCTGTTCCACTTTTTGTTGGGTAGGTCATGTAGGCGAAAAACCTGCAAAAGGGGGGCGAGGCATAAAGGGGTTAATATTAGTTTCCTGTTCCTAATAAAGTGTTCAGGCAGTGTATGTTCATCGTAGTAGTATCTATAACTTTAAGTCCCTCCATTTTGTAAAACAACATATTAAAATTCAAATTCTTTCAAATTTTTTTCAAGCAAATGCTCAAGTCAGGGTAAAATGTGTGTTTAAGACACACCTAAAGCACTCCTCCCTTCTCTCTCTCTTGTGGTTCCCCATGAAGCTCAGACATGTTTGTAGATAAGAAGTAAAAATGACACCAATTCCCCAGAGCTGCTCCTTGGGTTTCCTGCTTAGCGGAAACAGGAAGTCATGAGTAAGCATTCCTCTCATGCCACAAGAGAACACATTAGTGAACAACGATAAGAGCTAAACAGAACCACTGTAATGTTGTTTTAATTTGCTTTTGGGAAAACTTGAATTGTACAGTTCGATTTCTCAGTTGATGAGAGTTCAACACGAAGGTACTGTCCTTGACGTGGTCCTTGACGTGTCCTTGACGTGTGTGAATGCAACTAGTTGTGTAACTAAGCAACAAGTCCTTACTCAGACGATACTTCTATTCCAGCTGTGTACTGCATGTGGCTTCAGGCATTACAGTAAAAAGAAAATAATGTATTTTTTTCCAAATGTGATAAGATGCGTTGACTCCGAGAGTGAGCTTCACTCATATTTATTAATGTCATTTAATCTAATTTCGTCAACAAAGAAAATCTGCTTTTTTACAGGCAGATCACCATCACCATGTTTGAATGAGCTTGCATATTTTTTGATGGACTTTCTACGTGGAACTAGTATTATAAACTGGCTTGTTTTAGTTCATGTATGGCACATGTGCAGAGTGTCTTAAGTGGTCTCTGGGTTCTTGATCAGAACACCAGGGTTCACGTCACAACACTGCCAGGCTGCCACTGTTGGGCCCTTGAGAAAGGCCCTTAACTCTCTCTGCTCCAGGATGCTGCATCATGGCTTATCCTTCACTCTGTCTCCAACTTTCAAAGCTGGGATATGTTAAGAGAAGAATTTCACTATGCTGTAAAGTAGCAGAAGGCTGAAAAAAAACAGTGTTTCTGGAAACATAGCTACGAGAAGCCCATGAAGTTTTTGCTAAACAAAACATTTGTCTCTATGTTTATAATGGAAATTAACAAACAGAACTGAACTATACCAGACACACACAGATACACACATACACACCCAACTGTGTATGCACACTGGTCATCTCTATTTTGTGTATTTGTCTTGTAGTTTTGTGTATTGTCTGTTTGCACTGTCTTTTGTCTCACACTGTTGCACTCGGTTGCACTCGTTGCACTTCATGTAGCCTTAGATCTGAGTTGTTTTATGTAGCTTTATGTCTTTTTATGTTGCACTATGTCCCTGAAGAAACGTTGTGTACAGTGAAATGACAATAAAACCTTCTTGACTTGACTATAATTTTAAAACTCATGCCTTTTCTAACCACCAGAGGGCAACCTTACCCAACATCATGGTGACAGAGATAATAGCGAAGGTCAAGTGTTCTCTTAAGCTTCCCAATGCAGAACAAGGCTTATGAGCAGCATGCACTCAACAGAACAATAATTGTGGCTTTCACAGTTTAAATTTTATCCTGGTCACTTCTGTTTCAGTCATGTTACTTCTTCACTGTAAAAAATGTGTTCTTTCTTTAGTTAGGCCTTGTATTATCATATACGTATAATTATAAGATACATTCACAGAGCATTTCAGCTAATAACTATCTTTTTATATAATACTCAGTGTCACAATGCAGCTAGTCATATAGCATTTCTTCTTTGACTGAATTAATCATTTTCCTATATTATTCTATAGATGTGCCAGGAAAAATGGATTACCGGTAGGTATTTAACGATGGAAGTTCAAACAAGCATCAACAGATGAATTGATGGTCACACGTTTATGTGAGTGTGTGTGTACACACCAAGACTTTCCACCAAGGTCATGAAGTGATTTTAGATCTATATTCAGATTCATGTGACATACATCATGACATACATCATGTGACTTTGTATAAAAGGTATCCAGGTGATCCTCTCTGCCTCTAAATAATAGAATAAATAATTAATAAATCATTTTGAATTATAATTCAAAAATAAATAATTAATAAATAATAAATAAATCATTTTGTTCAAAAGTTGGCCTGACTGAAAGATACCAAATGACATTGTGTGAGATAGATTACAGCATAATACACACTTTCTATCTCCTCCATCTATGGCTCTTTACACACAGGATATAATAAGTAACATAAATATTGCTGATGGTCTTCATTTTGTCTCCTTTGATTCATTTTGTTTTTCCCACAGAACAACTAATTTTATGTTTGATGGATGGCATCCTCTTGGTGGTTACCGTTAAAAATAAAAAAGAGAACTACAGTCAGCTATATTTGCCTAAAAAGAAAATAAGTTATAAAACATCTCCTAAAGGAAGGAAACAACTCATTTCAGTCGGACAACATTGCAGTGGGTATTTTTGTTTTCCTTAATGGACTTTTTACACTAGTAAAAAGCTCTTAGTGGCAGTATATTTATTTGGATGCATGTGAAGTGACAGAAAACTAGTCAAAAATCAGGCAGCATTATTTAGAACAGAATTAATCAATGTGAATATTTTTACTGAAAAATCCAAAATATGCATGTGAAATCTGCTGCTAATACAAATAAACTCTTAAAGAGTAGAAAAGAGAAAGATATGTATAAGAAAATAGATAAATACAAGGGAAAAGGAAATATGAGGAAACATGTACACAAGAAATCAGTGTCCCACTAAGAATGTTGTAAATATAAATTTGGCTCACAGGTTGGCCAGAAGTAAGGATAAATTAGCCTTCTTGTATTGCAGTGACAAGGTACGGCAACATACAGTATAGTGTTAAGATGCTAAAATAAACTGAGAGAGCAACTGATGAACAATGTGTCTTAACCTCTTACCTGTCGCCCCCCCATTTTCATGATTTTCGCCTAGAGCCGTACATCAACGATAAAGCTTACTTATTAAAAGATATGAAAGCTTAGCTTGTGCAAGATGGGATTTAAGAAAGCCGATAAAAATTCTAGATGAAAGACTGCGTGATCGGCTATAAAGCAGAAGTTAGAGCAACTTAAGGCTGAGTTTAACTCAATCGAAAACAATACATAACTCAGCAATACTGTACTTAACACAGAGAAAAAACGCAAATCTAGAAATTTGATTATTATCCAAAGTTCTTAAGCAGTATTTTTTGGCTTTGAAAAATTTATTTCTTATTTCTTATTGAATCAGAAAAGAATATTTCAGATTTTCAACCAAAAGCAGCGATTCTTCTCAAAAATAGATTAGCTTTGTCAGGTATGAAAGACAATCACTTTGTTTTTTTTTGTTGTTTTTTTTTTTGCATAGCACTGTAAAAGAGTTTATTTTAGAAAATTAGAACATTTTATTTATTAATTATTGTATTGGGGGGTGGGGGGCAGGGCACACGGTGGCTTAGTGGTTAGCACATTTGCCTCACACCTCCAGGGTTGGGGGTTCGATTCCCGCCTCCGTGTGTGTGGATTTTGCATGTTCTGCCTCGGGGGTTTCCTCCGGGTACTCCGGTTTCCTCCCCCGGTCCAAAGACATGCATGGTAGGATGATTGGCATTTCTGGAAAATTGTCCGTAGTGTGTGATTGTGTGAGTGAATAAGAGTGTGTGTGTGTCCTGAGATGGGTTGGCACTCCGTCCAGGGTGTATCCTGCCTTGATGCCCGAAGATGCCTGAGATAGGCACAGGCTCCCCGTGACCCAAGAAGTCAGATAAGCGGTAGAAAATGAATGAACTATTGTATTGTATTGTTTTACCCAATTATGATAGAATTTGGGACAAGACACCAAAAGAGCACCATACAAAATTACCAAAAGTGATGCCAAATGTGTGCAAGGCTAAAACAATAGTGTCTGCTTTGGGTGAGTGAAATGAATTACATTTTCAATACACCTACTTGAGCTATCCTATCGATCCTGCAAATGGGAGTGAGAGACAGAACCGGCATAAATATTGTCCATAATCCAGCAAATAAGATAAAAGCAATAGAGAGCCTTAACCAAACATTCATACCTGCTGAAATATAAGCATGCCAAGCAATAAGAAGACATTTATATATTATGACACTTATATATTATTTCGCCTACAGCAAATCATACCATTATATTGCTGGCAGATTCCAGGAGAAAAAAATCTGTCAAAACTGTGACAGTGCATATAACTTATGTTTAGATTTCCATCACCTGTAATATTCATTATACACAAGACATCTGTAACCAAGCAACAATCACAATATCCTTCCAATATAGCAAATTCATTGTCATGTAGCAGTAGATAGCAACATCAGTTTTCACACACAAGGCTAGCAAGAGTTTATACAGAATGGTGAGGAAAAAACACAGACGCACTATGTGGGAGGTCATTGGCGAAATTCTGAGTTTTCTGGTCAGATTTGCAGCACAGTTGTTGTTTTTTTGTTTGTTTGTTTGTTTGTTTGATTTATTACCTCATCAGTGATGAAGAATGATAAAATCTAAAACTATGGATGAAAGGTTTAGCATAGATTTTGAAAATCTATTCTAAATTTCTCTATTTAACCAGCTAGATCCTAGCACTTTATCTGTGTTCACATTTAAAATACACATCTATTTTTTAAATGAGCAATTCCCACAGAATGCCTCCAGAAACGTTGAAAAATTCTAGGAAATATTGCAGAGGCAGGAATGCCAGCACTGTCATCATGGGCTATGGATTCTGGCTCTGACAGCACCATCTTTTTCACACAAGCTTCATATCTGACCGCTTGCTTATGGCTGCATGAAAGAAAAACCCTCACAACACTTTTTTTTTTTTTTGCTTTGTCTTCTGGGATCTCAGTCCAAAAGCAGACATCTACTTTCAAACATTCTGGCAAGCTTTCTAAAGGACAAAACAGCAGTGTAATGCCTATTCATTTTTTCTATTCATACAATTAAATTAAATTTTAGTTGTTTAATGCAAAAAACAATGGACATTGCCACAAAGCAGCTTCACAGGAACATAATTCCGAATATATATTATAAAGTTTGAAATGAGATGATATTCAATTCAAGTTTATTTGTATAGCGCTTTTTACAATAGACATTGTCTCAAAGCAGCTTTACAGAACATAAACACAGAGCAGAAGGTAAACATAATTAATGATAAAGGAATTAACGAATAATAAAAGAAATAAGAGAATTAAATTTAAAAAATTAAATAGAAAAAAATTCTAGATTATTATTAGATGTATATAGTTCACAGTGTGTATGTATTTATTCCCCTATGAGCAAGTCTGAGGTGACTCAGGCAGCAGTGGCAAGGAAAAACTCCCTTAAATTGGTAAAGGAAGAGGAAGGAAAAGGAAAGGAAATGAGGTAACGGGGGGGGGGGGGGGGGTGTTTGGGGGGGGGTGTTAGTGGCTTAGTGGTTAGCACGTTCTACTCACACCTCCAGGGTTGGGGTTCAATTCCCGCTTCCAACTTGTGTGTGTGGAGTTTGCATGTTCTCCCTGTGCCTCGGGGGTTTCCTCCGTGTACTCCGGTTTCCTCCCCGGTCCAAAGACATGCATGGTAGGTTGATTGGCATCTCTGGAAAATTGTCCGTAGTGTGTGATTGCGTGAGTGAATGAGAGTGTGTGTGTGCCCTGCGATGGGTTGGCACTCCGTCCAGGGTGTTTCCTGCCTCGATGCCCGATGATGCCTGAGATGCATGTTCTCCCCGTGAGCCGTGGTAGATTGGATAAGCAGTAGAAAATGAATGAATGAATGAATGAATGAATGATATGAGGTAACAGTTTTGCTCAGGTTGTTAGACACAGCGCCAACGTTCTATTAATACTTTCTTTAATCAACTCTATGCATATAATAATAATAATAGTAATTATTATTAAATGTGATTATCAGAGCTGAGAGTCATCCGTGTCTCGTGTCTCGTGTATGCAACATCTTCACTGCTAAAAGCCTTGACTTTCAAAATCAACCACTTGAAATATATTTACTTCATTATTATGAAACCTAAATGTGATGCATTCATACTTCATTTATTAATGAGCTACAATATAAAGAATAGAACAAAACATCAAGATGGTCTCTGTTTGTTTAGAGCGTTTGATATGTTTGCATCTGACCTTCATCATTCAAGCAGAGACTCAACACTTCATTCTTTTCGGATCCCCAGATGCTCCTCAGACCAAAAATATATCTCTTCTGGAATCACTGGGAGAGACTGTGCTAGCTGCCATCACCTAGGAGAATACAGGATGAATGCCAAACAGGAAGTAATAAAGATGCTGGAGAAATACTGAATTCACAACCCTGTTCAAAATGCAGACGTATGCAGGATAGTGTTTTCCCTTTCTGTTTTTTTCTTTCAGACCTAAATTATTTCCCTAATGGACTTTCCTTAGTGGAAGCCAGAACTCTACAGACCTATTGCCAATTTTGTATGCAGTTGTCTAATTTGGCTGTAAGACATCATTCCATGCTTTTAAGCTAGAGAGAAATAATGCAGAATCACATCAGATGATATTTCACTAATGAACTGATCAGTCCTGAACACGATGTAGTTGTTTGTGTTGTTTATGCTTCAGAACTAGCACAGATCAATCAACCAAATGAAGTGTTACTAACACACTATGCGTCGTTCAATGGAAGGAAAAGAACATTCTGTTCGTGGCTCATTTGAAGTTGCCTGATCAGAGGCGGCGCCTCACATGAGAAAAGAAATGCTCATACAATTATGACTCTGTGAGTACTGAGCCTGTGTAGCCTTTAATGTTCTAAGCAGATAGCACCCTTTCACATTGATACCCAGATAACGACCCATCCTTCTGTCTGCAGAGTACTTTAGAAAATGCGTGGCCCCTTTTAGGCCAAATTTCAAATGTGTCTATGTGTCTACACAGATGTGTGTAAATTTGACAGCAAAGTGCTTAAGATTCACTCGACAAAATTATGGGTGTATGATTAAAAAAAAAAGGTCAATTTAACATCTATAATGATGTTTAAAATGGGATGGACAATCTGAATAAATTTTCAATGGCAAAATTGTCAATGAAACATGTATGTGATGAAACAATAAAAATAATAATAAGCTCAATACTAAGCTCAAAGAAGAAGAAGTTCAAACAACAACACAACAACAACAACAACAACAATAACAACAACAACAACAATATTAATTTATAATAAAACGTTATGAATAAACGACTTACTCTATATTGGCCATACAGTATAAGACATAATAGATAAAACTCTCTGTTCATATATTTAATAAACATAATCTTTACATATTACATATAAGTATATAATACAAAGCCCTTTCCATACTTATCTGTCTTAAGAAAAAAAAAAACCACTGCCAACACCAGTTTCTAAAAGCAGTCTACTGTATAAATATTTATGCGCCTCAACGAGTTCTTCCAACCTTTTATGCCAAGAATTGTAAAATAAGTAACACTACTAACTTAATTTTTTATGTTTCCCTTTTTTTTTTTCTTTTTTTTTTTTTTTACTTAAGTCAGAGAGAAGACGTAAATATTTATATCCCTGTATCCTGAAGAGGTGCCTTTTCTTGCCTTTTCCTGAACATGAGCAAAGGGTTTACATGCTGATGCTTTAAGATAAATGGAATCATTATGTAGACTGTTGTAGCAAAATCAATAACTGTATGTGCTTGTAATTAGAATATATAACATCAACATAAACAAGACTAAGTATCAGCTCTGTAGCAGCTCAGCATTTTCCTCAAAGAAAGCTTGATAACTGTGTACCTTGCTTTTGTGAGACGTGACATACAGTATGTGAATATAAAGGACAAGGAATGAATAAGAACGGAGCTCGGATGGTGAGAGATTCATAAACGCAGGGCTGGGAATCTGTAAGGAAAACAAATCAATTATTGGTTTAAAAATTATATGAAATGTTTTCTAATTTGATATTGACTTTGGAACCTGACCAGAGTGAAACAAAAGAGAGCAATGCAATGAAGAAATGAATAGATCCAATTCAACACTATATTTCTTTCAGAGTCATTCAGTGCTCAGTTATTAAGACTTCCAGTTGCTGTGTAGTGGCATTCAGAGGTCATACTCTACACAGAAGGGGTTGCAAAATCTGTCAAGACCCTGCATTAGATTTCCATGTATTTAACATTTTAATTTTTGAGACATTACTGTGAAGTTTTTTTTAGAGGGTATCATTTCTCAATAGTTTCAGTTTATGCCTGTACTTGATAAGACGAATATAAGCCGGGACTGTATCACAGGCAGTTAGAGCAATTAAAGCCAGCCAAAGTCACTCTATTCCCAGATGAGTATGAACCAATTGTGCTTTTCTGGAGCAGACATTGTTCAACATTGCCTGCTAGGGTTCAGTCCCAAGTCTCAGCCACACTCCAAGGTTCATGTTTTCTCCAGCCATAGAAATTCTATTTATTATTCACACTGTCAAGGTCATAAAGTCTGCAGGCGAAAGGGCAGGGGCTTAAGTTCCTCCTAGGGTTTATCTGTGCATGTGCCTGTGTGAGACGCTAAAGGATGACTCATTGCTCTGACATCCATGCCAAAAAACTTAAATGATTTAGAAAAGCAGCACGATTCAAAATAAACTCAATTTCATGATGAACTGAATCATATAAATCCATCAAAATTAAGTGAAATTGCCACAAATCCAATTTCATTTTATTTCAATATTATAAAACTGCTATTTAAAATTACTGGATAAGTTTGAATCTAAAATACTGGCACAACCCCTTTTTTGGCATTCGCTTTCATGGACAGAAAGGAAATCGGCTTATCAGATATTTCCAATCAGTAAAAAACAAAGGATTATTTTATTGATGAAAGTTTGATATAAAATTAGTCAGAACAGATAATGTCTTCAAAATTGAGATGATTAGGAATGGGTTTGATATCACCATTTACTTTTAAGGTATAAAAATTTGTGTGAAAGAAAATATATTTTGCTTTTTGGAACTTTTCTATGACAACATTACCCCTTGTAGGCTTGGAAAAATCAGAAATACTTGTGAAAAACTGCAAAATTGTAAAGCTATTACTGTAAGTGTCTTCTTACATTTGAGCTATTAACCACCACCATGAAAATGCTGAACATTGATACACCCAAATTTCATTCTTTGTCTTCTTGTAAAAAAAGATATACTCTTTATACTACATAGGACAAATTCAATGTTTCTATCCATTTAGTAGCGATTGGGTCCAGAGCATTTGTCTTTATGTATCCTGAAACAGTTATTTACAGTTAGAGATGTATCAGGTCTGTCGTGTCAGAAAGAAAAGGCAGAGCCAGCAGCCAGGAAGAGAGAGGAAGTGTAAAAGCCTTAGAGTGTAAGCAAATCAAACTGAGTTCTGGAAGTAAAACAGTCAATATTTAACTACACGGAGTAAAACAAGTGAAGATAGAAAGAGAGATAGGTGTTTTTTGTTGAAAAGTCAAGGCACTTATTTTCTCTCTATGACAAGACAATGAATGAAAGCCAGACCCCATTGTGGGATTTGTATCATTACCCACTACTGTAGATAAGCAAGCTAGTAATGTATTTTTTTCTGCATTTTTCTATTTCATATGCAGGAATCTGGTGAGATATGTTGGCATTTAAAGCCAAGCTTATGCACAAGCTAAACCTGGGCTCTAGTTTAAGGCGTCGATTTTTCAATCCTGTGATTGGAATACTTTTAAAGAAATGCTGCGTTTGGCTCATATAAATTAAATTCTTTGTTGAAAAGAAAGCATTGATTTCCTTAATTTACAGTCATGTAGGATTTTGATATTAGATGATATGTGGAATACAAACTCTAACCAACAACTGCTCACTGGATTTTTCAGCTAGAAAGAATTAGAAAAATAGGAAAATTAGAACAGTAAATCAAACTAGCTAAACAATAGCAAGGAGCATAAAACACACTGGTTGAGCATTTTAACTTCATTCATGTAATTAAGTAAAGCTTTTTTTTTTTTTTTAATTAATAATAATTATTAACAGTTGACACATAGAGAAATAGAAGATGTTATCCGGGTGCAATTATGAATAAGAGCTGTTATATTATACATTTAATAAACAGTACAATTAAAGTGATATTATAGAATGTAATGTATCATATACCTATAGCCTTGCCTTTAAGGTAGCAATACTATAACTAAATAACCAATGTCATTACAAGAATACCAGAGGTGACGGTGTCAAGGAAAAGCTTAATGAAACGTCATTAGAAACACAACTTGCAATGGACCAAACTCGTCTTCGTGACACCAGAAAGTAATATAAATCATTAAGTCTATAAGGCAGACTATAGCATCAGCAGAAGCAAGTCATTAGTGATAATAGGTCATAAAATGCAAGTCTTTTTACATTTGCCTTATGTAAAAAGATCACTGTTTCTGTATTGAATTTGACAACAGGAGATGCAACATAGGATATAGTTCCTACTGCCCAATTGAGCAAGAATTGCATCTCTGGGCAGAATTGCATTCAATGGAATATTGTTAACCAAATGTACAGGGCTCCACAGGAATCTCATCATATTCTGAAACCGTGTTTATTGTGGAACAGTGTACGTATGTGTCATGAAAACTTTCTGTCTGCTTCATTTCCCCCATTACTGACCTCTCAATTACACTGATTACCAGCCTATAGGGTTTCCTTTTTTATTTCCAGCTGTGCCTTGTATTGAGAGAGTCAGTGTTCCTTGTCATTGCCCTTATGCGTTAGAGGTGACACTGGTGCTGGAATTCAGAATCTACTGCTGTTTGACTGGTGACAAATCACGGAGCCGTTATAACGCCGTAATGCAGTATCATAACGATTACAGCATGATGCATTATTAAAGACAGTCCGACGGGTGAAGAGTTAACGTTATGCTGCTTCACTGCTCACTACACAACCTACACTGTTCAGCATCGGGTATACAGCTGAAACCAACTCTGCGGTCTTCATCCGACTTGCTCTATGTGATACATCCAGAAACCCTGGAACGAGTCCTATCCTTTGCGCGTGAGGTGACTTTTATTCCTAGACTGGACAAATATATTCCAGCAGTCGAGGATGAAGAAAATTAGTCAAAGCACCTGACAACGCGACATGGACGTCATCTGGAGCTCGTCAAGTGTGTGTGCGCGCGTGTGTGTGTGTGCGTGTGTGTGAGCATGATCTTGTTGGAGAAACCTATAAAGTTGACGGACTTGCTTTATATTTGGTTAATTGCGCCAGTATGGAGCGGATGAAGGAGCGCGCATGAAGCTATTTGGAGTCTGTGAGATCTACAAGAAGAAACAGAAGCATCGAGGAGAAATATGGCTCGTCTCTTCTGTCTGATTAACTCTGTCGCGCTGTTGCTTTTTGGCACTGATATGTTTTTGGTCGGAGCAAGTAAGTTAACGGTCAGCTACGCTTTGAAAACACAAATGATTGCTTGCAGCAACATGTTATTTAAGCGTTGTATAGACAAATCCAGCTGTTAGAATGCACGTGATTGTAGCTTCATTGAGACGCAGCTGGAATGGATGCTCATCCTGCCTTACTGTGAGACTTGAATACAAAAAGCTATAACAATGAAATGAACCCCAGCATATATATATATATATATATATATATATATATATATATATATATATATATATATATATATATATATATATTTAGGACAGCAGGGTCATTCATTGTCAGGTCAGTGTAAAGCTTGTTAAGGTGGGTATTAATAGCATCTAGTTGTCATTAAGATTGGGATTTGCAAAATCAGTGGTAACACTACTGCTGTAGTAAGCTGTAAATTTATTTATTTATTTATAGCAGAAGAACTGGGATTTACTAACTCGGATAAAATTAAATGATGAATTTACTCATGAAATTAATACCCAATCACTACCCTGAATAAATAACCACACCATGATACAGAAAGGGTATTTTTGCCTTTAAGCTACTTGCCTAAAAATACATATCTACACTATACGTATTTTATTTACCGGTTTTCGCACCAATGGCAATGTAATGTAAAATTGTACGGTAGCTGATCTGAATCATAAATGAGTGGTCAGAACTGACTATATATTCTTAATGAATCTTAGTTTCCTGCTGTAGTGATCAGATCTTTCCCTCTGCAAGCGATTTTAAAGGGTGAGATCATGTTGGGGGATAAGAGAGCTGGAATTGTGTGTTCTGCAGGTTTACTCACACTCAGTAGTTTTATTCAGAACCTATATCAAGTCTGTATCGTTAAGAAAATGAATATGCTAAAAGCTGCTGGGAGAAGCAAAATAAATGTCAGTGTTTTCATATAATAATAAACATCACCTAAATCTAATAACTCTGTGCAGGGTGTAAGATATTTTATTTAATGCAGCAGAATACTTGACAGACACTCTTGTCCAAAGTGACTTGTCCACAGCAGTGGAATACTGTTGATACTTTAATTAGAAAGTTAAGTAATCAAATATTGTGGATACTGCAACACTGACATTTTCTGCAGTGACAAATGGGCATCTGCTCATTATAAGATGCTGACAGATATTGAGATGCTTGCCAAAAACTATAAATAAGTATTTGGAACACATTAATTGAGACTGGCTAGTCTGAAATGCACAGTGGATTTGAGAAGCACTACAATGTATTCTTTCTGAAGTAATCTTTTCTTCATGCTGTTGGTTATAAACCTGATACAAAGGAAAAGTCAGTGCTGTAAGAGGTGACGAGAGTTGCAAACAGTTCTACAGTTCTATGTGCACTGATTTAATTCAGTCATTCACAAACCATAATACTGCAGACATTAACCAAGTGAGAGAAAAGTACCACAGGATTAAAGATCTTGTCATGTAGACGAATTTTTATGTGAAGAGTAAAACATTGTGGTATAGTGTCAGTTTGTTTATTCATTAAAATCTGGTATTCCTTCATGTATAATAAATCTCCACATAAAATCCCATTATTTCCATCATACACCAAAGGATGTCATCATAGTAATGTAGCTGCTTTTTGCTTATTATATAAGTGACATGTTTATAGGTCATGCAGTTATCCATATTACTCCTTTTTATTTAGGTACATTAATTCCTTAATGCCAGCTTCATACACATGAACATCATTGGTAGAATAGTATTTGTGGTTTCACCTGTATTTCAGCTCTTATATTATCAAATGTCTGTTAGATTAAATATCAAGAAAACACAGCTGAGAACGTGAACCTGCTCCCGAATCCTTCATTGTGCTGTTGTTGTGAGATATTTGCTGTCCATTGTTGTATTGAATTTAGAGTGCCCATGATGATTTTCATCAAAAGTGCTGGCACATCGTGCATTAGGGCTGGCTGATAGGATCACATAATTTTGGTATATTAATAATTTCAAATTTATCACATAATTATGATGTTGTCACAATACACTTTTTTACAACTTACAAGATTTATAGGATTTGCTGATAACGTCTTGTGTAGTCCATGCGCTGATAGGTCAAAGTGTATATATTATATATTATGTACTGTATAGACATATTGTCAAATATTAGGAGGTAATATATTTGTTATATTGTCCTTCGATCACTGTGCATTATTATAAAGTTTGCTATACTTTGCAATTGCTGTGTCCTGATAAAATGATTAATTTGTACTCTTGAGATCTCTACTATGCTTTATACAAACCAATTAAATATAAAGTGAATTACAGTCAAGTCTATCAGCAACTTGTATATCCTCATAGACTTGCATTGGTTTATTAAATACATAGGAGTGTATTATGTTCTCAGTTTTTTATTATTATTATTTTTTTTTTTACAATGGGGAGATGGTGCACGTGCTCAGTGCCTTTTGCAAATAACTCTGGGGATATGACTGCCTGTGCACTCAGGATGCTTTCTGAAAAGCAGCTAATGTGAGCAAGCAGCATAACCTGTGACTCAATCTGAGAGGATGTCTGTGCCCCACATGGCTTCTTGCTTTTTACTGTACACTTAGCATCTTACCCTGGACAACCTGTGATGCTTTGATGGCACGTTACATAACAGAGACGAGTACATGTAAGTCACTTGGGATGGGATGTAGGTAGAGGGAATGCTGATACCATGAACAATGCCCAATGCACAAATGTTTATAATGAAAGTTCTATAATAAGTAGGATTTCGTATCTGTCAGAGCTTGTTAGAGATATAAACCCATCAACAATTCCAAATTAAGCATTTGCGCACCACTTACTCTGAAACGATGCATCGTTCAAAATAACAGATATAATCAGAAATGATTTGTCGTGGGCATTACTCAGATTTCCCGATCTCAAACAAACACACTTGTTCTTGCTACTCATTCAGATCATAGCTTAGATTTGTAGCTCTACATACAGTAGTTGGTACTTACAGGGCAGCTATAACTCATGTGCTTTACTATCCAAATAATCATTCCCTGCATCAGCTGAAGTTTATGGCCATCCGTATGCATAGTTTATTCTCTGCTTGTTGCAAGGCATCAATAGGCACTTACAACCCCTATTACATAGAGGACATTACATTTCCACATGGATGAATGTGCACTGAGCAAAGTAAATTTCATACACAAGTAAGATAGATGGACCACTAAAGTACACATACACATACACATGGCTGAAAGTACTGTATGTGGATACCTGACCATCACACCTGGGTATTGTTCTTCTTCAAACTGCTGCCACAAGTTTGGAAGCACATAACTGGATAGGGTGCCTTAATATGATTTACCATAAAACAAATAGGGGGTTAAACCTGTTCCAGCATGACAATGCCCCTGTGAACAAAGCCATGAGGGCCATACACAAAACCCTGGTCTTAACCTTACTAAACACCTTTGGGATAAATTGGCATGAAGGCTGCAAAAGAGGCATTATTGGCTAACATCATTGCACAACCTCTCACACTCTCGTGGCTGAATGGGCACCAATCCTCACAGCCTTCCCTGAACAGTTGAGATTGCTTTAGCAGGGGGGAACAACTCAATGAAGATTACCCAGTGTTAAGCAATGGAATGTTCAATTCTTTACAAAGCTGTACAGTACAAAATGCTACTGTACAAAGAATTTATGTTGACATATAGTGTATATTAAAGAATAACAAATAAAACAGTGTTCAGTAAATGTACTGTAAACATATGTTAGTCTAAATTTGCACCAAATTTAGATTTGGATCTATGTGGCTGGCACGTTTATTCAAAGCATTCTGCATATAATACAACTGAGTAGTTGATAAGGGCCAAAGCAGATGGATAGTACTGGGATCTAAACTCTTCCACTGCTTTAACCACTCAGCCAGCACATCCCAGAGTATGGTCGAATAGTAGGACGTTAGCATACTGTATACAGCCATCACTTCCAGAAGTGGTGTCCTTTTTGCTGGGCTACCAGTTAATTCAATTGTTAGAATAATAACAATCCTTTGCTTAGATGCATATTTGATCTTATAGTAAGCCTAGGTTAGCTCTACAGAAGTCTATCGCATAGTTGTAGCACACCTTTAATTCATAGTGAAACAAGGCAGAGGAAACAGAGACATGCAGTAAATAAATATACATGGTGATTCCATATAAGTACTAGTATGCTAGTACAGAGGTGGCAACATTTTGTGAGGCTGTGACACACATACATTGTTCCCCTGACTTAATCCATACTGTATGTTCTAGTGCAAATAACTTTAACAGCTCGATTGCTTTAAAAGTCAATGAATTTTGTTTGCTCCACTTTTAACTTCTAATAGAATGAGGTATGTGTCTCTATCAGCAAGGCTGCATGCCCTTTTTTACAGACTATCAGACACTCGCATGCACATGCTGTGGATGCAGAGCTTCATTAAAACAGATGGTGGCATTCATGTGACCTGCAGAGCTCCTGATATCACAGTTATGCAGCATTAATGTCACCCTTTCTGTTTATGCTTATGATTACTCATGGAGCTGAGCCAAGATCCTTCAGTCAGTATTTTTCTTCTCCTGGGCATTTACATAATGTTAGATTATGAGGTTTATTTTGCGTTTGTTAATGAAAAGTGGAACATCCTGTGGAGAGGTTCATTTCTTCATTTGCAGACAAAGCTGTTTGCAGTTTTCAGACCCCACACAGGGAGCATGTGCATGTGTAGCATATTAATCTCATATCTGATCGGAGAAAAACAGGAAGATGAAGTACTTGGCAACTGTAAAATTCAGTGAGTCTAAGCAGCTATGGGAAGTTAGAAAAGTGCACGTATCCATACCCGTCTTTTCTTGATCATAGAGACTACTGTCTTTGCTCATCTGTTCTTTGATCATAGAGACTACTGTACAAATCTAGCTAAAACAACACTAATGCAATAGGATAGCAATAACTGGACACACATACCTGAATTCAAAATAGCACACTTGGCAATAGTACAGCACCTCTAGCAAAAATGTTGAAGGATATCAATTTATAGATATGCAGAGAACCCTGCAGACACTGTTCAAGAAATTCAAAAATGTATGTCTTACACAGGCTATATTAGCAATCTGAGAACCGGTGAGATCCATTATATTTAGTTTATGATAATGATAAATGTTAGGTCAAAGACTGAACTTTATTGGGAGTCTGCAAAGATCTTTCTATTTTTGAGGTTTTGTCTTCTCACACACATGTCCTTTAGAAAAAATAACATTTGATTAGCTATAAAAAGAAGAAGAAGCTAGAGGCTTAAAAGTGGCAGAAGTCATTCATAAAACTACTCCTAAGAATGTTTCACATAAGGTGACATAAAGGTGCAGACTAATGGGTATTAAGTGAAAAAGCAAGTGGGTGATTATTTTATCAAAAATACCTATTGAAGAGCAAAGTAATAAATGCAAATGATGACCGGTTGGGGGGAAAATAAAAAAAATAAAAAAAATAAAATAAAAATCCATTGCTAATCATCATGCATGGAATTCCAGTTCTGAGTCTGCAATATTCTAAAAGATTATAAACATTCGTCACAGATTATTAAACGCCAATCATTTGTGAAACAAGATCAAAAAGATTGCATAAAAGGAAAAATCTAATCCTTTTAATACAACTATGTGCTGAGAATAAAAACAGGGTGGTATCTTTACATTAAATAAATAATACCTTAAAAGGTTTGAATGGCCCAGTACAAAAAAAATCAATAAATCATCAGGTGGATTAAATTGTTCTTGTCCACTAAAATAGTAATAGATAAAAATAGTCTCTTTGGACTTGGAAAGCCCAGCTCCATAACAAATTAAGCATTTGATCTTAAATTTATTATATGAGCTAATATACAGACCCCATGCAAATATACAGATCACATGATCAAACTCACTATTAAATAGATTTGGATGGAATCCTCACATCATTTCTATAGGAGGATTAAAAGGGGCTAATTGGGCTACAAACTTACATATAAACCTAGATATCAATATAATACAAATAAAATGTATATGCTAATCAACCATCTTACTAGCAACAACTGGACATATACTCATTCATGCAGTTACCATATGGCTGCAGTGCATTGAATAAAACCATGCAGATACACACCAAAAGCTTTAGGTAATTTTCACATCAGACATCAGAATCAGGATTAATCTAATCACAGTGACTTTGATTGTGGCTTGGTTTTTGCTGCCAGATGATGGTGGCTGGATCGAGTATTTTTAGAAACTGCTGATCTCCTGGGACGTCCACCTCCCAGAACCCGCCATTCGGTTGCTTACCTACTGTAAATTGTCTAAATGGTGCAAATATATCTGTGAGAATGTATGTTTGACAGTAGACACAGATTGAGGAATACACTCCTATACACAGTGTAACACTTTCAGCTAGTGTTCCCAAGTTAAACTCTGAATCCACCATCGAAATCCAGACTTTCATTGGTTTGATAGTTTGAAGTTCATAATCTTAAACACTTTTATGGAATAATATTGAAAAATAAATTTGCACTGATTTTCTCCTTTTTACAGACCCAGAGTTTAAAAAGTGAACAAATAAAAGGCATTAAACCAGCTTGCAGAAGTTCTTTGTGGAAATAAGTCATATACAGTATATGAAAATAAACTAAAAACTCTTTAAATTCGTTAAAATTATTTTTTTATTTGTTTGTTCTAACAAAAACTGTTTATATATTGTTTATATACTTACTGTATATAACAACATCATTTAACATTTTATCATTTTTGTTAGAACAAACAAGTTTAAATTGTAATACATTATTTTAATTAATTAAATGTATTTTATTTTATTTTATTTTAAAAACAAACATGCAAAATTATACTGAGAGTTTTTTTGTACAAACACTAATGATCTGTCCATGACTGAAATAAATCGGTTTATCTTTGTCCCTACAGTAATTTATGGGAGGCAAAATCTTTAAAAGAGCTCGGTATGTATCCATGTCATTTATAACGTTGCTCCTTACTGTTTGTAAATCATTACCCACTTCAAGGTTACACAGTGTGCTTGGAGTTGATGTCTGCAAATATCAGAAGACTATCAGATGTGACTTTTCTCAGATTGATTGATGCTGGCAGAAAGGTAGGTCAGCATGCAAAGCCCTTTATCTGGCCTTTTTGTTGTGTCTACCTCAGAAATAGAAAGAATGTGTCATGAATGTGTCATGAGTTTACAGGCACTGTGATGTGTTTTGACAATACTTCAGAAGTGCAAAGGTCATGAAATATTCAGCACTTGGTCAACTATTTCATTAGTTAGAATTTTAACACATACTGAAAAGTGCCCATTGGTAACTTTGCCTACTGTATGACGCAGTGCTGCTTCTTAATCCTATCCTCAGGCATGTGGTTTTAGTTTTTCACTTCACAATGCTTGCTTAGCTTTCCTGATAATAATCCAATGATTCAGAGCTCTGATTCTGCCTGGTGTGTGTCGAAATACACCCTAAATAAAACCCTTTCTGTTTCATTGCCTTGACATTTTTTACATTTTGTACAGAGAGTGTGAATACTTTCCTCTGTTTTGATGAAACTATGACAGAGCAGGAGCAGTGCAGATATTTTGACAGGCAGTATCTGATCTCACTAGCTTTATGACCTTTTTGTTATGACATACAAGTAATCTGAAGTCATCTCCAGCTTTCAAAACATTCAGAACAAAGATCAAGGAGCGATTGAGAATCAGTTAGCGATATGTGATCAAAATGAGATATCATTATAATTCATAAACAAGAAAGACACTTCTGAAACTTAAAGTCACTTGGAGCCAATGTTGGAATTTAGCTTTCCATGTCAGTTAGAAAAAGAATTTCCATTTAACATGGAGTTATAAAAGTTTTAGTAGAGATTCTTAAGTTATTTTGGTCAAATACTGTAGGTACAATAAGCTGTCAAGTGCCCCATCAAGTCATGCCAATTGTAAGTTAATGACCATCATGACCACATTATTTATCAGAATTTCAGCAGTTAGTTATGGGTATAAATAATTAACACCAAGTCTTTTAAGGAGACTTTTTTTTCTTCTACACCCATAGACAGGATGGCTGCATCTAATCCTGCATCTTTAACATAAAGCCTACTCAGCAATGCAACCATAAATGTAGATCCCTTTAGGCTTTGTCCCCAGTTGGACTCTAAGCCCTGTGGTCTACCCCCAAGTGCTTTTGTGGTTAAGTCAGTAATGTGTGTGTGTGTGTGTGTGTGTGTGTGTGTGTGTGTGTGTGTGTGTGTGTGTGTGTGTGTGTGTGTGTGTGTGTGTGTGTGTGTGTGTGTGGCAGTATAGCATATTTATTTGTTTTTGTGTAAAGACCTTTTTGTGTCCTTGTTTTTGTGTCAGTATAGGAGAAACTACTTTTACACTTTTCTGCATTTAAAGCTACAGCAGCAGCTTAAACTAAACATAAAATTAGACTGGCATTTGCTGAAGTAACATCTGTCTAATTGACGTCTGTCCCAGTTAAGATCTGTTTAATTATCATCTCTCCCAGTTAACATCTGTTAACATCAGTTTTCTGTCCATGGGCTGGAGCCAGACTTTGGACACCATGACCTAGGTGAGCATTAATCTTGTGATTTCATGATCTTCATACACATCTTGTGAATCAATAGAACATAGTATGTAAGAATGTGGACTCATTGGATTCTAAAAAATACCGTTGCTTGGTGTTCAAAAGAATAATTGTTTAATTTACCAACTTTTACCAACTTACCAGCATTCGTTTTTGTGCTAATTATGTTTTTCTCTGTGTAATGTTCAGTCGTGCACAGGGAGGCACAGACCTTCTTCTGCAGGTATTAGTGTAGTCCCATGTGAACTACAGCAACCATCTATCAATTTGGTGTTTACTGCAACCGGTTGCAGTTGGAAATGCTCTAATTTAAACTCTAGGGGTGAAACTCTTAGATGCTGAGATCCTAATTTAGATTAAGCTAGTAAACTGTATTTTCTCTGCTTGTGGAGTTGCAGAGGTCTTTGTTAAAAAAAAAAAAAGATCTCTATTTACAGTTCTTTTCAGAGGCGAGATCACTTGGTAGATTGAATAGCTGTCTGTTTTGCACTCTGTTGTTTGCTTTTTGCTTTGCCTTTATTTTCCTCCTCTTTTGATTTATCATGCTTTCCCACATCTGCTTCTAGTTAGTTCTTTATCTACCCCTTATTAATGCACAGTTTCTTGCTCCTCCCCATGGCTTGCTCAGAAGAGAACTCGCTTCTGCCCTGGAGGTTTTGGGTTCAATCACAGCAGTAGACTCCTCTCTCTTTCTCTCCTACTTAATTCTGTCTGTTCACTAACTTCTCTGGTTTTGTGGGGTTCCTGCCACACCATCTGTTAGCTCTGCCTGCTGGCTCAGTGTGTAAGAGCACTTTCCTGTTCCATTTCTTAGAGTTAGGTTCAATTTCCATGAAGCATAACACTTCTATAGGTGCTCTGTGTTTGAAGCTTGTTAAGATGTTTATTCTGACTGCAGGTAGTCTTACAAGCTTGTCACACTCTGTTTGCTTGGATTTTCTGGTTAGCAACGTTGGCAGCTCTGTTATCATCTAAGCAATAAAAGTGTGTCTGAGGTTGTGGCATAAGAGGTATATATTCACATACAAAGGATTTTAGTTCATACATACATTCTGGCAATATTATTTTATTGACCAGTTACAGATAATCCTATGTAACTGATTGTCTTATTAGTGTATATTCATGGACTGGAAAAAAAATATCAGTAGTGTCAGTATTTACAGTATTACATGGGATCACATTTGGGATCATAGAAAAATATTAAACATTATTTTTGAACCTTTTTTTAAACCCCTTGACATATTCTTCATGAAAATGACTAAAAATAACGTCAAGGACAATTTCACTAAAACACATGGACAAAACACTGGGCATTACATAAAGCTGTTACATAATCCAATTAAGCGGTTATATGCGTTGACACAAGCACATCAGGTCTGGGCTAAAAATCAGAAGGTAACTCATTTTTCAGTCATCCTCACAAGCCAATTAGTGTGGTGCTTGGGGAAATTGATAAAAAATTCCAGTGCTAAAACATTCGGCTCAAAAGCCTTCTCTGTGTTCACCTGCTTTCTATTTTCCTGCTTCAATATTAGAGACGTGCTTCCTAAAATTGAATCTGT
Source organism: Tachysurus fulvidraco (assembly GCF_022655615.1). NCBI lineage: Eukaryota > Metazoa > Chordata > Actinopteri > Siluriformes > Bagridae > Tachysurus > Tachysurus fulvidraco. The sequence continues at coordinate 7,541,607 of NC_062533.1, forward strand.
CACTATGTGCTCCCTTGCCTAGGAGTTTGCCTTTTGTGAGACTAATTAGCTTGTCAATTGCCTGCTAAATCATGACAGAACACCCAGCTGTGCAGCTGGAAATAAAGAGAAAACAGGAATCACTGCACGGGATACATGGAGTCCAGAATTCAATCAAACTCAATCACAGAATGCAGTGCAATTAAAATGCAGTATACGGTAGGAGCGAGTATTTCTCATGAATCGTATTTATTTTTCTGGTCAACCATACAGTAGTTGGATTAGCAGTGCCTGTCCAAAAATAGATTTTAGCCTGAATCCTTGCAGATTCTTAGCACGTGTGTGTTGGATTACATGTGGATTACAATTCTTCTCTTTTTTCTATGTATTCCAAGCATGAAATGAACACTTTAAATAAACTGAGAAACAAAATTTAAGAGACAAAAATGAAAAGGGAAAAGATCTAACAGCAAAAATGTGACTGACAAAAACACTCACACTGTTTTAGTCAGATGTTTTATTAGGTTTGGCTTTTTACTTTGCCATGACTTTTATATAAAACAGCATAACAGGACTGGAGAAAAGAGTTATGTGCAAGACATTAAAAATGTAAGCAGAATCTGGGTACACACTTAAATGCTACTTATAAAATCCTAGCATTTAAAAGGCACACACACATGCACGCACACAAACACAGAGAAGATATTAAGTCTAGAATGAGATTTTATAGAATTTCTTATCATCATGGATGTGTACACACTGTATGACCCACCATTTACTCTTATCATTTTTCTATTAAAACTTAAATACCTGCGTAATCTGACTTTAGTTCTGACTTTTTTCTTTTCTTTTTTTTACAGTATTTGTTTTATCTTTGGCATTGGCATCATCTCTGACCATCTCATCTTATAAATAAATATAATTGTAAAAACAATCACTATATAAGTACATGAGTGTAACACATGTATGCATACTAAATTGAGGTAAAATTGAGAACAACTTTAATGTGGCCAAACTTGATTGGATAGTGTTTTTAGCAGAAAAATTCAAAAACTTTGAGGAAAAAAACTGGATACAAATAAAAATATTTTGTAAATCTATAGATGTCTGATAGATTGTCTGAGAGATTCGGTTTATTTAACTAGTGCTAATGGTGACAAATGAATTTTTACGAATGTTTTTTTTTCTATTTCTGATGGTTTTGTTATTTACCTCTTTCTCAAACTGTCAGTTCAGAGAGTGTTTTCATCTGATCAATATCAGTAAAGTTCATTTATTTTTTCTTCCTTTTTTTATTCATTTAGAAATGAATTGACTTTTCTTTCTTCTTATAGAATAGCTTTATTGTCTAGCTGGTGTTTTCTGATCTGATTTTATTCATAGGAATAAAATTGTTGTATTTTGTGTAAAAAGTCATAATTTTACAGGAATTAAGTCAGCATAAGTGTAGGAAAGGGAAATCCAGACAGCTCCGTTTCACTTTCCAGCAGCCTGGAATGTCCTTGTATTTTCTGTATACTATGTTCTGTTTATCTTTATTAACCCCTCGAATCAGCCGTCCTCAATTTTTACATGCGATGCCAAGCTAATTTTCTTATATGCAAACCTTTTATTCAATTACATGCTTTTTTCATCCAATATATTTTTAAAGACAATGTAGCACATAATTAAAGAACTCTTACTTCAAGGTTATAGTTGAATCATCCACTCAGCTCAGATATAGGAAACAGATATATTGTATATCACTCGTCATTCCCGAGCCTTTAATTCTGTGATCATTTTTACAAAGCTTTTACAAGTAAGGGCCAATATCCAGCACTCAGCTCTTCTGCAGATGAATGTGTGCAGTTCAGAGCTGAAGACCCTTAATAATAGATTGCACAATTACTGAATGAAATGAGGGGCATGGCTTTTTAGAGCTGTAGAGGTTTTTTTTTTGCTGTGCTTCATATTTCAGTCAGCCTTAAGGATGAATATGGAATTCATATGAATTCATATGGGTGGTCAGATGAATAGAGTGCAAACCTCCTTGTTTTGCAGATCGCCCACCTGCTCCAGTCAACGTGTCCGTCATGAATCTGAGAGCTGATTCAGCCACAGTGACCTGGGAGGTTCCAGAGGGGGACATCATTATTGGCTTCTCAGTTCTACAGCAGGTAAATACAGTGTGAAATTTCATGCCAACCATCTCTGACCCTCAAGTTTCCTTGGAACATAGATTCTTAAATAATAATAATGTTATTCTTAATAAAACTGATAAATAATTTTGTGATCATTGCCATGAAAATGACACTCACTTATTACTTGATTACAAGATGAAGATGAAAACATGACATGCAGGACATTGTGATTTAAAAGCCATGTGTAAACATAGCTGTTTAATGTAAATTAATGTGTCAGTTACATGATGCTATACATTGTAGTTTGAAATAACATTTACAGCAAAGTAGTACTTTTGGGATTCTTTCATCCTGTCCAAGTTTCACATAATTGGTCTATGAGGCTGCAGTAATATATTACTGCAATATTGGCAGCTCTGTCACGTATGGCCTCGCATTCTTAAAAAAGAAAGATGCCGAAATATCTAAACATCCATATAAGAAAACCAACTCACGTCAAGACACAGAATAAATTAATTTGGGTTTTTTTTTCACTAAATACATTTATTCAGTTATGTAACAATTCATATAACAAACAAGCCAGGATTAAACAATTGCATGATTTACTGAAATCTTCTTTACTGGCAAATGCATTCAGCAGCTAACCAATAACATACTGTATGAAGCAATTTGTCATGTTATGTAACAAAGCTGTCTCCAAATCTGGTAATGGCTTTGCAAATTGGCTTTTTGGATAGTTTTATTCATTGATAAAGTACCTCCATCAATACACTCTGTGCCAAGAGACAGTGAGCTCGAAATGATGTTTCTTTCCCTCATTTTCTCATTTTCAACATCGTGACTTGCTACTGTACCAGTGAATGTAAGGCATTTAGTTAAATGTGCCAATTAACTGAAAGGCCTCATCGTTCTTGTTCGGCTCTTCAGCATATTTCATAGTGCATAGACATCCATTAAGCTGGAAATGTATTTCTGTAAACGGCAGCTGAGTTACTGGATAAAGGTATTTGAATAAAATTATTCAAAAAACTTCCAAAATCTAATAGCCTAGTAGACGTTGATTTCCACATTTCTTTCGCATTTTCCTTAAAGCATTTAAACCTGCAGTAAATGTAGACCCAAATCCCATTTAAAAGTGCACTAACTCTGAGTGAACTCTGCATTTCGTCGTCAATTAAACTGTTCTTGAATCTGATTAAATATTACCTCAGGAGTAAATTAAGCTATAAATTAAATATTAAATTAAGCTATAAATGAAACATTACAAACAAAAAACATAGTCATGTTTCGCTATTCATTAACAATTAATGCTTAGAGACAATTAATGCTTTATGACTTGCAACCATCGAGACACATATTCAGTAAAAGGGCTGTACACACTGCAAGATTTTAATCAAATTATGTTTGTTTTTAACAAAAGCTCTTGAGTGGCATTTGTCAAATTTCACTAGGACGCTGATGATCTAGTGTATAACATCAGAGAACCAGTATTGTATAATGTAATTCAAAGATTTTACCATTTTCCATCATATAATTTTTCAAAATATAATGGGAAGTATATAGAATTATATGTATGGAATTATAAAGAGTTGGTTTTCACTTCATGTCAAAGGTATAATGCATTGTTGCATGTCTGAAAATGGCAACATTTTCTGTCAAATTCAAGAATTTTCCAACTTAATTGTCAAATTTAAGACCAACACCTGATCTCCACACCTTTGTGTACCTCTTGAATATCCCATAATCTGAAATTCCCATGTGACTTTAAGAACTTGTGTCCATTCAGGATTAAAATCATTATTGAGGTTGAGCAGTGGTGTATATATTATAGATCCTTCTGTTTCATATCTGTGTCCAAACAAACAGAGATGTTTTAGATGTTTTTAGAGCATTTTACGCATGCATTTTGGTGCATTAGTTACATGATTGTCTACATTGTAGATTGAAAGAGCAATTCACTTTCAGCAACACAGATATTTTGATATTCTTCCTGTTTGGGCTTCATATAATTGGTTTGTGAGGCTGAGCATGATATTACTTTAATGGCCACCCCCTCTTAAAAAAGGAAATATGCCGAAATATCTGACAGCCCATTTTAAAAAAAGCCAAGTGGCACTTTTTAGGATGCAGATATGAGACTGATCAAGTAGCGAATAATAGAACAGTGATGTTTCAGTTCTTCCCAAAGGTGTTCAGTGGGGTTGAGATCAAGTCTTTGTGCAGGACACTTGAGTTATTCCATGGCAGTCTGGAGCATGTCTGAGTTTTCAGTTCAGGGAAATCTTAAAGTTAAGGCATGCAAGGAGATTGTGGACAGTCATGTGAATATAGTCTTTTTTAATTTTAATAAGAGTAAAGAAAGGGTAATTTAAAGCCCACTGTGTTTACTGTGGTTTCAGAAGCAGGATGGCCACATGCAGCGGTTTATCCGGGAGGTAAACACCACCAGCAGAGCCTGTGTGCTTTGGGACCTGGAGGAGGAGACAGACTACATAGTCCAGGTTCAGTCTATTGGACTGTATGGAGAAAGTCAGGCCAGCAAGCGTATCCATTTCAAAACCCTGAAAAAGTCAGACCGCTTCCCGTCTAACAGCTCAAACCAAGGTACTAAAAACGGTGCCTTAAGATTTGTGTTGTGAATAGTGTCTGTGTTTTTAAATAAATATTCCACATTTGTAGGGTGTGAGACTATTAATCATAGTTACTGTAATTAAACCTTCCCATTATTAAGAACTGTAGTAAGTAGGTTTACATTTAGGATGTGTGTGTATTTTGTATGCAGACCCATGAGACCTCTGCTTTACATCTCAGTCATGGGGCCTGCACAATCTCATTTTTCCTTGCTTCTCCAGCACAATTGATTCACCTTATTAGCTAATTACCAAGCCTTTCATAACTGAATTAAGGGCTCTCTATCGATCATTAGCCAACATTTAGTCTAAATCTGCTCTGCTTATTCTAGTGCATTTTGAAATGAACTCATTAAAATGGAGTGATACAAAATTAATTAGAAAACCTTATTTAGTATCATGTCCAAGTAAGTAGTAAATTGGGCAAGCTCTGTCACAACCCAAACTGAATCCAATGTGAATCATTCAAAGTACTTGCAGAAAGAAGAAACACATTTGTTAGACATTGAGTACTTTACTGATCCTAAGAATTGTCCATGGCATAAATCTTTTTTCAATAAAGTCAATTTTGTTAGATGTATATTGAAGTAAATATTAGGTACGAGCATGTGAGAATCCTCCTACATGCACCAATCTGTCTGTTTCCTTCTCCTGTTTAATTATATATGGAGACATCATGCATGACCACAGGAGTCTATTTCTGTTGCAGTTTCTGATCTGATTTCTGTATCAGATGTATTCTTTCACACAAGCAGTAACATAAATCACTTTCATTTGGAGTCATTTACAAGTGTATATAGCTGTACACTAGTATACTCTAGAGGTATAAGAAATTCTAAATACATTATCTTAATGTGAATTGAAGCTAGCCAGCTAATGTCCATGGAGGAAATGGAGAACACAAGTTGACAACCAGTCAGTGTATAAGATTGGATCTTCATTTGATTTATTTGGTTGTTTAGGGTCAGGCCACTTTTAGAACACAAATTTTGTGAGGGCTGTTTTTATTTCCTCTCCATGGCCAGAATTCCTTACAACAGCTCCATCTAAGTGCATATTTAAGGCTGACTGATGCTGCACATTGGCAATAATTCGCTCTAATAATGTGGTCTTAGTATTAAGAAAGTCCTCGAAAGGAGAGCGAACAGCATGCAAATAGTTTGTGTTTAAATTCAGCTAGACAAAAGCTTATGGCCCTATTTCACTATCATACAATGATGTGGATTTCAATTTTAATTATAATTATAAAACAATATATGAAAGAGGTTTAGTACTGAAATTCATACAGGAATCACATTTCCTGAAACTGTTATTAAAAAGATTACCTTACATTTGTATCTCAAATATTTACTTTGGTGGAGTGGAAGAGTACTACTGTTTTGCACAAAGATTATATTATAAATAATCTAATCAGATATCTGTTTCAAGCATATAAATGGATTTCTTTGTAAATTGTTTATATACTGTAAGTATCTACACAAATTTGGTATTCATAAAAATCAGATCATTTTGGAATTAAAATTTTCACATAAAGCAAACCCAAAATGATCAGCTTCAAATCATACAATTTACAATGAGCTACTGCACTTGAAATATTATAATATTTCAAGTGTTTTAGTTACACACTTTTTTTTTAAACCCAAATATGAAATCTGAAAGAAAAAGAAAAAAGCAAGCCAACATAAATTGATAAATTAAGCTAATCCAATCAGGTAATTAAATTAAAATTGTGTAATATTGTATGCTGTGGGTTCAGTAACTATAATTTTTTCAGGTCCAACCATTTTCTTTACAACTCATATAAATTACATGTAAATCACATTATCTATAATTTGACCCCTTGACTTGTAAAAGGTTGTTACACTGTTAAACAATATATTTTTATCGACTTACACATAAGTTAAAATGCTTCCACTTCTTTCACTGAGAGATTTCCTGCTGTTTACTTGTCATTTCAGCTCTGGGAGTTTTGTAGGTGTCATCAAATCAGCTAGTACCCAGAACATGTACCTAATAATTTACAAAGGATACAGGCATGGAGAACAACAGCATGTCTGAAACTATTGTACATCTGATGACAATTTTATTTTGCTTTAGCTTAGGCAGACACTGACACACAATTTTACTAAAGGATTGATAAATGGGGCCCTGTGGGGGGTTTTTTTGTTTGTTTGTTTGTTTGTTTTTTGGTTGTTTTTAATAAATTTTTATTATGCAAACAGACAATTACAATATTCACAGACGAGAAATTAGATGCAAAATACAAATACAAAGACCAACAAAACAAAACTTGTGTGTGTGTGTGTGTGTGTGTGTGTGTGTGTGTGTGTGTGTGTGTGTGTGTGTGTGTGTGTGTGTGTGTGTGTGTATGTGTGTGTGTAACTGTAAGTGTAACTGGGCGTGGGAGTGGAGATATATGAATAAAGGTCCCTGTGTTTTTGAGTGAAGGTACATTAATATAGTGCTGTACTTTTTTCTTTTACGATCCTCCATGTATTAAAATACTGTTTTAAAGAATAGCAAAGAGAGACATATGCATAGGAAAGATTGACTGATATACAAAAGTCACTGTTGGTAGAGATAACTTTCAATCAGCTTTTATTAGAAGTCCAGCCTTTCAGTATGACCTCTGCTATACAACTATTGATATCAGACAAGATTGGATCGGATGATACAGGTTCTTCACATGAGAAGAGGACAAAACCCCATCAGGCCTCTTTTGTATAACCTTAGCAACAGACATTGCAGAGATTGACCTGATTTGCATGGAGTATTGTATCATTATCGGACATTGGCTGATGCTCAGAGCTCTGACATTTAATTGAAAGAAGTAAAAATGGCACTGGTTCAACATTTCATAACTCAGTAACACAGTGAGCTATAGACTGTAGTGTCACAGTAATTTATGTGCTTTTTGGGCTTTGCAATGATGATGCTTAAAAAATGTTGCAGTTTCTGTTTTCCTGCAGCTAATTTGGGAACAACAAGAAGAGCCAAACATTCATTCAAAATCTGTTGATCTGATAAACATTAGCACCTGATAAGCATTTTAATTAGTTTCATAAGCATTTGATTAGCATTGCAATTAGTTTAATTAGATCAAAATGGGTTACATATCCCTAACTCTGATTTTTTCATAGTCTTGATATGCAAAATATTGAACACATTTCTCATAATTTTTCTTAAATAGCATTTTGTATTCTCACATTCAAATTGAAGAATTTTCTGTAAGTTTCACAATGCACTATATGAAAACATAGTATCATTGCTACCTGTAGTAAGACTGATGATTATTATTTTGGATCCTCTTTGGTGAAACATGTTGCATTGGTCACATTCACATTAAATTCTGTTGCTCTTACATACTATTACTTCAAAGGAAAACTGAAAGCTAGATTAAAAGAAAGGAAGCTCGAACTAATCAAAAATGCCTTCCTGATGCACTATCACGACTGTTAAATTCATTCGCAGCTCTCTGCAATTGTTCATAATACTAGACTTGTATCCACTCTCCCTTGATCCATTAAAAATTCTACCACATCAGAAGTGTTGTATCTGAGCAGAAAACCTTTTCCCCAAGACTTTTCTGGTGATGTGGGTTTGTGATATCTACCGCAATGTCTTTGAAGCATTAGATTTATGCCACCATCATATTTTATATAATTTGGTGTATTTTGTCCTTTCTTTTTTTTTTTTTGGTTGTAGTTTATTTTGTTCTCTCTAGGGCCCCATCAGAGCAAATCCTTGCACAAATCTCAATCTAGTGGAACTAATGAACAGCTGCTTAGCACTGAATAGATGTCAGTAAGCAGCAAGGCGGCATTATGTTGTCTACGACAGCCTACAGTAGTATCATCCAAACACCAAAAGTTACTTTCTAATTGGCTGAGCAGCATCTACCATGCTAACTAAATCCACCACACATTCAGTATAACTCCTTATCTAAGTAAACACCAGCAGAGCGTAAACACCTTTTGCATTTAAAATAGTAAGGAAATTCCTGTGTTTCTAGAGGCATGCTGGAAACCTCCTATTCATCGTTATAAATATTTATCGAAGCAAGCAAGGAGAGAGATGGCTTGGATGACACTCATTCTGACTGTGTATCATTGAAGAACCAGAGTTTTTCAATACTACTCAGTGGTAATTGGAAATGGAGGTGATATAAATGATGAATGGCCTCTCTCAGTAATTGCTCAGGCGAAACCATCTTCCACCCATCCTTTCCTTTTCTTAGTTATGACAGCCAGCACATATGAGCCAGCTACATCTTTATCCACTAAGCAAAGATCAATTGGGAAAAGTGATGCCCTGGACCACTTCCACACAGGTTAAATGTAAGAGGAAGACCATACAATGCTAAAGTCTATTCATTTAGCACAGGATTAATGATTTAGACTGATAGCTGGTTAAGCAAACACTTCGTCCAGGCTCTGGTTGACTGGACAGAATGAGGATGCTGGTGTACTGGTCCAGTGCTGTGCTAAATGATGAAGTCTGACGTAGAAATTTGATCAAGTTTGAGTCTGTATACAAATTATTTATCTGAAACACAAAATAATTACAAATAAAGACAATTATTTTTTTTGCTGGACAACATAGCTTAAAAAAATCTGTTTATTTCTGTATTTATAGATGATCCAACTGTTGAGGGTCTTGACAAATCGAGAAACCTGCAAACAGGAGAGATGATCATCATTGTGGTGGTGCTGCTTATGTGGGCAGGTATGCAGATAAGAGAGTCTCTTAAGAGAGTCTCTATTATTTCTATATTTATAATGGAATAGTGATTTAAATGTTATATACCAAAGAATTATATAAAATATAAAAGTGGAATTATTTAATTTAAAGCAATTTTCTGCTTGACCAATAAAATCGGGATAAACTACATTAGGTTTTATATATATATATATATATATATATATATATATATATATATATATATATATATATATATATATATATATATATAAAACCTAATGTAGTTTATCCCAATTATGATTAATGAAACTGATCAAAATGAAATATTTTCAAATAAATGGATATATATATATATATATTAGTTTTGTTATATATATATATATATATATATATATATATATATATATATATATATATAACAAAACTAATATATATATAAAATTAACTATAATATAATATAATACTAAACAATATTTATTACTACATATATATAATTTACTATTTATAATTAACTATAATTAACTTTGTGCTTGCCTGATATAATACTGGACTATAGTATACTGTATAAAACTATACTATACTGTACTATACTATACTATACTGCACTTTACTGTACTGCAATATACTACATTATACATTATATTACTGTACTGTATTGTACTGTACTATACTGTATATATACAATGTACTATACTTTACTGTACTGCACTATACTACATTATACATTATATTATTATAGTACTGTACTGTACTGTATTGTACTGTACTATACTATACTATACTATACTATACTATACTATACTATACTATACTATTCTATAATTTGTGATGCTAAATCATTAGTACTTCGCAGTATCACAGGAATATTCGATTTGTGAAGCACGAAAAAACTCTGTATGGAAAATTAGTCTTTTGCAGGCACCAGGAACACACACACGTGTGCACACGCACACACACACACACACACACACACACACACACACACACACACACACACACACACACACACACACCGTTCCTAAGGGCAATTTAGAGGCACCAATACAACTATAGCAAGTTTTTAGGAGGTGAGAGGAAACCGGAGAATGTAGAGACTCTAGAAAGACAATGACACAACCAGTTATCAAACCAGCAATCCTGGAGCTGTAAGGTAGCAACACTAGCTGCTGTGCCACTGTGTCAAAAAGGCATTCAGTGTATTGTTTCTTAAGAGCAAGGTTTATCACTGGTGAATTCAGTCCTGCATACTCCTTCTATTAGCTTATTGTTTAACTAGTGGACTATGTGTGCAAGATAGAATTTATAGATTATAGCTTAATGATCTTTCATTAGAAAGCCTATTTTCCTGACAGATGACATGATCCACTGTGCATTACTGTAGTTCAGTAAATCCATACCTTCATAGACTGTTTCATCGTCATTGTGATGGGCACTTACATTACAAATGATTGTCAGGTATGTGCAGGTCTATCTCTCTGAGCCTCACAAGGAAACACAGATTTAGAATTTAGAATGTTGACTACTCTTTTCTCTTTAGCGGTCATCGCACTCTTCTGCCGGCAGTATGACATCATCAAGGACAACGATAACAGTAACAGCAAAGAGAAGGTCAAGCCGTTGTCTGAGAGGAGCACACCAGAGCACCATAGTGGAGGACTGCTCAGGAGCAAAGTGAGGAAACTCTCTCATGTTCTGTTCATGGTGATGTATATATGACACAAGCTACTGTTTTTTTTTTTAGAACAAAACAACACACAAAAAAAAAACTTGCATTAAATGTTTATCTTAAATGATCTTTTTCATTATTAATAATGTTTACAGAAAAAAACACTCATGTGTGGGAATCCTGTTAATAGTGTGTGCAAAATAAGACCTGTTTTAATTAAGCTTTTACCCATTTTTATTCCATAGTGCTGTTGAATTCCTGAATCGGATTTGATGAATTTTCTGCTTTATTGTAACTCATTTACAGAGACTGTGTACAGGTGGTTGCTCGACAATAATCAGAGGCTCAAAATGTAAAAAATTAAATAAATGTTATATAACAAATAACCATGCTTAATCACACGCTGAAACATTGTGAAGGAAGATGTTTGTTTAACATTTAGTTAGCTAAATAGTAGTCAGTAAATGTTCTTGCTCACTTTCCAGTTTGTTAGTAACACAAAAAGGTTTTAGTCAAGTCAAGTCAAGTCAAGTCAAGTAGCTTTTATTGTCATTTCACCCGTATATAGCTGATGCAGAGGAATGAAAAAACTTTTCTTCAGGACCATGGTGCTACATAAAACGACATAAAGCTGCATAAAACAACACAGAGCTAAGGACTTAAATCCCAGCCACATGAAGTGCAACCGAGTGCAACAGTGCGAGACAAAAGGCAGTGCAAATAGACAATACACAAAATAGCGACGAATAGTGTGCATATTGTATATTATAAGTACATAAAAGCACATTGTGCAACTTTATTTGCCATATTCACTAAAGAACTTCCACTAGTTTTTGCCAAGTCTGTCTACAAGTATCAGATGTTGGCTTCTATGACTTATAATGGTTAAAGATGTTATAATTTTCATTATCGACTTAGAGAGAGAGAGAGAGAGAGAGAGAGAGAGAGAGAGAGAGAGAGAGAGAGAGAGAGAGAGAGGGAAAGGGAGAGAAAGAGAGACAGAGAGACAGAGAGAGAGACAGAGAGATTTTTAGATGTTTAATCATTTCACAATTTCACAGGCTATGAAGTGTCTGTCAGTGTCCCTGATTGATGAAATCTACACGTTTCATAAAGATTCAGTGTTTTGCAAGAACTGTGCAATAAAGATGAATACACACAAAGACATGGACTGAAAAACAAAAGTAAAACTGTTCAATATATTAATCTACCAGTTAATTTCATAGATAACAGAAACTCATAGCTAGCAAAAGCTGATGCAATCACCATGCATGTTAAATTATAATGAATGGTTTATGATATTGATGTTTTTGCTTTTTGCTTTAACCCTGGTGTGTGTATTTCTCCCTCGCTATGGTGAGAACAAGATGGGTTTAGCATTGCAAATGTCTCAACATAAAAACTGCAACGATACTGACCTACTTTCAAAATAGATCATGTACCCAGGAGGAGCAAAACCCGACAATAAACCCCTTTGATCTTTCTACCGTTTTCTTCTCCGGCCTCCATTTCTCTGTGGATGACAAATACTTGCTGTTTTCCCTTGTTTAACACTACTGCTGTCCATGTATGTAGTTAATGTAGATCAGTGTGTAATAAATGCATTTAGCCCTGTGATAAATTCTTAAGACATTAGCATCGTGTTGGACATGGTGGCACCAAACCGTTACATTTCAGTGCCTATTTAATTATATACTAATGCAAGTTTTGCTTGTATGCTTCTTTCCATGAGTCTCTGAATTAGAATTTGATGAAATGATGGTGAGTTTAATGAAATTGGTCCTTTAAGTGACATTTCTTGTGTGCTCTGCAGTTTCATCAGTCTGTGGCATCTATCAACATCATAGAGGTCTAATGGGACAAGTGAAGATGTCTGCTCTTCTAACTGTCAACATGATGCTACTATACAGTACATTGCTGTAAACCTTCTCCACCACAGAGTCAGGAAACAATCCATTAATCACACTGGCTGCCACTGAAGCTTGAACTTTTCATCCCACAACTATGAGGGTGCACACTAGATGTTTCTAAAGCAGTCCATTCTTGTATGGCAGCTGTATGTAAAGTGACATACAGCTGTATTAAGAGAGCTCATTCCCTGGTTTCATGTTCATTCAGTGTGATTGCAGTGCACACCTTTCATTCAAGGATCATGGGACTACAATGGATTGTATTTTTGATGTGGTCCAGTAAAAGGCTACTGTAGAACAAGGGGTTTATGGTTCCAGGTGTGTGTGTGTGTGTGTGTTTGCGTCCTGTCATAGACTCTGAAGCCTGTTGAACGAAGCCAAGTGTACACTCTGGGACATAATACAAGCAAGCTTTTGTGTTGTTGTGGCCAAAAATGGAGAAGCTCAAAGAGAGGCTCAGCACATGTGAACATGTTCACATGACAAGTTTTCTTATTTTCTGTGAGAAAATACTTACACAGTAGAAAGAACAGAAGGCCGTGTCACTGTTGGATATCTGATCATTACAACTTGAAAAAAAAAATGCTTTGTTTGCACTTTATGTATGTTTGAATTTTTGGGTAACATTTGACATTAAAGATGCCCATACTGTAACTAGCATCATTTTAGCTTTAGTTAACATCATAAAAATAACATTAATACACAATAAACTAATGTCAAATATGTAATTAATGCCTTTTTTTAAAACAAATACATGAACTGAATTTAGTCGACTATCTTTAGTATAATGCTGGAATGTCATTTATGGTCATTTTTGTGGACTTGTTATATTATTTTTTTTAGTCCAGAGATATTGCAGGTGTATTTAGTTAAAAAATAAAAAAACACACATCATTAACATTTTATTTTAAGGAGCACACATTACCATTTAATTATAGGCATGTATTTTATTCAGCCGAAACCCCAAGTTTGTCACTTGTAAATGGTTTATTCACTAAGAATTAGACTTTATTCATTTACACATGTGTTGGTTAATAAATGGTGAGCTGTTATGTATAAAACAAGCAAACAAAAAACATTATTAATTGTGATATTGTGCAATAAATGATTTGTTAAAAGCTCTGTGATGTCAATTATCAAGCATGAATTAATCCTCTAAATTCATCTCGTATTAGTTTGGAACTGGTGACGTGTTATAACACAGATTACAGAGAGCAACAGTGACCTGCTTTGGGGACATTAGAGAAAAAAAATCACTAATTCTAGGGTTTATTTAGTGTAGAGTTTTAATAGCTAAAAAAAAAATGACAGAAGGATTTTGAGTCTCGTATTAAAAAAAGTATAGTATACTTGTAAATACTGTATTGGTACATGGTGTTTAAAATATAGAGCTTGACATAAGCAGTATCTGAATTTTATTTTAAGGAATTCAGATTGTATAGGAATGTATATGAAACTATAATATGGAACATTATTATTGTTTAATATTCATGCTTGCAGAAGTCTGCAGGAGCTACAGGTGTAGCATTTTGCATTTTGATAGTATACATTATTTATACATTATCATTACAGTTTATTACTAATAACTAATGTGGTTTAGTTATTATAAAAACATAATAATGACCCTAGTTATTAATAGTTCTAAAGTGTTGATGAATAAAGTCTAGTACTTGGTGAGTAAACTATTGTTTAATCCTAGTAGTATCTAATTTGGTCTTTATTGAACAAAGAACAGGACCTACTGTACGTTAGCCCTAGTATTCATCCATCCATGTATACAGATTCCTATATAGTGTCTCTCCCAAGGAACTCGGGGCACAAGATGAGGGAAATGCTGGACAGGGTGACAATCACACACACACACACACACACACACACACACACACACACACACACACACACACACACACACACACACACACACACACACAAACACAATTTAGAAATGCCAGTAGATTACAATCCATGTCTTTAGACTAAACTAGTGAAGGAAACTGGAGAAACCAGAAGAAACCCCAAAACACTGAGAGAACATACACACTCATGTAATTCAAACCCTCCAACCTGGAGGTACGAGGCAAACTATTAAGCCACCAAATCAACTCGGAAACCCCCTGAATGTGTTCCTTAAAATATAATCTTACTAATTCATTACTTGATATGATTTAGTTTAGTTGCTTAAATAACATTATTTATAGTTTATAAATGCTGACGTTTTTGTTAACGTTAAACTGTGTAGTGAATGTTACTAAAGGGAATCTAAATAGGAATCATTACTCATCATTGCAACTTTTTTGTCAGTGCTAATGACCTGGTTTTTCACATACACATTTAAAATTTGGGTTATATCGGTAGGACTATGTATGAGAATGTTTCAGTGTTTTATGCCTTTAACTACAGTTGATTATGTACTGAGGTAATATGACATTAATATTAGTTAGGATGCATGTTAGTCATTGGCTTGTATATTTCGTTGAATACTTACTGCTCATTTTGTACGACAAAACAGTAAACAGAAACAGCATTTCTGTCACTTCCGCGGTACCTGTGCAAAGTTTACATTATTCAACTCATTGACATTATTATTATCCAGCAATAAATACATGTACAACTTTTTCTAAAAAATAAAAACTCAATTCAAGGTTCTACTGAATATTCTTTTTAATTTGTTGCTATTTTGCTATCTTTTGTTTCTCTACATGATCAGCTACAATAAATGTTAGTAATAAAAGCAACATTTTAATAAATAAAATAAAAGTTACAAATGTTATAAATAAATGTTCATCGATGTCATTGAATATAGTACAACAAATTAATTTAAACTGAGTAATATTCAAAAACAAATACTGAATCTTATTCCTCACTTTATTGCGATCAGCATGAGGCATGAGAAATACTCTAAACACTAAATGGCATCGAGGTACAGCCAGAGGAACTAAACCTGAGGACTTGATGCCTGTTTTTTTTTTGCGGTCGATGCGATCAGTAAAAAAATAATGAAAAGGCAACATGATATAAAATGTATAAATGTGTGTGTGTAAGATGTTTTCCCGTTTATGCCATTCAAAATATGCTGTGATATAAATAATTGCCGCAGCCTCATATTTTCACTTGTAAGGAGTTTTCGCAGTGATACCATAGAAAAAACATTTTTGCTTCCCCAAAGACCCTTTCATTAATTGATCTTTAAAATAACTATTTTTTTTCTTAGTGCCATTAAAAACATTTATAGCCTTATGTGCTAATGGAACGGTTCTGTGGATGTTACAGGTTCTTCATTTTATGCCTTAAACCGCTCCCACATAATTTTTTTTGGATAACTGTATGAACAAGCAGGTGTACCTAATAAAACGGACAGTGGACATATATACATGCTATAGATAAATTTCTAATGGCAGAGGGTGAAATAGATTGTTTCACTCATAAAGAATAATAATAAATAAACCAAGACCAATTCCGTCTTAAATAATAGTGACAAAATTCAAAGACAGCATGTTGTACTGGCTGGAGGTAATGAAATGAAGTGTGTTGTTTGTACCAGCTGCATGGCATTGTGGGAAACTTTTCTTGAAGTGCTAAATTGTTTCAACAGCAGAAGTGCACTGCAGGTGACCAACAAGAGTCAGTAAAGATCATACAGTGTGACACCGTCATAAATCTCTCCACCAATTATCACTGCAGCCATCTGGGGAAACATATTCGAGAGCGCACATCAGAAACAAGAAGGATGACTTCACATCTGTTTTGTGAAGGAACTTCTGCTCTCAAAAGTTCTGCTTTGATTATTTTCCATGCTTTCAGAGATCATGAGTATGTGGTCATGAGCTTAGTGGTCAAAATGTTGGACTACCACAATTGCAAGGTTATGAGTTTAAACCCCAGGTCCAACAAGCATCCACTGCTGGGCCTGTGAGCAAGCCTCTCAACCCTTAATTGTGCATTAATTAATCAATGCATTAACTGGATTAAGGAGAAATGCTCTAAACATGTTTCTTTCATTTTCAACAAGATTCTGGTGATATAGTAGTTTCAATACTTTTATTACTTTATTGATTAAATATCATATACAACTAAATACATCATATTGTGTTTGTGTAAATTTAAACTTTGCATAGTTTTTTTTTTTTAAGAAATAGCACCAGCAAATAAATGAACCAACAAATGAAAGAAAAAAGAATTTTTTGCTCTCCAGCATGTATGAATCATCACAGGTTCTTGTATTAGACTGAATGTGTCATATACACATAAATAGGATGAACAGAAATGAAATGTCCTTCATGTATTGTATTTTTTCTGTAGACATGCAGGACTTTGCCCTGACATGGTGCATGCAGGCTGATGGAGCATAAACATCTTCATTTACACAAAATGAGCTGAAATAAATTGCCATAGAAACCATTACAATGTGCAAGCGAGTTTTAAACATCCTATACGAGACAGTCAAATATATTAAAAAGGTTCCATGTTAAACATGTACAAGAGGTGACATAACACCTAGAACATAACATAACACCTAGTTTGACCTTTGGTACTTCATCTGAAAACAGGAGAAATATTCACCTTTACTGTGCTTCTGTTATAGTTTGACCTTGGAAGAAAAAGAACAGGAAAGCAGGGATGAATGAAGTGCTTTCACTGTGAGCTCAGCAGATGGATTTCACATCAATTGCTTTCGGGTGAAAACGCAGAAAATGTACCAGATGTGCAGAAAAACGTGACTTATTGTACACACTTATTGAGAGCACAAGATTAGCAGGTGTGAAACTGTTAAATGGCAACATATCCCTCTTACATAACGAATATGTAATGATACAGTGCATAATTCTTTTAAATGAAAATAAAAAGCAAGTCATTATATCAATTACACATAACTATAGAAATCTACATACGGTAAGTAAATGACAAAAAAAACAAACAGAATAAATATCACAAAAAAAATTCCAGACACTGTAAATAATATGTTTAATTATATTGCTGCTAGAATTATATATAAATCCATAGAACAGTTATGAAAACATGGATGACAATAATAATCATTTCTGGAGGTTTGTCAGAAGATAAATGCTAAAAGAAATGACAGCATCAGTTACCCTGATATTCTTATAAGAAAAATCTGTCATTACCAGTAGCACTATGTCTCAGGGACGGGGAAATGGGCAGAATCCAGTTTAAACACAGTGTTAATAATCATCTCTAAGGCTCGTGTATGGCTAGGGGATTACGATTGTGATATAACATCAGGATAAACTAGTCTGAGTATTGCATGTGCATCATCATCAGTACTGGCAGTGCTTTTATTACTTGATTGTTACTCTTTCTTACAGGTAACTGAGAAGACATTAAACTTGTGTACTGAGGGATTTATTTTCTCTAGTTAATCACTTACATTTTTGCAAAAATCACCAAGGAAAGAAAAATCTAAACTCACAGTACGGCTTCACTGTTCTTAATGGTGCTTCAACAAAACTAAATGTTACGATACAATCTGTGTATCACAAAAATGTCTAGGTATCGAGGTAAGGATGTTTTTTTTTTCACATATGACCCAGACTTCGGTTTTTGAAATCTTCTGGTCTTTAAAAATACCAGAATTGATCTGTGTCTCCATACGTGATCACTCAACTACCTTTAATGACCTTTTTATTAGTATAATCTTAAATCAGAGATGCTTTATTTATTTACTGTAAATTAAAGAGCATTCGTTGACTATTTTTGTTGGTTGCACAATGTCATAAATATATACGTCAATTTTTCATATGGTGAAAATGTATTCTCTATTATTATCTAAAAATGTCATCACACCTTTAGTTGCGGTATAATTCATGTTTTTTGTATTAAAATGTGGATAATACATTTCTTTATAAATGTTCTATATGTAAATTTTTTGAAGCTGGTCACATATAAAGTCTGCTGGTGAACAAAACACCAGCAAATCTGTAAACTTTCAACACGGAGTGAACGGCTTTATATGAACGACTGCAATTCCAGTAAACCAGATTTTGCAAAAACAATGCAAAATCTGGTTTAGTTAAACAGCTCTGCAGCCTTTTCTCTCTTTATTTGCTGTAAAAACACAAATTTCATTAGAAAATAGCTAATTAAATATGCAGGGCTTTCTTGTTGCTGTCATTTGGTATTATGTGCTTACAGTGCATGACGAACCTTTTACACTGATAGATAATGATAGCGTTCTTTTTGTCAGTGTTTGTGTGTGTGTTTAATCTGTCTCTTGACTGCTGAGAGACATGAAGTTCTCCTCCAGTGAGCTCACAGCTGCATCCTCAAACACTGCTCTGAAGCAGGGATCTGACGGTCTGACTCTGATAGTGAAGAGAAAAGCAACCAAAAAAAAAAAAAATGTGCAAATGAATAAATACTGCATTCAATTTGTGAAAACAACTTACATGAATAGTCATTAGAGTGCTTATGAAGTTCCCAGAATTCAAAAGTTGTTTAGAAATAACAGTAATAACACTCAACAATGTCAGCTAAATGAAAGCTGATTATTATTATTCCTAAATCTATTCTACAATAGATAGATTGATATTAATAAGAAAATAGAAGGAGTGACAATGAGAATCAGTGTGCACCCATCCATCCTCTGTAGCGCTTTATCCTACACAGAGTTGTGAGGAATCTATCACACCCTGGATGAGATGGCAACCCATTGCAGGGCACAATCACACACACTGCAAAGACTCCTTACAGCTTAACATTGGGTGGAGGATAAAAGTTCCACAGCAACATCTTGGTGGTTATTCCACCATGTTTATATCTGACATCAGTAGCATCAGATAACAAATCTGGTCAGCCTCTCGGAGCAGGCATGCACTGTTGATCTGACTCAAAACAAGCTAAATGGGACTGAATAATGACGTGCAACCTGTCGCATTGAAAGGACTTTTTACCACAGTGATGGTCACAAGCGAATGCAATAACTTATCTACAGGAGGAAATCTTCAGAAACAGACAGCAGCGGGAGTTAAAAAAAAAAAAAAAAGCTCACCACCATCTCCACCATTCTCACACTTATGCATACATAAAATATATACTTACATACAACCCCCCTCATTACCTGACTTACCTGTCTCCGTCACCTCCACCCCCATACTGCTGCATGACAAAGACAAGTGACAAAGACAGCATGTTAATCCATGACATATTAGGCCATAATTACATCACATAATGTCTTAGTTTAAGCTCTCATCTCTTACATATTTAAGTTATTAAGAATATAAAAGTCACCGAAATGATGCTTTGGATCATTGAATGCTTTTCTAACAGCATCACAACAAGTATATTTATGATAGCTGCCTATGTACAGCTAGATAATTTGTACTGGTCTCATTCGAAGAGATTTATGTCGGTAGGATTTTTTTTACGTCAGTGATCCTGACCACATTCCTCGATACATTACAGTAATAACAGTGGGATCTTGTTGCCAGAGTGAGGAGGATGGTTTAAATCTGCTAGACAAGCAAGCATATTAATGTACTGGCATGACACCAGTGTTGACTGCTTACGTCAGCAGCAGCGAACAATATTAAATCACTCTGATCAATTACACAGAGTTTCTGTTTGCTCGAGAGGATCCTGTGTTTTAGCTTTGTGTGCTCAGCCTGTCAAATATCTAATCTCTAATTAGACTGTGTTTACTTTCCAGGTCCATAAGCTGAGCTCCCTGTGCTCTTGTTCCTCCAACTGTGTTAAGGTATGCTGGAACATATCTAATCTTTATATGATGACAAAAGAACCAAAATATAAATAGCTAAAGCTTGAATTGTCTTTATACCATTTGTGAATTCTCCGTTTGAATTTTTGACACCTGTCCAGCTCGGATAATAAACATTAATTCTATACATTTGTCAAAGAAAAGAGATGCAAACTTTATACTAATGTTTATGTGAACTATATTGTATAGACACATATACATTATATATAGCATGCTTATATATATATATATATATATATATATATATATATATATATATATATATATATATATATATATATATATACACACACACACACACACACACACACACACACACACACACACACACACACACACACACACACACACACACTGTATAGCAGCACAGCTCAGACACTTATAGTAATATAAGTTCAGTCTAACATGTTATCAGTTTAATAGTCACAGTCTGTTCATGATCATTTGTATGGAGGACAAACCACATTAAACTAAACTTTTGGTTAAAAGAATGTAGAATTGCCAGTATGGTATGACAAACCCTTAACACAATGACATGGTCGTGGAAGGAAATTTTCTGTGTCACATGTAAATCTATGTGTATCGAGAACGATGGTTTATAAAATTACCTAAAACTTACATTCTTTATCTTAAAACATATTAATTATTGTTTAGCTCTTTGGCTTAATATACATTGTATGGTTAGAAGTATATGGACACCACACGTATGTGGGCCATCCCCAAACTGCTGACACAAAAAAACACACAATTGTCTGTTTCCCTTTACTGGAACTAAAAGGCACAAGTCTGATTTGGTAACAATGACCATGTACACAACTCTTGGTCCAGGAAAACCAACATTGGCAACGTTGAAGTGGAAGAACTCGAGTGTCCTTCATAAAGTCCTGACCTCAACCACAATGAACACCATTGGAATGATCTGGAACACAGTCTCCACAGACATGCATGGTAGGTTGATTGGCATCTCTGGAAAATTGTCCGTAGTGTGCGAGTGCGTGAGTGAATGAGAGTGGGTATGTGCCCTGCGATGGGTTGGCACTCTGTCCAGGGTGTATCCTGCCTCGATGCCCGATGACGCCTGAGATGGGCACAGGCTCCCCGTGACCCGAGGTAGTTTGGATAAGCGGTAGAAAATGAATGAATGAATGAATGAGTAATCAATAATTACAGTGAAGGCTTTGTGCTGATGGATCCTATAATTTATATCAAGCCTTTCTTATAAAACTACAACAACAGTTCATCTAAATGACTTCCTAAGGAGATCTGACATCCATTTTTTTCTGTAAAACAATTCATTCAATTTTCATGATCTAAAAAAACCTAACCTAACCTAACCTTTTTGAAAAGAACGTATGTACTTTGGTGGAAGACAGACAGGAATAAACTTTATGTATTTCTTCACAATCTGTAGTTTCCCACAGCAAAGGGTTATGCAAACTGTTAAAACACACTTCAGGCAACTTTTAGCAGAAACAAACTGAATGCATTGTGTGATGGATTACTGCATATCTTTTTTTTTTTTTTGCCCCATAGGGATCCTCAAACTCCCCCTGTAAGATTAGTATCTTATTTCACCACTGCAATGGGAAAAAGTATAAATGTGGTTAGTATATTCGAGCCGGCAGGTGCAGCATACATGGATATGAGTCGTCACATGAAGCACTTCTCTGAAAATTCTCTATGAATAAACCTCAGAAAACCAGTTCAGTGAAAGAACTTTTTTTTTTTCCTGTTCAAATGACTGCACACAGGAACTGTTTTTAAAAAGTCATGAAAAGACATCTGTTAAATTATCATGTTAATTCATCAGCTTTATAAATGAAAGGGCATAAAATGATGTGACAGCATCAGTCTATTAGTTTATTGACATCATGCACCTGCTTCATATAAAAAAATACAAAGAATACAATACAGCACTTTGCAACATGCCTGACTTTGGAATGTGTTTCTCATTTATTCTAAAGTATTGATTTTTCCAGAAGGGGAAATTGCTATTTTGCCTGTTGGCGTGTGCTCAGTAGTAATAGCTACCATCAGGAAAGTAAACGTGTCTTTGCTATTTTGCTTACTTTCACACTCAGGCACCTTCAGCAGTTCGACATGAGCAGCAAACAGCTTGATACAATTACGGTGCCTCATGTTCCTTCGCTTTATGTGCCAAGGATACTCCACATTTGCAAGAAAATATTGTGGGGAAAAAAATCTGTAGGCTTGTCAAATTCACCCCATATATTTTTTTTCATTCAAAGCTACTGATGATTTGCATTGGTATGCTGAAACATTGAGACGTTCTTCTTGTCCAATGCTTAAAATGAAATCAGGATTCACTTCTGGGGTTCATACTGTGTCGTGTGATGCACATCAAGCTCAGACAGAACCAGTTAAGGGAGAAAATAAGACACTATAGCCCAACAGTCTTTGCTACTAAACAAGAACTGCACACATTCAAGGTAAGCTGTAAGCCAGTTTATGCATAACATTATTAAAAAAAAATAATAATGAATGAATTAATTAAATATTCGGAATATCACAATTTTTTTTGTGAACTGTGCTGCACTTGGAATGCTCTCAAACTTAAACGTGTGCGCAATAATAATAAGCTTTTGGATTAGCCTTGCATTTGTATGCAAAACCCTTTCAGCCCGTGCAGCACAGAAGCTGATCAAGAACACTAATCAGCACATGCACTGGTTTTGATAGGAATTTTAAAAATAAAAATGTTAAGTTTATGTTCATACATCAATTGCATTAAGATTTTAAAATGCTAAATATGTGCCTACCATTAATATATAATATATGTGTAAAGATTACAGTCTGTATTGCAGTCATTGTATAGAAAACTCTCCCGAATACTGGGAAAATGAATTAATAAACCTACCTTGAGTATGTGTTGAGGCTGTCTTCTTCCATATCCTAAAAAACATTATTGAGATTCATAAAAAAAATTTTCAATGACAAATCTAGGCTCTGAATGTAACACTAAAATTTGATGTCAGCCAAAAAAATAAGTAAATTAAAAAAAATGTCTGTTTAATTATTTAGGATCAGTCTTATATTTGACTGTTGCGTGCACATTATCCATAGTTTTACAGACTGAAGACTGGATGTATTGTAAACAAGATCCTGTCTTTTCGATGAAAATACAGTAATTGAATCATGATAAAAAGATTCAATTAACAGAGAGTCTATCAGGGAGAAGAGCTGAAGTAACTGATCGATGTAATCTTAAAGAGTGATTATATTGCAGCCTGTGCCCCAAGCCCGACTGTCCTTCATTTATTTATGAAAAGGTCATACCATCAATAGTAAAAGCTTTAGATTAGAGACTATTGTACATTGCAATTTCTAGAATGGCCTTGTGCCTGGTTTCCCTGTGGTCTCTATAGAGAAGTGGGACTTTCCTCATTAAACATCCACAGGGAAATGTGTGCTCTCATTTTCATAAGCAGGGTTAGTCTATTGTAAATGCCAACATCCAGTACTGATCCTCCTTACTGAATTAAAGAAATAATTAAGATGATTATTGCATCAAATTGAATAGAAATAGAATTAACCGAAACATTCCTTATTATTCTTATTATTCAAGTATTTATGTCTGTTAAGAAAGAGTCTTTTTTTTTTTTTTTTTTTTAATTACTGGACTCTTTTTTTAATTATTATATCTGTGGTCTATTATGTTATCTTTAAAAGGTCAGTTTATGCAACATTGAAAGGGAAAGCATGAAATGTCACGATGCATTAGGGAGTCTGTGTTGGTGCATTAGGGAGTCTGTGTTGGTTTTTAGATAATGGATTTTAAAGCTTATGATATAAGTCTGAAAATTGAAAATTCCTGTTTTTCTGTATACCTTCACAACTACTAAGAAATGTACAAATATTTTCTGATTTTTTTTATGTAATTTATATATTTATTAATGTTATTAATAGCCTCAAGGATATTAATAGTACTTTTTTATTTTTAAAAAATATACTGAATTATAGTATAGTAATCACTACCATGCCCAATATTTTGTTGCAGGTTTTAATTAAACTAATAATATGTCAATATGTAGGGCACCTCAGGGTGAGTGTATAATCTTACACCTGAGTAGTTCAGGTCTCCACCTAGTGGTTTAAATATATAGTCTAAAAAATCCCAAGCGGAATGTAAAGAGACTCACCACCACCTAGTGGGAAAGACCTGCCAAAACCCATCTACTGTTTTCAACAAAAAAAAATGAAAAATATAACAAATATGTGCACTGTTCACAAAATATGGATGTAAATAAACTTCTAATTAAAGCTGGAAGTTTGAGTTTAAAAAAATCATTATATAAGAGCCACAAATGAGAGGTAACTGTGGCCAAAAAGGGAGGCATTTCCTAATTTTTTTGGTGGCCCAATGTGTGGCTAGAATGTGATCCTCACACCATTACACCACCATGACCTTTGACCCATGGCAAGTACGGGTCCAATAGATTTATGTCATTGATGCCACATTTTGGCAGTACCATCTGCATGTCAGAACAGACATCAAGACTCATGTATCATCAGATTCTGTCTCAAGGTTTGATGTCAAGAATTCTAAGCTGCATTTCTACTCACCACTGTTGTGATTTTAGAGAGTATTTGAGTTAGTCTAGCTTTTCTTTTGGATAATTGCATAAATGAGAAAGGATACAGGTTTTTGTATAGTGAGTGTATATACTTATTATTAACATCATTAATACTTTCTCCATATTGATTATCTTATTAGAGTTGTAAGGTGTCCTACCCAGGAATCATGCTTGACTGGCCGTCTCCTGGTAGGCTGGCTGCGTGGGGCTAGTGAAACGATGGAAGAGGAGAGGAAAGGCTTCTGTAGTTTGTGCTCCATCAGAGTCTGGGATTTTTCAGTCCCTGTCTCATACACACACACACACACACACACACACACGCACACGCACACGCACACGCACACACACACACACACACACACACCATTAAAATAAACCAGCTCTTTCTACCCTATCCTCCACCATAACTATATTTCATAGATCATTTCACAACTGAAACAGGAGCTGTATGTTACCTGAAGCAGAGTGAGATTTTGATTCCACATGAACATCGCTGTCTGAACAGGAACAGCATGTACGAGCCTTCTTACTTTTGTCTGAACAGATTTTCAAAATGTTAGGCCTGAGGATACTTACTACTGTTCAGAATTAATGTACATCACAGACCTTGTTACATAAGTCATAGCAATTAATGAAAAAGATTTTTACTCTTATTTCCAGCACGGTGGTCTGTCAGTGTGCTACAAGAGACCATGATGCAATTATGGTTAATTATGGTCTTTGTCCTTACCTTCTTGGGCAATTTCCCAGAAGTCCAAAGCAACTTTAAAAGCCTGTGCTACTGTAAGTGTGACTGCCTGGGCCTGAAGGAGACACAACAAGGCGAGGTGACAAATGGCTCTTCACATGAGAGTGCATGAGAAATAAGCGCATATACAGACAATATTGTGAGAGAGAAACAACAGAAAAATAAAAAGGATTTTTTATGTTTATGTACACAACTTAAGAACAAAAAAAGTTTAACAAAAATAGAATCAATAAATAGTTTGCAGTTTCCCAGATTCCTGTTTGGGGAAAAAAAGAAAAATGTACCTTTTACAATTTATATACAAGACAACTAGAATTGCAAAAAAGTTTAAATATAAATAGAATGTAGTATTAGATCATTTTTAGCAACACAATTATAATAATAATAAAATAAGTTTGGAAAGAGTTGGTACAGTATATGTTTTTTGTTTCTTATTACAATTCTTACATTAAAGAGTACAAATTTGCATGTACAGTATAGGCTGATGTGTTTACAAACAATAATAATATATTGGGTAATTTACAAACAATATGTATAGAATTGATTTTGTTTTAACTTGTTAATTTTTGCTCTCAAACACATTCATCTGAGACACAGACTCACAATTTTCTTCTTTTGGCAGAGGAAGGCATGGCACTCCAGAGTTTCACTGAACTCACTCTGTGAGATGTAGGCAAAGACTTTATCCTGAGTTTTATCAGCTGTGCAGTAGGAGATTCTACAGAGAAAAGCAATAACATTTATTATTTAGCATGTATTAAGAAAACTAACAATGGGAGTAGAGAAAGTATATTTCAGATCCTTCTGAAAGAAAAAGTGATGTTTGAATGCTGTGAAATAAATAAATCAGAAGGCCTGTCTTAAAATAAACAAGTAAATAAGTAAGTAAACAAATACATACATTATATACATACATACATGCATACATACATACACGCATACTGTAGGACACTTAGAGGGATGGGACACGGAAGAACAGGCATAGAGACGGGATTAAAGCAAGCAAGGTCGTGGTTTTATTTTTCCTCTCAGAGTGGTGCAATTTTAATGCAGCAAAAAGTCAATGAGAAAGTGAAAATAACCAGCTCCTTCCTTTAAGGCGCTTGGGAAGAGATCCCTGCTCCAACTCCAGACATCCAGAGTGGGGGCGGCTGTGACTAGGTGAAGCAGTCCTTCTCCAGGAGCGTAGCAAGGTACGCGGTGGTGCAGCCAGAGAGGGCCGAGCGACATCCACGGCGGCACGGCCAGAGAGGGCTGAGCTACGTCCACGGCGGCGCAGCCAGAGAGAGCTGAGCTACGTCCACGGCGGTGCAGCCAGAGAGGGCCGAGCTACATCCACAGCCGAGCAGCAGAGCCAAGCGACGTCCACAGCCGAGCAGCCGGGCCAAGCGACGTCCACAGCCGAGCAGCAGGGCCAAGCGACGTCCACAGCCGAGCAGCCGGAGTGCAACCCCCGACAAACCATGGGTTGGTCCGCGTATCAAAACCCAGAATGGGAGGGAGGGTAGGGAAAAATCTCCACCACTCTGGAGCGGCGGCCATCTTGCGAGCGTGCTCTGGGACAGCGGCCATCTTGCGAGCGGGCTCCGAGATGCAGCTGCAGTTCTCCAGGACAAGAGAGCAAAACAAACGTGCAGGAAGTTTCTGCAGACAGGTCAGTGTGTATTTGGCCCCATGCAGATGCCGGTACTCACATATGTCTGAACAGGATATGAAGAATTTGGAGCAACATATTAATGAAGAAAAACTGCACGAGGTACCCTCCATTAAACCTTCACTAGAGGAGTGGCTTTCCAGGAGAGAGAAAAGGGCAGCTCTGTCATCAGGAAGTGTATTAAAACTGGAAGAAGTTTCAAAAATTCAGCGGCAGTTATTGAAGCTGTTTGAATTACTGACAATATTTCTGTTTTCTTTTTTTTGTTAGCTTTTTAATTAGGTTTTCTGCTGTAGTTTAACTCTTTTGGTCTAGGAATCATGTCGTTTTCAAGGGTTCCATTGAAAACATTAGAAGAGTGCCTACATGAAGAGACTAAAGCTCACAATAAGACGCTGGAGAAAGAATTGGATAAGCTGCATGCTGTTACACAGGAGCTGGCCAAAAGGGTCAAGAGTGTCACAGAGGCATTCCGGGACATGGTTGAGCATACTGCTGATGGGGTCTGGTCTGCAAAACACGTTGTAAGACCTGCCCCATTATAGATCCGGGAGCTTCCTCCATGTCAAGTGCCTGCATTCTCCACCAGTGTAGGGCACTTCAATAAAGGGTCAGCTTTTCGGCGGGAATTCTGCCGCCCCGCCTTGCACGCTGATCCAGCTGCGCTGATTTGGGTGCTGAATCCTTTTTAGCGTTTCGTCAGCGGTGCTGTCCACGGTGCTGTCCACGGTGCTGTCCACGGTGCTGAATAGCCTCCTTTTTAGCGCTTTTGTAGCCTTTCGGGGGCGAGGAGCGGTATTTTAGCTGCGTGGGACAGCGGTGCATGCGCCGCCTTCACAATACATACATGCATACATACATACATACAGTCAGGTCCATAAATATTGGGACATCGACAATTCTAACATTTTGGCTCTATACAACACCACAATGGATTTGAAATGAAAGGAACAAGTTGTGCTTTAACTGCAGACTGTCAGCTTTAATTTGAGGGCATTTACATCCAAATCAGGTGAACGGTGTAGGAATTACAACAGTTTGCATATGTGCCTCTCACCACTTGTTAAGGGACCAAAAGTAATGGGACAGAATAATAATCATAAATCAAACTTTCACTTTTTTAATACTTGGTTGCAAATCCTTTACAGTCAATTACAGCCTGAAGTCTGGAACGCATAGACATCACCAGAAGCTGGGTTTCATCCCTGGTGATGCTCTGCCAGGAATCTACTGCAACTGTCTTCAGTTCCTGCTTGTTCTTGGGGAATTTTCCCTTCAGTTTTGTCTTCAGCAAGTGAAATGCATGCTCAATCGGATTCAGGTCAGGTGATTGACTTGGCCATTGCATAACATTCCACTTTTTTCCCTTAAAAAACTCTTTGGTTGCTTTTGCAGTATGCTTTGGGTCATTGTTCATTGTACAGGACCTGACTGTACATACATACATACATACATACATACATACATACATACATACATACATACATACATACATACATACATGCATACACGCATACATACATACATACATACATACATACATACATACATACATACATACATACATACATACATACATACATGCATACACGCATACATACATACATACATACATACATACATACATACATACATACATACACGCATACATACATACATACACGCATACATACATACATACACGCATACATACATACATACACGCATACATACATATATGCATGCATACATACATACACGCATACATACATACATGCATACATACATACATACATACATACATACATACATACATACATACATACATACATACATACATATATACATACATACATGCATACATACATACATATATACATACATACATGCATACATACATACATACATACATACATACATACATACATACATACATACATACACGCATACATACATATATACATACATACATGCATACATACATACATACATACATACATACATACATACATACATACATACATACATACATACACGCATACATACATATATACATACATACATGCATACATACATACATACATACATACATACATACATACATACACGCATACATACATACACGCATACATACATACATACATACATACATACATACATACATACATACATACATACATACATACATACATGCATACATACATACATGCATACACGCATACATACATACATACATACATACACGCATACATACATACATACATACATGCATACACGCATACCTACATACACGCATACATACATACATACACGCATACATACATATATACATACATACACGCATACATACATACATACATACACGCATACATACATACATACATGCATACACGCATACCTACATACACGCATACATACATACATACACGCATACATACATATATGCATGCATACATACATACATACAAACATACATACACGCATACATACATATATACATACATACATGCATACACACATACATACATACATACATACATACATACATACATACATACATACATACATACATACACGCATACATACATACATACATACATACATACATACATACATACATACATACATACATACACGCATACATACATACATACACGCATACATACATACATACATACATACACATACATACATACATACATACACGCATACATACATACATACATACATACATACATACATACATACATGCATACATACATACATACATACACGCATACATACATATATACATACATACATACATACATACATACACGCATACATACATATATACATACATACATACATACATACATACATACATACATACATACATACACGCATACATACATACATACACGCATACATACATATATACATACATACATACATACATACATACATACATACATACATACACGCATACATACATACATACACGCATACATACATACATACATACACGCATACATACATACATACATACATACATACACGCATACATACATACATACACGCATACATACATATATACATACATACATACATACATATATACACATATATACATACATACTTACACACATACATACATACATACATACATACATACATACATAGATACACACATACATACATATACATACATGCATACACACATAGATACACACATACATACATATACATACATACACACATACACACATACATACTGTACATACATACATACATACATACATACATACATTACAACATCAAATTGCATCTTGTTGCACGTCTCGTCTTCTTACAGCGTATAAGAGCAGAGGTTCTGCAGCATGGGCAGATAAGTCGATTTCTCTATTTTTTGTAATGAGATGAATGATATATCAATAAGAAGCTTTGTGTTTTAAAGTAACTCTAAACCATGCAATATAATCCACAGAAGATAAAATGAGTCTTCCCTAAACTATTACCACAACGTTGGAAGCAAACAATTTGTCATGGGAAAGTCTGGCTGAGCCTTGTGCTAACGCTAGAGAGAGACAAAGAGTAACCAAAGGCATTGACAGAGCAGATCCTGTTACCAGAGGGAGCCAGAGAGCAAGCAAGGTCTTATTTATAATCGGTGGTCTGTTTCAGAGTCTGTTTAAAAGAGCTTTCGGGATTAAAAACCTGTACCAACATTACAATGCCAATATCTGCAAAGTCAGGATTCATGAACACATGGTGTTTCAAGAGGCACAGAGCCCTGACCTCAACCACACTGAATGCTGCAGCAGCCCAGGCCTCCTTGCTTGATATCAATGTCTGAGCTCAGTAAAGCTTTTATGGCTGAATGGACAAATCCCCACAGTCATGCTCCACAATTTAAAACGAAAGCTTTTTTTAGCAGAATGTACTTTATTGTAACAGAAAAAAGGGACTAAATCTGAAACAGGATGTTCAACAAGCACACATGGATGTGATGGTCAGTTTTCCACATACGTTTAGAATTATAGTGAATAAGAATTTTCAAGCTTCCATTCTTGTCTTTATTCCAACTTGACTGCAATTAAAATATGAAGCTGGATTAAGTCTTTGGGGTGTTGATATGATCGATTAAGAAAACGCTCAGTATTGGGTAAAATAGATATAAATAATGTATTTGTGGTTGATTAAATTGTGTATGGGAGAAATCTACACTTTAATTGATTAAACTCTTTATTTAAAATGACTTCCTGTATCACTGGTGTAAAAATGAGGGGAGACAGAGACCAAATTCGCCTTAGTCATTTATGCCCGATGATGTCCATAATCATTTAAGGGAGGAAAAAATGAATAATTATAATGTAATTTCTGTCTGGAATAGGATGCAAGTGTATCGCTCATATACACAGTGAAGACAACTGGAAAAATACAAATATTTTGGGGTTACCAAGTCTCAATGGAGGTAATTTGCCAGAAGAAAATGTTTTTTTCAGCACCTGGAGCTCGCTGGACACTACAAGAATTTTGACGAATAGAGTTCAATGGACAGATAAAACAAAAATATAGATCTAGTTTATTTTCTTTTTCTTTCCTTTTTTTTACCTCAAACACAAGGTGCCATAAAAGCAAGGATGGTTATACATGAAAGAACCCCACTGTTATGTATGGTGTAGGATCTGTGTTGATTTTTCTAATCTCACTCAGGCTCACTTAGATCCAGCTCTCACTATGGACAAGATATTTTAACCATGCTGTGTTCTTACTGAGACCCGACCTAAATAGCAATGCCCAAGACACCTCCTTAATCTTTCTCATGCTCTCTCCTTCTCTTTCTCCCTCACTCTTTTTTGATCTAATGATGTGCATGGCAAGTTGTTATTTATCCTCCTCAATAATGCAGTCCTGAATTTAATTATAAACAAATTTAATTATAAACTGGCCTAAATAAAGTTTCTCCGCCTAACTAACAAGGAGGAGGAGTATGAAAAAGTCTGCTGGAATTTTAAACCAAGATCCATTCAGATTCTGCTGAATAATTTAGTGAAAACATTGTCCTTGATTTCAGATTCACATTTTTCTGAAATGGGGGACTTATTTCAGTCGCAGTGTCTATATGCCATTTATGTTGCAATGTCCTTATCTCTGCACACGTTCAAATTTTAATGTGTAAGAAAATGTGTTTATGCAAGTCACATGTCAGTAAAATGTCCTCTCATTGGGTTCCGCTCATAGCTGGAGTTCCGGTCATCCATCAAGATGAATCATTTGTAGCTCTACAAGCATTTGTGGCTTTCTTTTTAGCTTAAATCAGTTTGAGTGGAACTATGACTCATCAGGGCAACATTGCTTCAATCTGCCTGTTTTGGAGAAAAGCCATTATACATCATTTTAAACTGATTGGTCTGTTGTGTCAGATTGCTTTCTCACCACAAGTGAACTGCTCCAGAGGTCATTTGCAATTGGGCCAGAACATTGAGTGTTTTTAGGTGCAGACCGTCGAGTGCGATTGTCATGTTCATGTATGTCTAAACAAACTGAACCAAGGGTGAATATGCAGCAGGTTTGGAAACAAATCCTCCAAAAGTGTCAGGTGTGAATATGCCCTTCTGATAAATCTTGATTGCTACTGATGCAGACACTAAGGCACGGGTGGGCAACCAGTCAGAGACCAAGAGCCACATTTTTTACTGTGTTACCGCAAAGAGCCACATCATACACATGGGCACACATGGGCACACATGATCATCACCTTTTTTCCTGCCATTTTGAGAGCGAACTTGGCACAAATTGTTTACTCAAATGATCTTGCCCCTACTGGGAAACGTTGAGGTATTTTCATCCCACTTACATGCGTGTTTGACAAAAATACCGTATTGAACTCAAGCGAAGCGAACATGCACAATAACACTCTGTTTGTGTCAATGGCCTCCTCAGCCACAACATCTGAATCCCATAGAATACCTGACAAATCTGAATGAACTCATCATGTGATGCAGTCATGTCAACATGGACCATGACCCTAAAGCCCGGATTGAAAATCTGACTTCATGTGATATTCCTCTGAAATAATAAAAAAAAAATCTATTTAAAGATTTAAGGGATTTAAGGTAGGAACAGTGATATTTTGTGTGGTTGTGAGTCAAGGCAGAACTGTCATAAATAATAAAGAAACACAAAGAGATTTGCATTAGTAAACCTCTGACTGGGCTGCAACACTGAGAAACTAGGGTATCTTATTCCCTCAGGAATCAACATATGGTCCAATGCACTGGATACGTGGGGAAAATAAATTCCGCCAGTGTTTCAGGATTGACCTTTAAGAAAATATCTCAGTAAAAACACAGATTACTCAAAGTAGAAGATGCTTTATGAATGCTGAGCTTTAGCAGAGGTTCAACTGCATTAGTGAAGCTTTAGCCTGTCTGCTTATGTTCTGAAACACACAGTAGTGTTGAATACATTAGCACTGGCACAGTGGGGGCAAAGCCAAAACGAGTTTTAACCTGTCAGTGAAATCCCACACAGCTGAAAGAGAGCCATGCCAAATCTCATTACACAAACACTGAGCAGATTTCAGGCTTTAGGGAAAACAAACAATAAACAACCTCACAAATAAGTTACTTAAAAACAACCTCCAAGATCCCAAACAGTCTGGCTTTAAAGCAGCTCACTCTACAGAGACAGCCCTTTTGGATGTCTCTGAGAAGCTACATACTGCTAGATCAGCCAAACTATCATCCGTCCTTATCCTCCTTGACCTTTCAGCAGCGTTTGATACGGTCAACCACAAGACTCTCTTATCCTCCCTCAAGAGTCTTGGGATTTGCGGATCAGCTTGGGAATGGTTTGCCTCCTACCTGGAAGGACGCTCATATCAAGTAACATGGAGGGGAGTGACATCTGCTCCACGCAGACTCTCCACTGGCGTCCCACAGGGCTCAGTACTTGGTCCTCTTCTTTTCTCCTTGTATACTCACTCTCTTGGTGAAGTTATTTCATCACATGGGTTCTCTTACCACTGCTATGCTGATGATACACAACTTATCTTCTCTTTCCCACCCTCAGATGCCACAGCTTCTGACCGGATCTCAGCATGTCTGGCAGAAATTTCATCATGGATGACTGCTCATCAGTTAAAGCTCAATCCTAGCAAAACTGAACTGCTGTTCATCCCAGGTGATCCATCCCCAGGTCACGATCTTGCTATATCCTTGCACAACGATCTGATCTCCCCTTCAGCCACAGCTCGCAACCTTGGGGTAACCATGGACAATCAACTGTCCTTTTCCTCTCATGTTGCAAATGTGACTCGCTCATGTCGGTTTCTTCTCTACAACATTAGAAGGATTCGGCCATTTTTGTCCACACAGACTGCCCAGGTACTTGTTCAGTCTCTTGTCATTTCTAGACTGGATTACTGCAATGCACTGCTGGCAGGTCTACCTATGAACGCAATCCGTCCTCTGCAAATGATCCAAAATGCAGCTGCCCGGCTTGTTTTCAACCTGCCAAAGTTCTCGCATACCACCCCGCTGCTGCAATCCCTCCACTGGCTTCCGGTAGCTGCACGCATCCGGTTCAAAACACTGATGCTGGCCTACAAAGCCAAAAATGGACCAGCCCCCTCTTACCTCAAAGCCCTCATCATTCCTCGCACTGCACCCCGCAACCTCCGATCTACCAGCACTGCTCGACTGGTTCCACCATCTCTCAGGGTAAGAGGCAAGTATACTACAAGACTCTTCTCTGTACTGGCACCAAGGTGGTGGAATGAACTTCCCATAGAGGTCCGGACAGCCGAGTCACTGGCTATTTTCAAGCGGCGGTTGAAGACCTACTTATTCAGGAAACACTTCAACTAGCACTTCTTTCCTTATTTAAAAAAAAAAACAAAAAAAAAAAAAAAAAAAAAAAAAACCTTTGACACTTTTTCATTGTAACTTTGAACAAATGTTTTAAACTCATGGTATCTTAAGTATGTAACCTAGTGATCCAGCATTAATGTATTCAGTGTTAGAGATTTAAGCACTTATGTACGTCGCTCTGGATAAGGGCGTCTGCCAAATGCTGTAAATGTAAATGTAAATGTAAATGTAAAAAAAGAAAGTGAAAATTGGAAATTGAGAATTGCACAAAAAAAATCAAGCCACATGCTAATAAATATAACGTAATTGAAAAAGACCAGACAGCAAGAATCGTCCTCTTGTCTTCTAGTCCAAGGAACTATTTTGGAAGTGAGATGGGGGCAGGATCCATAAATAGGACTGAGGATACAGGAACATATCATTAGAGCCATGCACTTTCCTGTTTTTGCAATAACAGAGGATGTAGCATTCTCTCTCTCTCTCTCTCTCTCTCTCTCTCTCTCTCTCTCTCTCTCTCTCTCTCTCTCTCACACACACACACACACACACTTATATGCATTAATTAATACAGAATGCATGTTTCAACTATTAACTATGAACTAGTCGATGATTTTCTTTAACAATCCAAACATATGATTTTTTTCATTTTACTGTGACAAGATACGTATTGTTTTAGAAGTACAAACAACGCAAACTGTTTTCAAATATATTAATTAAATATGTGCATACACTGTCTAGCGTAACATACCCTGTGCAGACAACTGACTGACAATGTAGCTCTCCAACTGACTGATCAACAAATAATAAGCTTTGCTTTTCAAGTCTAGCTCTTTGAAACCTAGCCTTGTCTCCGGGATCAAAGTCTGCGCTGACCGGATCAGACATCGAAACCTGGCGCTGCAGGAAGTGCTGCATTCCCTCAGAAGATGAGCCTCCTTAGCCAAGAGCAAAAGAGGAAAAAAAAACAACTAAGGGCCAGTTAAGTGTCCAACTCCAGTAAAATCTCCAATTCCATTCCTGTCATTTTCCTTAGACTTATATTAATAATGCAGGCAGAACACAGAGAAGTGAAGAGTCTTACAGGAGGCATGGTGTGAACAATAGGAGTGTGGCTAGTGTAATAAGCAGAATAGAGTGAAAGGGAAATATACTCTTGACTCTTATGGCTCCTATACATGTACATCCTTACATCCTGGAAATGAAGCAAAGTCTGAAAACATTTCTAATGATAACTGCTTCCTTTTCTTTATTGTATTGCATGACTGAATCATAAATTATCAATCTATCAACAAAAAACAAAAAATTCAAATAAACAGCAGGATAAGAAGCACTAACACAAAAAAATTGAATTATAATACTAAATATTTAAAAAATTATCGTACAGACTAAAATATCGACACTTAGTACACAATGCAATGCTGTTTAAATTGCTGTTTATTCCATAGGTAATAGTCGCTATGCCTTGGGAAGCTCGTCAACAATAAGTAAAATCACTTTAGTCCTTATTTGCTTTCCTTTCTCCAGACAGAGGAGCTGAATAACATGGAAGTGAATAACGTACGAGAATCAAGGAGGCGTGAATAAAGATATCAGAAGCACACTGCGTCTCTGGTACTGCTGATAAGAAAACATCATAGCAGCAGTCAGAGACCTGCTCTCAACTTAATACTCCTCAACACCTATCTTTACACACACACACACACACACACACACACACACACACACACACACACACACACACACACACACACACACACACACACACCTTTCTTCCTTGCATCATGACTTAATATTCCTTCACCTCCTTCAGTGGAAAACATCAGAGCACATCACACATCACAGAGCACATAAAACATTGCATGACTGATCACAGAAAAGTACAGAGGCACGAAAAGAAAAAATATTTGGCTGTAACAGTCTGAATAAACACCAAAGTGATGGATTAATTATCACACTCTTCGGTACTGGAATATTTTTATGAACAATAAATTAAAAGCATTAGTTTATTACTTTGGGATAAAAAAAAAGAAAAAGATCAAGCAAATCATGACAAAAACGTACACAACAATGTGATTATATATTCAAAATGCCTAAAATGTTCTAAGAGGCACAACAAAACAGCTCAAGGATGAAGCAAAGCAGAATGAGGAAGCACTTCAAATATAGAATTATTAATTATATAGAACCCCTTTTAAACTAGATATACAAGTCAGTTTACTGAACAATATGACCTTTTATACCCACTGTAACATGTTAGGACCGTCCGTTTCTTGGGAATTTTAGTTTCTAAAATGTAATGTAATATTTACAACATGGTCCCTTACAAGAAAAAATTCCTTACTACCTGTAAATAGACACGTTCTCTATAAGATCGTTGGTCTCCGTGTCTGTAATGATGATCCCTTTAGGGGAAACGGTGAGGGTCACCTTCCGAAATTTTTTTGCACTTGCACGAGCCTGTAAAAGTCAGAAAAACACATCTAAATGTCTAAATGTATAAATTCATAATATGTTGCGTTATCTTTTGATTGTTAGATGCAATTTAGAAAAAAAAACAAACTCACTTGTATGTACAAATCTGCTAGTAAATAGCTGAACTGAGCTTAACTTTACTCTGACTGGAACAGTTTACTGAGATACACAAGTGCTATCACACTATAGCCGAGAGAGAGAGAGAGAGAGAGAGAGAGAGAGAGAGAGAGAGAGAGAGAGAGAGAGAGAGAGAGAGAGAGAGAGAGAGAGAGAGAGAAGCATCTTCAAGGACAAAAAAGAAAATTGGGAAATCAGGCAAACTATATCTGGAGGGCCTTTTCTGTCCCCATGAGACAGCAGTCAATGTGCAGAAATGAAAAACTCACTAGTAAATAGACTAAAGTCACAATCTCTGTGTGTAATCTCTGAGAGTCATTTTCTCGGCTAGATAAATTCTGTTGTACCACAAAGAGAAAACAAATCTACTTCTGTCAACTCTGCTTTGAAAAACAGAACAATAAATGCATATCCATTATAGGACAGTTCAGAAGGTTTGGATCCATGAGATGAGCAACAATTGATGAATAATTCTGTTTTTTATTCTAAAAGGGAGGAATAATATTCTAATCTCACAGTAACTTTTTACACAGTGGTAACATTTTACCATTAAACATTATTTCTGATTTTCTCTACAGATCACAAATGTTTTGTATCCTGGGACACCTTTAAGCACATAATCCACAGACCCTGTTGGTACAGATTGGGTCCTATAATGATAATTTATTTGAATATAAACATAATATTTTCTCAGATTAATATAGAGCAAATCAGGTCCAAGTCATGGATGATAAGGATTTGAATTAAACCCCTTCAATTCAAGAGGCCAAACAAACAGACTTTAAAAGTTTAAAATGCTGGATTTCCACTAAAGTAACAAACTTTAAAAATCATGAACACTGAAAAGTGAGCATAACTGTGGGTGTGAGATTTCTGGAGGTAAGAGAAATACTGTACGGGTGAATAGATTAAATCTGAGCAATAAAAATCTGAGGTGATTAACTAATTCAGCAAAGGTAAATACACTACAGTATTTAAGACAATGAATTTTATTAAGCAATATTGATACATATACTATTGTATATACCTATAGTATATTGGCTTCATAGCTTAATACGAAATTGGTATTAACTGAAGCTCCCTTTTACCTCATGTAATATTTCACATGTGGTTTTGATGATAATACTTTGCTACTTAGAAAGGAACAACAAATGGGAATTTAGACATAACTTAATAACAATATTCTGGGCAGTTAATGGGGAAGTCGTGGCCTAATGGTTAGAGAGTCTGACTCTCAATCCTGAGGTGCCCTTGAGTAAGGCAACGGACCCCCCCAACTGCTCCCCGGGCGCCGCAGCATAAATGGCTGCCCACTGCTCCGGGTGTGTGTTCACGGTGTGTGTGTGTGTGTGTGTGTTCACTGCTGTGTGTGTGCACTTTGGTTGGGTTAAATGCAGAGAACAAATTCTGAGTATGGGTCACCATACTCAGCCGTATGTCCTTTCACCTTCACTTTTCACTTTAACTGGTCATTTGCACCAAATTATAATTGTTGTGCTTCTGTTTTTTGTTTGATTGTTTTTTTTTTACTGCCATTGCTTATGAACTGTCTGCATCATATTTTTCCGTCATCTTCTCCATAACATCGTTTCCAACATATATATTTAAAAATGCCTTCTGGGTACAAGCTTCACTCAGTGATGGAAACTAACCGTTGAGACAATCCTGTGAATGGCGGCGGCAGCCATTTCCTCTCCTTTAGGCTGACCAACCAATGTCATGCCCATGTACTTCACGTTGAACACCATTCCCTCCATCAGGGTCTCCTTAGTGTCTGTCCAGTTCTCTGGAAGCTCTAAAAACAAAGAGCAGACGCTTTTCAGACACCATCAAATAAGTGCATAGGTTTGCATTCAACAAAATTGTTGAATCCAAACAAACTTCTAATCAGTTAAACAAAATAAATGATGGTTCATGTAGGTGAAACTTTAACTGTGAGTGTATCACGAAGAAATGGGAATTTGCTTCGCTCTGCAAGCTTTAAATAGATTTCAGCGATAAAGAAATCTATATATTGTGTACATGCACAGTAGCATGCAGAAGGCAGTAATGTGTCTGCCTGTAATTAAACATCACTGAATGCTTAAGTAATTTGTGTTGCTCTGATAGAGCTGTGTTGGGACTATCTGCCTCCGCCAGCATGCGCCAGCTGTTTGTGGTACGGAGGACAGATCACTTCACATCACTTCTCTGTTAAATTATCCATTGGCACATCATTCCAAAAGTGCTGTGGTGCTAAAAAGACAACTGGTCAAAACAATTAGAAACAGAATATAGTTATAGTTATATCACACATGTAAGCCATTTCTATTTTAAGCTACCGTTGCCAGTACATTGGCTGTGTTACCCAAAATGCTCACTCATGATAAATCTGGGCCAAGGAAACACTGTGCTCCACTAAAAGCACTAAGAACAATACTGTTCCCGAAAACTAGACCTGTAATGAACTACTGACAAATCAACAACACATCCATGTTGATGCTCCAGGCTGTTACCCTCATTACTCAGAGAAGCAACTTACAGTAACAGA
Source organism: Tachysurus fulvidraco (assembly GCF_022655615.1). NCBI lineage: Eukaryota > Metazoa > Chordata > Actinopteri > Siluriformes > Bagridae > Tachysurus > Tachysurus fulvidraco. Next base: position 7,582,296 of record NC_062533.1, read on the forward strand.
TAATACAGTAATGAGATTTGAACTGGTATATAAACAGGAGGTTGCTATAGACTGCATAAGGATTTGGGGGAAACTAGAAACAGGTTTGGGGGTGTTTGGGTTGGTGTGTGTATGTGTGAGAGTAAGTGTGTGTGTGTGAGAGAGAGAGAGAGAGAGAGAGAGAGAGAGAGAGAGAGAGAGAGAGAGAGAGAGAGAGAGAGAGAGAGAGAGAGAGAGAGAGAGATCTAATTTGCTTAAACACCAAAGGAGAACACTTATTATACTGCTCCGGGTGTGTGTTCACGGTGTGTGTGTGTTCACTGCTGTATGTGTGCACTTTGGATGGGTTAAATGCAGAGAACGAATTCTGAGTATGGTTCACCATACTTAGCCGTATGTCACTTCACTTTCACTTATTTATACCTACTTAAAAATCACAAAGTTTAATTTTAAAGAACTAATGGAGTAAATTTAAAGCAAATATTTTGTTTAAAAAGCTGTGCTTAAAAAGCTAGTGGCGCGGTGGACCCAGAGTATATACTGTACTAGAAACACCTTCAATGGGAAACAGTACGTTGCAAGGACTATGCACACACATATGCTCACACACACACCTAATGCCAATTCCTCCTACTGGTATGATTTTGGAAGGTGGGATGAAATCCAAGTGGACGGTCACTCGATGCCAGGATTAAACCTGGGATTTTGGAGCTGTGAGGAGTTAACACTACCCCCTGTAACACTGTACTGGCAAAATAAAGCATTTATTTTGAATAGTAGCCATTAATTAATCGTTACTTTTCAAACATTAAATGTAAGTTGATGCCATCTCTCAGATACCATGTTCACTTATCCATTCAGAACATTTTGTAAAATTGGTCCTTTACACATAATTAAATATTGCTCACAAACTGAATTGAGGCTAAGTGAAAGAACACATCGAGGTCTAGGTTTCAACTAATATTTGAGTGATATTATTTGCCTTAATCTTTAATCACGAGTTGTGCTCATGCAGTCATTGCCACTGTTAGGGTTTAAAATGTATATTCACAATGCTCAATAGGCTCATTTGCACACAAAATCAACAGTGATGCTCTTCACTGATAGATCTTTTCTACTGACAGGTTTGATTAAGGAATATAATTTAGATTTGCAAATGAGCATGAGACAGTTGCCCTTAGCAACCAATATCTCACATCTAAAATGGCCAGGGGCTGAATTTGAATTGCCAATATTTAGAAATTTTTGTAGCAGAACCACAATATTATTCAGAGCATTCAAAGCATAGGAAAACTATTTTTAAAATAAAAAGAAATATATAATATATTTTTTTTACATTTTCTAATCCAGACTCTTAAAACCCCTCTATAAGGGATCCCTCTATCCTGGGCATTTAAAATCTTAAAATAATGAATCTAGGGCATTACTGAATATAGGACATGAAGAGGCTGAAGTTGGAGATGGAGAGTAGTCTCTATTACGCAAGTGAAATGATATTCAATCATTTTAGCTTCTCTAGAGTGATTAGGCCTTTAGTCAGAGTTGGCAATAGGTAAGAGACTGAACCTGACAAGCTGAACATGTTTTGCTTAACACAGTATAGTCTTACATCTCTTAGTCCGATTAGTTTTCTTGGGTCAGCAGAATACACAGAACACAGAAGGTTGTAAGATTATGCTTTGTTGCTTAGCAACAAATGCAATTATGGTTGAGAGTTGACAGTTCCTTAATTGTGAGAGTTGATTAGATTGTATTAGGCCTCCACATGGTAAAAACGAATTTAAATGTAAATATGTGAGGTTGTTTCCAATGATGCATTATGCAACTAGAGCTAACTCATGGGTTACTCATGGCACTGGATGATCATACTGTGTTTAAATCCCACCATCATGCTGCCACCAATTGAATCTTAACTTAATCCCTCACATTCTCCATTGCATTTAGTCTCAATTGCAAGTTGATAAAATCATTAGCAAAATGAGTAAATGTAAAAATGGCATAGTATTCTTAAATGGTGTAAATGGTGAAAATGCTAAAATACTGTATGGCAGCTCAGACTACTGATCACCAACCCTGCTCCTGAAGATCCACCTTGACAGAAACTATAGGCTACCAATATCAGGAGTTGTACTGAATTAATGTTGAAACTAAATTCTGTACATCTCCAGGACCAGCAATGTCGACCACTGCATTGTTGAACAAAATTAGTTCTTGCGTTCATCTCTCACCCAAATGTTCTTAGCTTTATTAACTCTGAGATCTCCGAGTCATCTCAGAGCTAGAACGTGACTTCATGACATACAGATATTACACTTTTGGGGAAGACGGCTATCATATTTTAAAGTAATCCCTAATTAATTTCAAATTCCTATTAATTTCTTACACTTTAGAATCAATCATATCTGCAGGAGCCCTGTGATTATGTGCACAAGTGCAATTACTGAAGAGAAATAAAAGATGTCATGTCACAGGGAAAAAAAGGCTCTAGCAGATGAGAAGAATTTCCTCAAAATCTTTATTTAAATAAGTCTTTCTGCTTGATTTAGCGGCCTGTAATTATAATGTATATGAAGCAGCTCTGTCCACATGAAATGAAGAATACGTAAATAAAAGGGAATAAATGGTGAAAATACTGCTTATAAATGGCTTGTCAGTTGTATATGTTGAGTCTCATGGTTGAGATCCTAAAAATAAGAACGACAAATAGACATGTATTCTTTTAAAAGCAATGCAGCTCTTTGATTTATTACAACTGGTCACATGTATGTGACAACTGTGTAACTGACAGTGACAGACTAATTACCCAACTAAGTGAAGTTAGGATTGTTGTATTGCCAGTGAACTTATTTTCCAGTGCCATAGTGTACCACTATAAGGCAAGCAAGACATCAATAAAACTTATGCTACATTAATGCATATTTAATACCATACCAATTTATAGTCACCCTTAATCTGACAGAAAGACAAGTCAAAGACAAGTCAAGTAAGCATTTGTATACTCTGTATACATTATATAGCTATACTATACATCCTTGCTACTGTATAAAATCTTCCAGAATTATTTAAATTTCTCCTTTAGGTTTAACATTTCCCTTCTGCATGTATTATTTGATGGTAAAAGTACATTCTGAGCACCATGATATGTGAAGAACTTGTACTTCTAAAAGTAAATCAGTCAAAATTATAAATCAAAACAAAAAGGAAGAGATAGAGAATGTACACCTTCACCCTCCCAAAGGACAGTCACTGCTTTAACTAAAGGGTAAGAAACAAAAGAATGCTTTCCCAGTAGGGTGTATCTTCAAAGTGAAAGGAGTCTGAGCCAATCACACCTGATCCAAGTGTGAGTAGGGAAAGGAGTCGAGTAGGGAAAATAAAAAGGAGGGAAAAAAGGGTTGTATTATATTTCCCAGACAGCTGTCCTGAACAGTAAAGAAGCAGGGGGCTTGAAAGTTCCTCCCTTTAAACAAAGCAGCTAATGCAATGATGCACAATGAAATCTGAATATTTTATTCATAAGTGCATAATTTACTTGACTCTTTCACTCCTTTAACTTGTCAATGCTGTTAGATCTGACTGTGGGGCATGAGACTTTCATAAAATATTGAGACTTGCATAAAACTGCCATCAGACTACAGAGGAGAATATTGGCACACACACACATTAGATAATGGATCCTCCATCAGCATTAGAAATCTTGATAAAAGTCCATATAAATAGAAATCTATATCTAAATAAATCTAGAAAAATAGATATAAAAAGAGTCACTCCAGTAGAGCTGGACACTGTCCATGGTGCTGACAATTCTCCACGCACTTTGGTTCAGCAGTCAGCCTTCATAAATTCCTAAAGAAAATCTACAGGAATTTGATAAAAATTTAATTGCCAATAAGGTCCATTACAGGAATTTCATGTAGGAATAATCTCATCTACATGAGCCTTCATTCTCTCTTCTCTCTCTCTTTATCCTGTTACCTTACCTTCTAACATCTTAATGTTTTGAGAAAATACACCAGATTTGAGGTTTCACTGGTTCATATTCTAGCAAGTCATAGGTTTCAAGTCTTATTCAAAGTCTGCACTTGGCTCTCTTTCTTTCTGAATATTTTAAGCTGGCTATTTCTGGATTGTAAAAAAAATGCATACCCTGTCTACAGGAATCCGAAGCCAAGTCAATTCATATTTAGCTCCATTACCTACAACCATCAGATATTTTCCTGATTTTTTTAGTGGAATCCTTTTCTTTTCAATCTTGTCTCCTTCTCTTTCTCTTACCCCATTACTTCATATATTTTACTGGCTTCTCATATAATCTCTGTTCCTGCCCCCCCCCCCCCCCCCTTTCAGGGCTTCAATTCTCATTCCCTTCTTTCTGTCTTTCTTTCTTTCTTTCTTTCTTTCTTTCTTTCTTTCTTTCTCGCACTGAGTATGACCTTATTTTCAAATCTAGTTAAATATGAACTTCTGACTTTAGAGTCAGAGTAAGTGGCACCTCTCCCTGTTAAGTTGTCTTTGGCATGATTCTAATCTCAGCATCTTGAGTTTACTTTTTATGAAGCTTTGCCTAGGTTAAATGTCTGTGTTTAGCAGATATGTGCATCCCACTGTGATTATCTCCAAAATCATATTCCCTTTTTTTATTCTCTGCCAGCAGGGAATAAATTGCAGGGGGCCTTAATAGATTCAGGCACTAGAACAAAACCTTATTAGCACAGATGCAGAGAACAAAAAATGAAATGGGGAAAGAAAATGTGGAAAAAAGAATAAAAGAGAACTAGTACTATCTGTATCTGTTTATTTGAATACAGGCCTGACATCCAGAGTGCCTTAACAACAATGAATGCAACAAAAAGCTAATTAGCACTAGAAACTGAAAGGTCAAGAATGTTTGCTTTAATTATTTGTGCATTAATTGTCAACATTATACATTATCTCAGTGGATGTATGATACTCCTCATTCTTATGCCTAAACAAGTTTTAGGTACAAACAGGTTCACATTCTATCAGAGCATCAAACTCTTACTGTAAAATCTTTTTTACCCTAGTCACCCATTATTTCACCTATTTCTTTCACCCATGTTGTGGAAGTTTTTCAATAATAAAAAAAAAAACGTCCATCCATATTCTAAACTGCTTATCCAATACTGGGTGGCAGGGAAGCTGTGGACCTGGGACACTGTGGACCAATGTGTACACTCTCATACACCCATTCACATACTATAGACAATTTAGCGATTCCAATCATCTACAATACATGACTTTGGACTGAGGAGAAACCGGATTACTTGAAGGAACATGCAAACTGTGCACACACTGAGTGGAGGCAGGAATTATACCCCCAAATCTGGAGGACTGACAAACATGATAACTACTAAGCCTCCATGTCCTAAGAAACAATAAGGGTTTTATTTTTCAGAAAGCCAGGTGTTACAAACACTCAACTACTTACAATTTATATAATCAAACATAGTATTTAACTAATCTCTGAAGGTCACTCCCATTTCAGTCATCCAATCAGAAGGGACAGAAGCTCTTCAGAACACGCCAGCTCTGTGATCTCAACAGATGAGTGCTGCCAGGAGCACCGGCAGGATATGCTAAGCTTTTACATTCTCTCTTAGCTCCGGAAACATGGCACCGGACTTCACAGCTTTGAAATTAGCAAGAGAAGAGCAAGAATCAACAAGCATTAGCTACAATTATTAAGCTGTTATGGGAAATCTGAAGAAATGTTTAGTTCTGACTCATGGCTGGAGCATGTATATTCATGATATCTATGCAGATATTCAAACTGATAAATTGAGGTTTTCAGGTTATTCCCTCAGCATCCGCTCAGCTCCTGTAAGCCGACTGCCAATGACAACCAGCTCTTCTATGTGACTTGAAGGGAATAGGTTTCATCTTTTGCTGTCAAAACTGCCATTTCTGAGTTTGATCAATCAGCTGTCAAAAGTGACAGTTGCGCATATGCAAGTACGCTGCCTTTTATTCCCTTCTTATATCAGACCAGCTAAAGTGTGTTAAGGCACAACAGCACAGAAGCTTAAAAAATAAACAGCCACCATACTGCTGGTATAAGACACTAGATAGGATGAATAGAAGCAATGCTTTTATTTTTGTATTCTGTATGTATGCTGTATTTTCACATATTCAGTATGGTGCCTCATTTAAATGTTTAAAGACTTTTTGCACTGCAACAAACATGCCCTTTAGAGTTTCTAGTAAATATCTCTAAGGTAACAACCATTTAAGAGACTCCCTGTACAGCTATGTAACCATTACCTACTGCAGTTAAATAGACAGTTCGTTGTTAGCACAGTCTCTCGAATATAATTGAGTGAAAGACCCTAGCAAATCATTAAAAACTGAATCCAGTGAGAGTGAAATTCATTTTAGGCATTAAGTGTCTCTTAGTATATAACCCCTTAGTCAACAAGGACGTATTCATGAGAGAATAACAGGTAGATGGCACATTATTCAAACAGCTCACTGAATCATACACAGTACAATTTAATAAACTCTTTACATGCTATTTTGTGTGGAAATTAAGCATACATTTATTCACATCAACATTAAATGGTGTTTACTGATTTACATAATATATTTAAATATAAAATCATGTAATCAATGAATTGAACATTAAGTTAAATGTTGTCTAACAAATAATCATTTGTTTGATATTCGTAAAACTATTGCGGATATCTGGTGTATTTTTTTAGGCTGGTAACTAACCGCTATTTGTGTGTATGAGTGGACGTATGTGTTCTGACATGGAAGTATACTGAGTAGGAGTGGACTTTGGTCTGTGTCTCTTGATGGGGAAGGATGCTGAGTGAGGGGTTGCAAGCTTGTGTAACCATCTCTGCATCCTGTATATAATCGGTTTGCCTGTCTCGGTGGTTCAAGATGAGAAAAGGTCTAGTCTGTGAGTGTATGTTAAGCCTTAATATAGCAATAAAGCTCTAATTATTTAGCATAGATCAGTGTGCCATTCTGCTTCTCCTTTCCAAGTCAACAACATATTCACACACAAAGACCAGAGGAGTTCAGTCAGTCATCAGACCATGGATGGACCGATGTCAACAATGTACAGGATGATTCTTAGTGCTTGAATAAGTTAATTTCAAAAACAATACTCTACTTTTATTGGGGACAGATAAAGGGACAAATATGTGATTGAATACATATAGAATTGAAGTAGAATGTTAACTAGATGCTAAAAATTCATTGGATGAGCCAAACATTGCACAATCACAGTATAACAAATAGGCAAAGAAAAAAACACCTCACTATGATAAGAAAAGTTTGAATGATGATGCAGAATAAAACGAGGAGGACAGGGAGAGTTAAAGGGTCATATACTACTAAAGATTTACAAACCCTGTCAAATGGTTATTAGGTCCTTTTTTTGAATACACAGGCATTACAGTGCATCACAGACTCAGACGTTCAGTCATATATTTAGTTTACAAACACAGAATACTTACTTTCGTGCTTGGCAGTTCCCCATGCATGCCTAGGAACTCCAGGACTTTTTATTATGGCTCTCCCGGCTGATTTTATCGCCTCCATGCTCAGGTGTGTAGATTATTATGATAAACGGAGCAGTAGAGGAATAACGGTGCTTCCCTGAACAGTCCAGTAGGACGATATCAACACTACGGCACTGTTACTCTCTCACATCCCTCCGCGTAACGCTGCTTGGATACGGATGGAAAGGTGCGCGTTCACAAAACACCACCCACTTCCGGGGTGACGTAAAAAAAAGGAGGTGCCTTGATGCGGGTGGATTCTGTATTTTTCTGGTCATGTTTGCATTAACAATAAAATTTGTGAAGTATATTTTCAAATTATACACCTAATTTATCCAAGAAAGCAATTTCTTATATAAATACGGAATCTGCACCTTGTTTTTGATTGTATGTGCACTTGTTTTTTTTTTTTTGTTTTTTTGTTTTTTTTGGATTGATGTTGAATGTTTTTGAATTATTATTTGTGACAAAAATTAATATACAGAAAATGGCGAAACGTCATATTTTTATATTTAATCTTTTTATTCAATTTGGAAAGTTTCACATCCATGTAAGTGGTCTGAAAAGAAAACAAACATTTTCCATTTTAAGCTGGAAAAGGCTGTTAATTTAATTCCTCTTTTTAAATTAATTTGTATTGCTGGATACCCCTTCTTTGTATTTTTAACCCTGGCCCTATTTTTAGATTTGAATAATATGGCATTGCATTTTGTTATCTGTTATCATTTGTTATTGAAAAGAAAATTACCAAAAATAATAAAATAAAATAAAATAAAATTTTCTAGTCATATTTATTTCGGAAAAATATTTGCATAAATGCCTGATAAAGATATTGGCTAAAATACGTATCCGAGTTGAAATAAATAAATAATGTAGACAAGTTCTGCTGAAAATTCCTGTTTTGTTTGAGCAGCTACCAACAAATAAATAAATAAATAAATGCCAGAAAACAGGAGTTGGTGATCAGACTATTACTTGTGTTGTCTTAATAAAATAGCTTGACAAGATATTGTAGCATTAATAGCAATAATTGCTACCAGGAATTATAAGCTAGTGAAGATGATCTAGTAGTTTAACAAAAGCTTTGCCTATGTTTTGGCTGATCATAGCTGGATTTTCAGTAAATAGGCAATAGGCTGGTTTTCTCTATGGATTTAAAAATGTGTCCATTAATTAAGACCAGGTGGCGTCATATTTACAAAAGTAAATATAAAGTTAATATAAGCTAAAGTAGATTTTTTAGATTTAACAGATATATGGTCATGTGTATTTTGACAAAATGTACATGTTTTCCTTCACGGTCTTAACGAAGCAGAAAAAGCAGAACGTTTTTGGTGCTTTCACCATACAGGCTGTATTGTCTATTATCTTTGGTTCAACCCAGCTTGCAGAAAGCAGCTTCATAGCCACAAACATTATTTAGTTGGGCAAATAATGTTTACCCTTATATACAATGGTAATGCATGTTTATTCTCAAGTTAATTCAAGACTCAAGTCAAGAAGCTTTTATTGTCATTTTAACCATATACTGTATAGCTGACACAGTACAATGTAAAATGAAACAGCATGCTGACCAGAGTACATTCGGTATATTCTACAGTACATGTGCAAAAATACAGGAATGAACACTAAATATAATAGTAGCATTTATATGAGGTATTGTAATGAGTTGTGCAAAATAGAAATTGACTGAATGTGTAGGAAAGCATGTGCAAACTGTTACACAATCTGGTCATAATAGCCTGAATGCTTTGGTACCTTTTTCTAGACTGCAGGAGGGAAAAAGTTTGTCTGTGAGGGGTGTGCGGGGTCCTCCACAATGCTGTTGGCTTTGCGGATGCAGTGTGTGGTGTAAATGTCTATGAAAGAGGAAAGACTCCAATGATCTTCGCAGCTAAACCTCTTAATGGTCCCTCTGTATAACATGGTCAAGGTGTGTGAAGGGAGAAATGCTTTCCTCAGCCTTCACAGGAAGTAGAGAGGCTTTCTTGGTGATGGAGCTGGTGTTGAGTGACCGGTTAAGTTCTCCGCCAGATGAACTTTAGTTTCATCAACATTCAGAGACTGGTTGCTGGCTCTGCACCAGTTAGCTGTTGCACCTCCACTCTGTATGCTGCCTTGTCGTTCTTGTTGAGACCGACCAACCATTCTAATGATCCAAGACAGGCAATTTGAACATGCACTAGGCTCCTAAATGACAACCAGGCAGGCCTCATTATCTATACACACTCTTCTGCCTCTCCTTCTGCTCATCCCTTTGAAAATGAGGTAATGGGCAAGACAACCTCCTCAAATTTCAAAATCCCCAAGCTGCAAGAACAGTCAGCTGTGACATCACATTGCTCTTTTCAATGTATAGAAGAGTAACATGACCCACATTTAAATTTCACACATTTCTGTCCACCTTTGTAATGTATATTTTATTTTTTTTACATGTGATTTTTTTTCACATGATTCAGCAGAACCTCTGTAAAAAAGTTTCTATCACTAATCACTATAAGTATAGTGGAGCCTATGTTACACGATGTGGAATCAGCAATATGGGAACACAGTTGAAGACACAAAAGATGGCATTGTTCATAACTTTAAGGACCTACATATTAATCACAAAATCAGATCTCTTTCTAAGCCTCCTCTGTAGTCTTCTTGTCCTTAATCTTTCCAATGTTTTGAGCTCCCATTTTAATTTAAAATCAACATCGCTCTTTTCTCCTAAATTCTTTTTTTTTAATTTAACGTTTACTCTTTAATTCTGAACATGTGCTGTCTACTCCCTAATCATTTGCTTTATCCTCAATACTTTTTTAAATTGTGAGATAATTTTTTTCCACTACTATTATTTTTTTACGTCATTTTTTTTGTATTTTATGCAAATAACTCTTAAAATAGGGTCACATGTTGTAGTGTAACCTCTGTATAGCAATTCTAATAATAAAAAAGGGTACATCTACCCTCAAACTATCCTACCAAACATCAACTTTTTAAATGAATCTAATAATGCAATTAATCAGTGCCAAATTAGGCACAAGAAGTAAATTACCTGATGATTCAAGTGTCCAAACATGACATGTCCTTTAGCTCCCTCTAGGGATGTTTGTTGTTATTACAAGTTTAATACAAAAAATACTCAAGCTTGACAGCCAAGTAATACTGCACACATTCACCATGAACACAAAGTTAATTTCTTACTTAGAATCGGTTTATTCATACATTTCAATTTTTCAAAACATCTTTTTTCATCTACATTGCACATACATTTACTTTGGAGCTGTGGGTATATTCACCCACACAATGAAATCATCATCAAAGATTTTACCCACCTGCTGTTTTCTTGAGAAATAAGAGGCCTCAGATGACATGCTGATAAGAGATTTTGCGTTAATGCTTACTGCTGAATTGCAGAGAGCAAAACTGGAAAAAAAAGAGACTGCTTTAACTAAGACTCTTGTTGCACTCGTAAAAATCGGTCTACTGTAGTCATATTACCAAAGCTTACTTTGAGTCCTTCTGTAAACATAAACTGGACACACCTCTTAACAAACCTCTTTCCATACGATCTTTAGTACCTCTAGTCCATAAAAGTGCTCATCCAATTGCATTATCTAAGCTGAATGCAGTTTACTGGCTCAATCATTAGAGACATAGAGTAGGACAATGCGGCCTATTAGAGATTCTATAACATAACTCAAGGTTAAATGAATTTCAATAAGCAATCTGTGTTCTTACACACTGGATGCAATACAATTATGATGAATAAATTTTTTCGCCTTCCTTTTAACTGCATTAACAAGGCTTATATTTAGTTAGTTACTACATACAGGGAGAGCTAGAGATTAGTATTTAAATGAGTAGGCTTGTAGGCTAAATCTAAATCAAAGGCCCATTATTTTCATTGCAACTTAAATAGTTTAGTACCTGGTATTCTGTTAGAACTTGTATAATTTAAATTAATGAACACCATATGGGAATGACATGATACCCTGCTGCAAGGTTGCCAATAGTATTGTATTCTCCAAGCAAGGAAGCAATCGATTCCATAATATTGTGTAAAAGCTGTATGTCAAACTAGGAAACTCACGGCTTCAGAGAAAAACATGCTGTGGTTCTTGAATTTATTGTTATATTTTAAGGGAATTATACAGCCACTTCATACAAAAGTGTTTTGCAGCTATAAGAAGGGCTAAACAAATAAATTAAATTAAATACCATCTGGATAGCCAATTTTTTTTCATTGTACCACAGTAAAAAAGAGGCTAACAACCACAAGACTGGCTTGCAAACATGCGTTCGGTCATATTAGTTCATACTATCATCATTAGTCATCCGAGTGGTATATCGGGAGCTGCTCTAGATGTTTGTCCCCATGCCCTCTCTCGTGATACTGAATTCTTTCTCCCTTGCTCTCTCCCCATCTTGTCCTTTCTCGCTCCATTGGTCTCCATTTCTCTGTCTCCGTGTAAACAGACAGAGGCTAGAAGCAGCTGGTCGGAGGAACAGTGGGTGGTGAAAGCGGCTGGTGATCAGACATTGTCTGTCTGTGTAATTGGCTGGGGGTCATCGTTCACTGGCATTTGGGAGGCACTGAGAGGATCATGTGATTGACGGAGGGACTCGGCTGACAGGCTCCGGCTAGAGAGGACACTACTGAGACTTGGCTGACGTCCGCCACGTGGCTGTGCCTCGATCTCCACCCGTACCTCGATATTGGTCCCCTCCCTGTAGTCACACATTGCAGCAAAACGAGCCTCATATTGATTAACTCTCATAATCTGTTTACTATTTGTAATGGATGTCCCATCATTAAGTAAACACGGCTCACTGTATAAATAAAATAACATCTATCTCAAATTTGATTGTATTTCACTTAGAAAAATATGGACCCACCTCAAAGCAAAGGTCTGCGTGCTGCTAAAGACACACTCCTTGACAGCATCCACATCATCTGATTTGTCTTGTTTGCTGCTTACCACCTGTACATCATCACACAGGTTGGAGGATCCCTCAGGCTGTGACAGGACAGCACTGGTGCTGGGTAATGCTACTGCTTCGTCCACACTCACTTCCTGGAGCCCGATTTCGTTGAGCGTTGGCTTGGGCTGCGCAGTCCAGTGATCACTGACTACATGAGAAAACAAAAAATCTTCAAAAGAAGTTGAAATTTCATCAGATCAGAAGGTTGCATTGTCAACTAAACAATATATTGGAGCTAGTACCACAGGCATGATTAATATATAGTTCACTAATATAAAAGTGGAACATTTTCCTATATTACTATAGTGAATTGAGACTAAATTACGTGAACAGAAATTAAATTAGTTTAGAATTCATATCTCTTGCTGAATAATGTTCTGAATATAACTAGTCCAGTTAGGCTGCATATTAGTATGTTTTAGCGGCATACTTACAATTGGCCAGATCCTCTAACTGAATCTTCCGTGTTTCAGGGGCTTCATTTTGAGGCCTGCACCAGCCATTACGACAGAGAGACATGGGGACGACGCCATAAACGTATGTCAGCATCAGAGGCACTCCGACCGCTGAAAATACAGAGCAGACGATTTGTAGTCTGCAAATGGCACTGGGTCAATGTGTGAAAATGTCAGTTATCTCTCTTTACCAAAGGCCAAAAAAATGGAATTTTCTCCTGCTTGGGGTTGCCCATGTTCAGTATTGACCATGTCATTTCTTTGTCATGTCACACTCCATAGTGGTTATTAATGGTTGTTAATTAAAATAGACATATGAAATTACAAAAGTTGTAGTTTTTCAGAAGGATTTCCATTATTTCCCAGCCCACTACATACAATATATTCATATAAATGTAAAAAAAAAAAAAAACAATTAAAACACCAACCCCACAACACAAACGTTTCTATATTCAAAGTAAATAGTAATATCAAGCTCACTTCTGCTCTCTGAGATGCCCCAAGTGCATTTATAAGCATTTAAAATTTATGTTATCCCAACAGAGGTAAAAATAAAAAAAATTAAAAAAACATCTCACAGTGAAAGCCAACAGTGTCCTAATAAACTTCATATCAGACTTGAGGTTATAAATTTGTTTATACTAATGGAAAATGTCAATTCTTCAATAGAATAAAGATGTACTGGTAAAGGGTTACTATTGGAGATCCTGCACAATGTCACGTTATCTGTGGTTTTTATAAGGAAAAGATTATTTTTGCTTAATTGAGTAAATTTGGAGTAAATTTGAAAGTTTGCAAAATGTGTGAGGTTAATATGGTAGATCAGGGTGGCTGGGATGACATTTGATATTTAGAAGCTCTTTTGAATATTTATTTTTGGTATTTTCCATCTTATAATTTGCAAGAAAAATTATACTGTCTCCAGATATGACCTCAATTTTCAACTAAGTATAATATAAACTTTACTGTATATTAAAATCACAATGACTTATTCATTGAAAAATATGGAGCAATAATCCAACCAGTAGCACGATAAACATAGAGGGAAATAATACAGAGACTCGTGTCACAACTCATTTAGCCAGAGGGCAAAAGGTCATCATTCTTCATAGTGTGAAGCAGAACAGAGTAGCATTGTTTACACCACTGTGTAGCAGTCTTATGCTCAGGGGACAGGGCCCCTCTGTGCAACTGCTAAAACTGGATCAGGGCTGTGAGTTGATAATATTAGGGGGGAGAGAGAGCGAGAGAGAGGGGGGGGGCACAGGGAGAGAGAGGCGAGCAGAGAGAAACGGAGAGAAAGGTAGGCAGAGAGCGAAGGCAGTACACACAAAGTGAATGTGAATTCATATCACGCCATGGAGATCGATCTGTCACTTCAGTGGCAACAAGCTGCTGTAATTTTGCCACTAAAGCCCTCGCTGTTGCCCTAATACTGAGAAAAGTATGACTCATTGAGGGTCTAGAAGAGTGAACATATGTGTGACTAAACAAGACTCGAAGGTATCGCTGTGCCTGAAAAGACCCGAATCTAATCTCCCATTTGTTTCCATGGTGCTAGCAGTATGACAACATGAAGAAGGACATGATTACGTACAAGAGCATGCATGTGTGGATCACTATGTGTGCACAGTGCCCCCACCCCACCCAAAAAAAAAGATGGAGCCTTTCAGCAGAAAGCAGAGCTCTGTTGTGGGAGTAAACTGAGATACTAAGCTTTTAGTCAGCACTTTCTCCCTACATAAGCCACCTACATGAGTAACAGCCTACTAGCGATGGGAGGTGTTCTCTGCCTAGCATGATATCTCACCTCTCTCTCATAGCTAGGTTTATAGTACATACATTTCTGTCAACAAAATGCGATCCTGCAGATCGCATTAATACTATGACTAATGTACTGAAAAATCTTTTAAATTATCTTACCCACTGTGACGGCTGCTAAGACCGGAGAGACGAATACTGATGTCATGACCCCGCTGGCTACTGTCAAGTAATGTTTACTTCCTGAGATATTGTTTTTCTTACAGCGACCATGGACCTGAAAGATAGTGTAACAGATGCAAACAAGCACTAAGAGAGACATATGTTTTTACTCCTAAATATTCTAATCATAAATGTCTTGCTCACACTTGGTATTAACACACACATCTGTCAGGTGATTGGATAAGTGGACAGCTCCATGTACAGATGAGTAAATAAGTAAATAGAAATTTCCATTACAAGACCATTTAGTCACTAATGCTATCAGTTTTGCAGTTATCACATGGGATTGAGCTACCCTTAGAACTAATTAACAACAATCTTAATATTTAAGACACTTCTAATACAGTATATTTACATTATATCTATTCACCTTATTTATTTATTTTTTATTTTAAATTTATCTCATTCATTTATACCAGCTACTATGTTAAATTTCCTGTATATATTAGCATAAAGCTTTACCGGTAGCTTTATCTACAGTTAAGTTCATTAAAGTTGTTTTTTTTTTTTTAATCCTTAAACTGACAACATTTGCTCTTTATGTTATCTAAGCAAAATGTCTATAGGGTTTTCGTTCAGTATGGGCTAGCATTTATTGTGACATTGAGCTGCTATTACAAATACGATGTAAAAGTGGAGATACTGTATATTTGAGACACATGAAAATACCAGGTGGGAACTGAAGTCTAAGCAGCTGATATTTGATTTCAGTAGCTCTAATTAGATTAAAGGTTAAATACGTACCCTGCGGCCCATGTATATCGGGATGCCTACGATAATGACTGGTATGGCGATGCCT